>NW_017100239.1:1421514-1430066 GCF_001263275.1 Habropoda laboriosa
GTATAATTAATTAAGGAATTAACATACTCCACCGAGATCTAAAAATAGAACTGTACAAAAAAAAAAAATTCAAAGGGTGTATTATATCGCGCGAACAAAAAAACAAAAACGGCTGTAAGTCATGACCGCAAGTAAAAAATGCAGAAATAGGTTTTTAACTTCTATATATTATACAGCGTTAACCATTGTACATCGTAGAGCGTCCATTCGTTTCTTTCAAAAGGCTTTCCGTGTCTAGAAAATTGCACTATAAAAGAATCTCGGAAAGCCATTTTACAGAGAGCCATCCCCCCGCACCATGCACGATACCTTCTCATTACTCATACACTTTCTCTCTCTCTTTCCCCCCTCAGCACGCTCTTACTTTCACATACATACACACACGATACACACATCCTCTCCCCCCCCCCTTTTAATAATTATTTTTGTAACACCATTAATTATGTTTCACAATTCACTGTTTCCCTGTTACGATAAAGCGTCATTAACAATGACAAGTGCGTTCCATCGTTTCGACAAATTTGTTCATCGATATTTTTCGTTTTCACCCACAGTTTTTATCCCCCCCCTCTACATTTCGTTCTCCCTCTTATGCACGCACACTCAAACACGTTTTCTCTTCCCCGTCAAACCGATATTCGCGTTTACACTGTTCTTAGCAATCACGCACTCTCTCCGCGAGAGTTTAAAATTCTCCAGCACTTATTTTTCACATAATTTTTTTTCCTCTTTTTTTTTCTTTTCGTCGTTTTTGCTTCTTTTTTTTCCTCTTTTTAATTACAGTTCATCACACTGTTGGATTATACATAAATAAATAAATAATAAATCGGGATGCCACGTGCTTTAGAAACAAGACCATTTCTCGTTCTAAGTAATGAAGATTTCGAAGATTTGCTCTTAGGCCTTTTTTTTTACACTTCGTAGAAACGTGTCATGGGTCGACAAGTGTGTGTCGTCGGTATCGATGGTGAATTTTAGGATACGCCCGCAAATCAATGATGCAAAATGTTACGTAGACCGTGTATGGTTTATCATCGATCGCGCGAGCGCAGCTACACAGCCGCAACGACAAATTCAAGTGTTTTTCGCTAGGTTTTTTTGTTTCACTACTACGCGTCATATATTCCCCCTAGATAATTCGACACACTTGCATTCTCGTTCACACTGTCGTAATGTTTCGCTGCACACGCTCACTTGCATACTCGTAGTTCGTACACACGTTTCCCCTATACACTTATTTACTGCTGGTCGGGCCGTTATCCTGAAACACGTTTAGTCGTAACGAAAAAATCTCGATTGCCACAATGTACAAACTGAAGTTCTTCGATGTTGCTTATGAACGAATACTTTAACAATACTTTAATGGGCTTTCTTCATCTGCATACCTGTCTTCAGCATTTACCGTTATTTAAAAATCTGGATTTTGGGTCTAGGTCCGTTGTACTGGATGTGTGGCGCAATAAGGACCGTCTGTCGCGAAACGACCGCTACGATTTTGCCGGTATTTCCGCGAAACTGATGAACAAATTTTTCAAACAAAAGTTAATCAGCATTCAGTTGACAATAAATCGTGTTAATGAAAATTTACAAAAAAGTTTTTATTCAATAAAAAATAAAGATCACTACAATTTTTTTAAATGAAACCATATATTTTTTTCATGTGCCAATGAATGCATATTTGAATTCTCTTCAAAAAAGTATTAGAGAACTTAGGTCGAAAATTGATAAATTTAGAAATTATGATTTTTGTCCCGAACGCCCATATACTCGAAACACTGCGTCTCACCGAGATTCAAAGGGAATCTCCTAATTCTTACTCATGCGCTCAGGTTGCTCGAGCGTCACGTAGTGACGTAGATAATTGGCGGAAAGAGCCGAGCAGGCTTCGCACACGGCCAGAGCTACCGCTACACTTGTGTGAGAGCACGAGGACGGTATAGTGGGAGACAGCGGTAGGTCATAGTGGGGGGTCCACGGCCCACAATTCTGGCATCACTGGTGGGAACACCACGGTTGACGCGCAACCAAAGAAGAATGGCTGATTTCAATTAAAAATACGAGGCACCTCTGCCCAAAAGCTCGGCCGACGACAGAGAGCCAGTCCTACCAACAGGACCACCAAAGCCTAGGCCAAGGAACCAACGCCAAAGAACAAGAGTGAAAAATTGGAAGACCAATCGCGGAAAACCGCAGGCTCAAGAGGCAAAGGCCAAGGAAATAACCGATTCCGCGGAGATGACCGCTGGCGTACTAAAGGCTCAAAAGGAAGTCATCACCAACGAGTCTATTTGGCAAGACAGTCCTTTTTCCGGCACACATCCAGTACAACGGATCTAGACCCAAAATATAGATTTTTAAACAACGGTAAATGCTGAAGACAGGTATACAGATAAGGAGAGCCCATTAAATATCATACCTGATGATATGTACATTCCGGCCCCAATTGTCGAGTACTTCAAAGCTATCGCAAATACTACCACCCCACAGGGTGATCTAGTAAAACTCAATATTCCTGAGTGCGCGATACCAACCAACGCGTTGAAGCTGAAGGTCAAATACCAGAGCAGCCGTCTGGTGGTTTCGGTGTTTGCGGTGCGGCCAACCATAACACGTACTAGTGTTATGTATCTCCGCTGGTAACATCTAGATTAGTGAAGGCTACAGTACAGCAAAACGAAGATAGAAGGTTTGAGCCATGGAGACCGCTTCCCGATGGGATGTCCCCCCAAAACGGTATACCGACACAAAACTTATGGGGTTACCGTCCTAACGTTGAACGACTGAATAACGAAGGACTCCAAAAAATCATAGTTTATAATATCGATGAAGTCTTAAAGTAAAGGCCAAGTATACGTATCACGTTTTATTTAACTTTCAATTTGATTTGTCATTTTTTTTTTCCTAATACAGTACAAACTTTTGGTTATGTTCAACCAAAAGAATTTATTACTAATTCATAGAAGAAAATGAAAAAAAAATCAGTCAAATGTATGATCAACGTTGGGTTCTATCACTACAAGAATATCTACTATATAGTTAGTCTGAGTTTAAAATGTGTCTACATTTCGCTTTTGAAAGCAACATATGTAAATTTTTCGGTCGGTAATTTTTAATAATGAAACTTATGTACATTCTAACATTAAGACTATAAATTATAAGTTATGAAAAAGGAACAATTCTTGTGTGAGCATATTGAAGAGAATACATGAAGGAAGTAGGTACAAAAATCACTTCGGCGTTTAGCAAAAATACTTCACAGACAAAATGACGGCCCACGCGAATTTTTAAATGCCGTTACTTCTATTACTTACTTTATTTTTACATCCTTCATAAGGATTCCACAAAAGTAACAGACCTCTACACCAACGCGCGTACACATGCGCTCACCAGCACCTGTGTATACACATGTTTACGAATATGCGTTTATACACGAGCGATAACTCGTCAAATAAAAATTCTCCTCTCGATAGATAGTAAGTATGTAAAGGTAAAAGCTACACATGCGTTCTTTGACATGAGATACATCGGATACGTCAATTAATAAGATGAATTTCTGTCCATATTCTTTCTTTCCTTCTTTCTTACTTCTTTTTTTCGTCTTAGTTGCATTAAGTATTTTTATAATCACATTCTACATCGAGCGAACAGTTGCAACACAGTCAGAGTGTAGTTTGGAAAGAATTGCGTAGATTGTTCATAGCTAAGTTTATTATGATTTCATTTAAATTCTTTAAATATTTGAATTCTTATGCAAATTGCATCAGACTCGTTGCTTCGGGTGATACTTTTATATGTTCCCACCGGAAGGATAAAAGAAAAATGCTCCGAATTGAAAATTCACCGGAGTTTTTGGCGAAGCACAGGTGTATACAAAATCGTCTGATTGTAGCTGCGTTCTGTTCAAATTTGGTTCGGATGCCGATCTCGTTATTTTCGGTAATCCTCGTAAAAGACCCTCTAAACTAGCTAAGATCTGACGAAATATTGGTCTCTCCTCTCTAGAAAATTTGATACAATCCTCTGTCAGTCTTTTCAACGCTTTTGGAGTATCTGAACGTAATTTATTCAAATCTGGACGCAAATTTCCACGCCCGACCATAAATAATATCTGATCCTTGTTATTAATATGAGAATATGGTAATTGACCAGATAATAATTCGAATAAAACAACGCCGAATGCGTAAACGTCTGACTGAAAACTGTATGGATTTTCCTCTTGCATTCTTATGACTTCTGGTGCCATCCAGAGAATAGATCCAGTTGGTTGATGAAATTGTTGAGAACCAGACCATCTAGTCTTTGCTGTAGCCAGACCAAAATCACCAATTTTCACAGTGAGATCATCATGCAGAAATATATTATTACTTTTCAAATCTCTATGGATGATATTTTTTGCATGTAAATAGTCCATTCCCTGTGCAGTTTGTCTTCCAATTTCTATCAATGTGAATAAATCAAACTTTGTCTCACATACATGCAGATGTTTATACAATGAAGATCCTTCACACCATTGAGTAACAATTGCCAGTTGTGGTTTACTGACACATCCCATGAACAAAAGGATATTTACATGCCGTGTCTTACGTAACACTGCAACTTCATTTTTAAATGCTTGTAACTGAGCAGCAGTAGGTATTTTAACATTGAGCGTTTTCACAGCTACAGGTCCATGCCAATGAGCTTTGTATACTGTTCCAAAAGAACCTGATCCAATACGAGCTCCAACTAAAATCTCATCTGCTGGAATTTCCCAATCTTCTATGGATTCTCTAGGTGCTAAGAGATTTTTAGATGATTCATCAGCTGATCTTGCTCTTGGTCTTTTTGGCCTCAGAGTACTAGTAGGACTAGCCTGTGTTGACTGACTATGTTTTGTTGGACTACTACCAGGTGATACAGCACTTTGTGTGGTACCAACAGGACGACCTAAACTCTGAGATCTGCTGTATTCATCTAAATTAGCAGATTCACCATTTGGTTTTACCATATTAAAACAAACATTAGGCGCAGAGCTAGAACGATCTTGTTGTCCCAAAGAACGTGGATGTCTTTGGTTTCTTGATGGTGCTAAAGATGGGGACATACTTCTGCTTAAACCATAACTAGAAGGAAGTTGCAATATGCCAGCTGTACTTTCAAGATTATGTGCTAATAATACTTGGTAGTAAGCATCCTGCATGCGTACTTGGTGACACAGGGCAGGTACACCAGCAGCACATCTTTGATGAAATCGATAATTGCACGTTCTACAATAAAATCCCTGAAAGAGGAGTTTTCTACAGCATTCGCAAAATGATAGTGAGAAGAAAGTCTTGCGCACAAAATTATGTGAAATGGAAGTAGTTATTGGAAACTTATCCAAGATTTCTACAGATATTTCATCGCAGTCAAGCAAAGAGATGTCTGTGTCCCAAGAAGTAAGATATTTGGACTCATCTGTACCCAAAATATATACCACACACATTTCTGTAGTCAAATTCCTTAATTTCATTGCTTTGGCAAGTGCATCCCTTAGTGAAAGACCTTCTCGAACCTGTACACTAGTGCGTTGCTGATTAGGTAAATGTGCCCTCAGCAAAGACCTCATCAGCGTTCTTTGACCCCTGGCAGATGCATTGGTATCACGAAATTCACCCTCTGATGTGGAAGCACTACCAGATACTCGACTGGCATTCAACAATTCATTGAGCTTCTGTTCCTTGGACTCTAAATCATGCAACTTGCTAGTTAACTCTTGATATTCATTCAGATATATTGAAGGTGGATGTTGAAATCCAGCAAAACGGTTGTTCAGAGCATCAATGTTTTGTCGAGTAACGTGTATCACATTTTGTATATTTCTCAGCTCATACCTCAGTGGATCTGTGTCCAAATAACCGTCCTCGGAATCGCTCAATTCTCCCGATTCCGGGCCGCTACCTCGTGAAGAGGACATAGCTATCTTTCGTACAGGCGAGTGTACCTTTTTTCTGTGTCGACGATGACGGGGCGATAACGTCGAGGACGAGGAGGAAGGCGATGTAGCTGTTCCTTCCTCGATCCCACGACGCGAGAACTCCGTGTACGCGTTCGCACGCACCGCCGTATAATACCTCTGCTCGCCGATCACGGCCATCTTCTTGCTCCGTCGGGCAGCATCCTGGGCCGCTGCTGCTGCGCTTCGGAACACCTTGGTAGCTTTGAGGGCTACCGGTTACCGCCGAATTTTTCTCTAGTTCGAGCTTTCACCACGCCGCTGTCGCCTCACCTCCCACCGCACGGCGACTCACGACGCGTCCTCACGCACCTTTCTTTTCTTCTTCTTCTTCTTTCCTCTGTACACCTCTCTCCTACCTCCTTCTTTCTTCTTATGTCCGCCGAATCGAACCTACTTTCCGATGCGCGTCTTTACACACCATGCCGTATATAGCCTGACTTTTCGGCCATTAAATTTCCGACAATTGCGCCGCGCAACAGATTTTCTGTTGTCCCGTATGAACGCGATCAGTCCCGAAATCGGGCAGAAAATTCTCTCGTTTCGACCTCCTGCCTGCTTTCCCCCCCTCTACTTCTTCTCTGGAGCCCTTCCGAAAGAAAACTGGCACGAGCGTTGCAGGACCGAGAGCAGAGGCGCGGGGCTATGTTTCTTAAAGCGCCGGTGCTGCCAGTCTCTTTCTCTACGTACAACCTTCCGCCCCTTCCCACTGATTTTCTTCCTCTTCCTCTGTTTAAATTCTACCTGTTTACTTACACAATTCCTTCGCAATCTTCTCACAATAATACCACCTTCTCCATTCGATTTTTCTGTCCTTTCAAACTTTTATTTCACACGGTTGACAATCTCGAGTATTTTAGAAAATTTCAGTCTCAAACGTTTAACTGAAAAATCGAACTACACCATCGAAACACAACTGTCAGATGAAACAATTGAATGTTCTTAATAACTTGAGATCAAAGTGTTTTATTTTGTTACATACGATTCAGATTTTAATTTGAACTGTTTCGATGATTTATTATAAGCGTAAATTTTTTTGTTAGAACATCAGACAAATTTTTGTTTCTTTCATTAACACTCTTTGACAAATCTATTCTGTTTTTTACTACTTAAAACAGAGAATCAAACGCTCTCTTTGCATCCTCGTTGAAGAACGACCGTTTGGAGTAGGACTATAATTCAAGTTCAATTTTTCTGTAAACATAACTACTCGCGTTGCGTTTTTGACGTCACTGCAGACGTGCTTTGACGTCAGCAGCATATGGTACGGTTACCTAGGCAACAGAAGTCCATCCTAATTGGTCCAATGCTTGCGTACGTACTTGCTGTGCGTATATCTAACAACAGTTAAAAAAAAAGGAAATGCAAAATCCTCAAGGATAACTTATAAATCGACAAAAATAGTTGCTTCAATATCTTTTAGTTATTCCATTACATTACGTATTTGATTGTATTGACGATATCATTGGACCTCTCTATAATCTAATTTTAATCGTTCGACTTTCTACTCTTTATCTTCTGATAACAAAAAAATCGAAAATGGTAGCTGGTAAAGTAGCCTTTGTAACAGGTGTGTGTATTAAAAACATAAAAATAAAATAATAGGATTAGAACAGAGAACTGTAACAAAGATTGTGCTCATAACGAATTAAATCTATTTCTATTACAGGTGCTGGAAGCGGAATAGGTAAAGAAGTATGTCGCATTTTAGCAAGACAAGGAGCCAATGTTGTTGCTAGTGATCGTAATGCAAAAAGTGCCGAAGAAATCATTGAATCTTTACATGGTTTAAATACGAGAAATTATTATTTTCTTCAATTATGTACTATATCTCCACGCAGTTGTTAAAATTATATATAATAATTTTTAGATTTGAAACATCTGGCATTAAATCTAGATGTCACAAATGAACAGAGTGTTAAAGAAGCATTTAAAAATGTAATAAGCAAATATTCAACTCCTCCTACTATTATAATCAATTCTGCAGGGATTACACGAGATCAATTCATCTTAAAACTTACTAAAAATAACTTTGAACAAGTACTGGATGTAAATCTAAAAGGAACATTTTTTGTAATGCAAACAGCAGTAAAAGAAATGATTGATGCTGATGTGAGTAAATGTGGTTCAATTGTTAATTTAAGTTCTATCATTGGCAAAGTGGGAAACATGGGTCAAGCTAATTATGCTGCTTCAAAAGCTGGTGTGATAGCTCTTACAAAGACTGCTTCTTTAGAATTTGGACCGTAAGTATTAAAATATTAATCATGATAATAATTATATATTCATAATACTGTTAAATATGTGAATACATTCTTATTACAGATTTGGTATTCGTGTTAACACAGTACTACCAGGCTTTATAGAAACTCCTATGACAGACAGTGTACCTGATAACGTAAAGCAGATGTTTATAAAGAAAATACCCCTTCATAGAATGGGTAAACCAGAAGAAGTAGCAGAAGTTATTACATTTTTAGCATCTAGCAAAAGCTCTTATGTTAATGGAACATCAATTGAAGTCACAGGAGGAATGCATTGAATAAAAATTTGTTAAATATATATATATTTTTATATC
>NW_017100239.1:1430175-1462261 GCF_001263275.1 Habropoda laboriosa
TTATATCTAAATTTTTTATTTTGCAAATTTTATATTTTGTTTATTTAAAATATATTTACAAGTAATATAGATCATTTTTTCTTTCCCCTTTTAAGTTTTTTTGCATGTCTATGGGCTTTATGATGCAATTTTTTCTTTTCCTCAATAATTTCCTTATATTTACGTTTATTGTATTTAGAAAACTGAGCATCAGCCATAAGTTCATCTACAATTGTTCTCTTACGTTCTTTGTTTGTAAGACGTCCAGAATAATAATCCAAAGGTGAATCAATAACTTTACCAATTTGAAAGTATTTTGGTAGTGCCTTAAGATCATTCTTTTTATAGAAATGTTTTGGATCTAATACTGATCTCATTCTTATAACTTGAAGATCATGTTTAACTTCTGGTGTTAACTCAGGAGCACCCATATTGAACCAATTCTTGCCTTTAGTTTTAGCACGTTCCTTACGTCTCTGCTCTTGCAGTAGTTTCTTCTTCACTTCATAAGGAGGAACAGCTTGTAATTGTTCAAATCCAGGTGTTATAACACTTTTTTTAAGTATCTTATCTACTGCAGTCAATTTTTGTTTTAAAGGATTTAAATCTGGAGCGGCTATATTTTTTATCCATCTTCCACTTGACCAACCCATTTCTTTTTCAAATTCTTCGAGATCGATATCTTTAGACACATTATGGATTGTTTTTTTTGTTGAAATTTCATTTTCAAGTAGATCTACCTCTATATCAAAGAAATTTGGTGTCTCTGTATCTGTTGAATTAAAAACAAGTACAAAAATCTCGTTGGTAATTTGTCAAATATTTCTAACCTCAATAAACATCACAATAGAATACCATTATCTTCGAAATTTATATCATCTTCGTCACTGTCTAAATGATCTTTTGTCGCCAAATTTTCATCGCCTCTCGTATCAATTATTATATCCATTATTAAAATTAATTACAATTGCTTTCCTATTCGATAGCTCTCACGCGTGACGGTTATACCTATGTTTCGCATCACATTTCAGACCGAATAAACGACAGTTCATCCGTATTTTTCCCTTAAGAAAGAAAAAGAGGGAATGATGTACCTAAAAACGTAATATAAAACGTTTACAGATGTCGCGCATGCCCAGTGTCAAATATAAACCGCAACATGATTAATTTGAAAGTATTTATTGTGTTTAGTAATTTTTCTCATTTTTCATTAGGATCATTTTTACAACGTGACAAATTAACAAAACGAGTGAATAAACATTTATTGGGAAAGAATTTCCATATTTGTCAAATGTCCAACAATTGTTATAGTTCGTGTTCTATAAGGAAATACGTAGTTGCATAGTAACAGATACGTACAGGAAGTAGTTAGAGCATGTTGGGACCGGTTTTGCTTTAATAGATGAGACTTTCTTCAGTAGCTCGATTATTATAGCAAGTCACGTAACATTAACAAAATAAACCTTGAAATTCAATGGTATAAATGTCGAGAAAAAACCGAAAAACAAAGAGTATGATTTGTTCAAGATTAATAACCCAAAAATGATCGTTGCAGGAAATGTATACCAGATAAAATTTGCATAAAATGAAAGGTAAAAGTTTAAAAAGATTTCCTGAAAAGGGAGAAAGCGAATTTTCGTATTATAACCTGATTATAAACACGTTTTTAATGCGAAGCTATTCAATGGTTCTTACGCAAGAAGTTGTTTGAATAGAACATGAGAACAAAACATTGTATTTATATCACGTGGAATCGAAGGGACTCTAATTTTTTACATAACAATGTACCATTCCATATACAAAAAGAAAATGCAAAACGGTTGGAGTATCGGGTGTTAAACAACGCGACTTATGTCGGAAGTCTTATGCTGTATTGACTGCTAAACGAGCAATTCTCGATTACTTTCAATGTTTACTCGTCTCGTGCAAAAATAGCAAACATCGAGAGGCTTTTATATTTTATTATGGTTAATAACGATATGTTTTAACAGTGTATCATGTGAAACTATTAAATTAACTGTTTTACATTCCTGGCAAAGAATGCATTATTCTAAAATCATGTAACACACAGTATCCAATTATATGAGTGTTGTATTAGTAATAATCTACCAGTAAGAGATATCGTAATCCACTTTCTCCATAATGATTTTCGAGCAATTGACGAGATGTTCTGTTTAGTAATGAAATACCTCGTGATTAAATAATCAATACGTTTCTTAGCCCCTATAATTACAGACGATTGCATTAATGTCGTTAATCCTCTCCTTTTTCGTAATATTAAGTATAGCGTATGGATTATACGGAGATACGCTCAGTCCATTCTTATCCGCAATATGCAACGCATTATTACATTTTGGGTGGATAATATCTACAGCCTTTAGTTGCTTGCGTTAGCGGATATAGAGATTCGTAGGAAATGTTATTAAAATTTTTGAAATTATTTTGAACATTTATTGCATTTTTAGCTGTAATAAATAAAGCAATGTCTTGCAAGAGTTTGTACCCTTTTTCGAGGTTAACTTATTGCGCGTATTTGGTACACCCTGCTATCATACGAACAGTGGTATTACACAGAGAGATTTTCATGCATTTTAATTAAGAATTTATAGTATTAAAATTCTTTATAATTTATTTTTAATCGAGGCAAACAATTTGAATTTTCCAAGTTCCGTTACCGATCGGGTAAACTCACTTCATTACTCAATACTCCGTTAGATCTCGACTCTCTCGACTGTAGGCCATCTCCCCTCCCATTTCCTTCAGTACATTCCCCTTCCTGAATTTATCACTCCCCTACCTCTTACTACTTTTCATTTCTTTCCTCCCCTTTCACTCCTTTCTGAAGGAGAAAGCGTTCCCTGCCTCGAACAAAGACAAAATTTAGCGGTATACCTTTAACTGCTATTATTTATCCGTAGAAAACACTGAAAACGTTTTACCAAGGTTTTAATGCTATTTTATAGGTTATAATGTTGTTTGGATTTACGGTGACATCCTTCATCAGCTTGCTGTTCGAGACTACTATATTGTCCTTCCTAACAATAACAGTTCATCCCATG
Source organism: Habropoda laboriosa (assembly GCF_001263275.1). Classification (NCBI taxonomy): domain Eukaryota; kingdom Metazoa; phylum Arthropoda; class Insecta; order Hymenoptera; family Apidae; genus Habropoda; species Habropoda laboriosa. The sequence goes on from NW_017100239.1 coordinate 1,433,214, forward strand.
ACAGCAAAAAAAAAAAAGACGAAAAAATAGAATAGTATTTATGTTCTTACATTTGATTCATTAATTAACAATACAATTGAGAAGATATTTTTGTAATATATAAGAAAAATAAAAGAGTCTGTTTTATTACTCTATTTTCATATTAATATCGAATCCACTATCCGTGATTACGAAACAGCGACAATATTATATAAGAAACTTGGAAAAAAAGCGAGACTTACTTACGCTTGTTGAGCATGCTTATCTTAAAACGTAGAAAAACGACCGTGAGTACTTCCTGAACAGACAACTCATTCTTCCAGTTGAAATTTCACTGGCTTAATATAAGGTAGATTATATTCATTCTGTAAGTGATTATCTCCCATAAATATTCAATGTATTCCTTCTTATTTAGAGTCGTGTGTTCAACACGAAAGGGTCCATGGCCTTGAATTATCTTCATCGTTTAAAATATAATCGATATATTAGGAGCAACAGACAGGAGATTACCTGTATATATTTTCTCGAAGGTAAAGGATTGTGTAATGAGAGAAGGATGATCGATAAAAGAAAAAAAAAAACCGTTTGAAAAGGAAGGTCAACTACGGAAAGGCCAACTGTGGTCCTTCAACTGTACTATGAATTGAAATTTCATTTCTCAATTTCACAGATCTTCGATAATCACACGTTTTCAATAGAAATTTGTTCCTTCGAAGAAAAACATCAGACGAAATTCGGTTTGCTTTGACCAGTTTCACTTTCCGTTTACATCATTGAGCAAATATGCGACACGAACGAAAGAGAAATCCCGAATTAAAATATCCATATCGTGATCAGAAAAATAAAAAAAAAAAATATTCAGAATAGCCACATGTGTTTCATAAAAAACAAGGCTTTATTCAGGACTCTATCGAGATCCACTTTTATTACACAAACTTCAAAAGAGGTTCAGAAAAAGAGCAACGAACACGTGAATAGCATTGCAACAACATAACACAGTGTTAGTACGCTTTAAAGAAAACAAGCAACTGCACTTCGTAACTGCAGCGTATATACATTATATCTAATTTTCAACGCGGCTCGCGTTTTAATAGCGCGTGCTACGAATGCGATTCACAATTAAAGTTCATGTTAATGACTTTCTCAGTGTTGGTTATTAAAATTTTTAAATTGCACGGGATGATGGTAAAACTCTGCAATGATGAGAAAAGCTAAAAAAAAAAGAAAAGAAAACGAATTTCAGCACGACTGAACAGCACGAATGACAACGTTTGACGAAAGTTTTACATAGGAGAAAGGGAAGCACTCCTCTAATAATATGAAATTTCTCAGTGAAACCACTGAAATAATCTTTGTCGTCGGTTTCGGAGGAACTCATGCAAAACTTCGTTGAAAACGTTGCAAGTCATTGGCCGCGGATAATTTCTTTCAATTAATCAATTAATTTAATGCATACAGTAATCCTGTGCCAACCTTGGTTCATTAAAGTTTCTCGTACACCTACTTAAGATCCATTATGCGCATAGATCAAGCGTCCAATTAAGTTGTCTATTATTTGAAATGTTCGGTAGTTCATTTTTTTCTACCTGACATATTGCATTAACATAAAGAAAGAAAAGAGAGAAGCTAACTTTTAAGCATGGAACACCAAAATATCCAACGTAAAAAAACCACTGGAGGAGTGGCTGGTACAAAGATTAGTCGCTGTTTAAACATCCTTGTCCGTTCAGTTTTATAAATCCGCTTTTACGTAAGCTTTCTAATTTTAATGACTTAAATCTGACTTCCTTCCGTGTTCTTTTTTTTTTTCGACTAACTACCAAACCAAGAGATAATGTTCAAGGGTTCACCATTGTTCAATAATCTTTTCAACCTTTGTCATACGTTATCAAGTTTATCATCTTCCTCGCAGATATTTTGTTATTCAAAATACAAGTTTTTGTCGTGACCACATTCCCATGCATGTTTAAACTGAGAAACAGAGAAGCAGGTACAAAAACGTTTCAGCAATTCCTATAAAGAAACACAGCTTGGCTGTTTTGAAAGAGGGGAACTATATGTTTCTCTAGCTCTCCCGTTTCGTCAACGGATACGAAATTATGCTAACTACGAGCAGCCTTAAACAAGCCGCGTATCGGGCTAAAGTGTCCGCCACTGGCGCTCACTTTTCAATATGGGGAGGTTTCTCCCCACCATTTCCTCGCACTTTCATTACTACCAAGATATTCATCCGGCCAAGTCATTTTTCTACCATTGCCAGCCTCGTCGTTCTAGCTGATTCTTGGCCATCAAATAAGGAGGAACCGCAGGAAAGAGAGGACGCTAGTTTCAGTCGTCTACGGATAGTTAAAGGTCGTCAAAGTGGTTTTATATACATCAGTACCAGCGCTCGCTCGCTCTCTCTCTCTCTCTCTCTCTCTTTCTTTCTTTATTTCTTTCTCTCCTTCTCTCTTTCTCTTTGCTTTCTCGAAAGTATGTTAACGAGAACGGCAGCACTACGACTCGAAATTCTCTGGAAGAACCCGAAAACTCGACTGCAAAGGTCCACGTGACTCTCAGAGGAAGAGAAGGATTCGAAACCTTGTGAAGAAGAAAACCAGTAACCTGGAACAGTGAAAAAGCTTCGTTTTATTCCAATCGAGGAAATCGGTCGTTCACTGTGATTCGAAGTATTTTTTTTTTGTTTTTTTTTTTGTTACTGTGATATTGTACGATTTGATAAAACTTTTAAATAACGTTCAATGTGTGTTTGATATCTATCGGAAATATGGTTACATTGTTAAGAAGACTGATCATGAATAGTTGAGATTAACTGGATCTCCCTCTGAACTTCTTCATTGCTCTAGTGTTTGGTGTAAAAGCAATTTAAGTAACAATGAACCAGACGTGGTATCAAGTCGTTCTTCTCGCATGCTTCGCGGTCTGCGGAGTGACATCTACTTCCAATGTCTCAGAGAATGCTACTCAGGATCTATTAACGAATAATCGAGTGAGGACTTTAACAGACATGGATAATACTCTGGATAGAAACTGGACCACCTTGTCAAATGTATTAGACATCTTCAACGTGCGTCATCTTGCGAATAATTGGACCGAAGCAAAGTATCCCATCGAGGAAGAGTGTGCGAAAGACATCACTAGGTACATCGAAGGTTTGAAGAGGCACGAAGGATGGGCTCTGAAAGGTATGTTGAACCAGTTAAAATTTATGCAGAAAACTGTCTTCCACTCGGTAGTTGCTTTCTGTTCAAATATTTAACGATCAATTATTCATTCGAAACTAACCATGCGCAAACATTTCCCTCTTTTTATCTTCGCCCGTTTACACGTGAAGACAACGGTACATCCTGCGATACGAGCAAAAATATATTGTACCAATAGAAAGTGTAGAGATATACATGTGTAATTGCCAGACCTACTTTGAATTATCACGGCTGGTGATTTCGTTGGACTTTAACAGAAATGAATTCTGACCAGAGATGAAGAGACAGAAATCAACTTGAACGTGAAAAAAGAAAAGAAAGAAAGAAAAAAAGAATTCGATGAATTAAAACGAGATTCGTAAAAAGGGCCAGCTTCGTTTCAGGATTTAGTAGATTTTTTATAAAAAAAGAAGGATAAAAATAATCATAGGTGTTGAACTGATTGTGAAGATTCAAGAAGCTTAATTCACTTTCATCAGGAAGGAAATAGAGAGTTGATAAGGTCATCAGTCGTCAGTGGACTGCCAGAAACGTTCTCGCTAAATCATCTCTGTCTTCCTCCCGTCACCAGTTCCTCCTTTGCCTACTTTCATCGTGAAATTTCACTTTTCGCGACACAAAAGAGCAACTGGGCGGCTTCCACAAGCGGCGCAGCTCGCTACGACAACGAATCGCTTTCAATGTTTTACTGTTTTCCTCGGTCAATGCCACTTTTCGCAAGAGGCTTCGGCTGTTCCACCTTTTCGAAAGTTCCAATGTTGCCTTTCATTGTCTCTCTCGTTTAACGACCGAGTAAAAGAACAGTATACGACCAATTGTCTTGTAATATCCAGTCGCCATTATGGGTAGAAACGATGGTCCTGCAAATGATGATCCAGATAATTTAATTACAAACTTTGTTTCATCTTAAAAGATTATCGAAATTCGAATTATTCATAGAATTTCAGTGACAAACTTACTTTTCTCTTATTTCATTCAACAGCGTTTTTAATTAACTCCTGGCCAATAATACTTTTTTTTTAAATCAATTACACCTCGAACGTATCTATTTTCATCGACAGATAACTGATATCAGCGCATAGACAATGAGATTTTTGTTGAAATTTTCTCAGAGCAGGATACATAGTGAGACTTTGCATCGATTGCAACACGTCGACGAAGAATGTCAGTCGACATACCAAGTTCTACGCAATATCTAAGAATAGTATATATGCTTTCTTTGTATTATCTGCTACCGCTACACCTTTCGGATCCTTTTTTCGAACACTATACCTTCAGATGGTAAGTGAAAGGGTTAAGTGTGTCACGGTTATCCCTTTTGATTACATGCGTCGTAGAAGAGGAAAGAAAAGAAGTGGATAGAGATAAAATCGTGACGACATGACCAATCATATAGTTTCTGCGGCATGAAATTGTGGCTGTTTTTTATTGCTTCTTTATAACGTTTAACTAGAAGGTGTTTCTGCCGTAAATTATGCGACACGTTTGATTAGGTATTAAGTACAAAGAGTAAAAAGAAAAAAAAATAGAAGAAAATGATAGAAAAGTTACCGATGCGTAAAGTAAGAGGTCGGATTAGATGGAAACGCGGTCGAGAAGCGGAGAAAGACAGACCAGCAGCTTTCCGCGGCTGGATATTTAATTTTACGAATGACCGATGGAAACCGGTAGTCGTACATTGCACCATTGAATTTTTAGCCAGGAAAATCAAAGAGATCGTGAAATTGGCTAAATATTACCATCTCTCTCGATCCGAAATTTGTCTCGATCTTTTACCAAAAGACTTCTTCGAATAACCTTAAAGCAGATATAATTAAATATTTTATCGATTACTTCTTTATTTATTTATTTATTTATTTTTTATTTTTTTGAAAGTCACGACAACAACAAGTCGATGACGAAATAATCGTGTCCATAAACCATAGAATGTACCTAAAGAGGAACAAACTACTTTTTGCACGTTACTCTCGACATACATATCTCGTTACAAGGAAGAAGTTCACCACGGACGTGCTGAGAACGAACAGCGCCAGATGACTCGAGAAAGAAAGTTCGTTTCAATAGCTTCCATTTCAGAGGCCGCGGCGTTTCCATGAAATTTTCGCCGCTAAGAGGGAAAAAAACGAATCGCGTTCGAAACAACGGTATTTACGGATGTGTTTCTTTTCTCTTTCAAAATTGTCGGATAGTAGAAAGTTTCCACCTTTTATTATACTTACTCCAATTTCATACGACAGAACGAAAGTAAAATTTCGTTTAGGCTCTATTATCCCGCATAACGGCCATTATCTCCGGTGTGAATTCTGCTCTCCCCAATTTCCAAGCCGCATAGGAAAAGTCCATCAAGCGAATTTCATGGCTTTCTCCTTTTTCGCGGTGCTCTATTATCATCGTAGGAAGTTCAAATTCGTACAATTGCACGGGGAAAGGTGAAAGGTGCCGCTAGGAGGAAACGACATTAGGTACGTTACCGTTATGACATTTGAAATGCTATTCACAGTGGTATACACCTATCGTGAGAAGGGAGCACTTGACTTTCGGTTCTGCTCAATCGTCACTTCCGGGTTCTTGGCCTGACCATATTTCATTTAATGTTCTGCATATATAAAATCAGTTCACAAAACCATTTAAAAATGGTACGAACAAAAGGCAAATAAAAATCATGAATTTAGGATAACCTCAACATATCCATGGACCAATATATTGTATATATTTCTTTGAAATAGAAAGAATTATTTTTCAATTTTTATAATAAAAAATTAAAGCAGAAATGACATTTAAATGTAGAAAATGTATTTAAAAAATGTGCTCTAAAAGCCAGCTGGAAAACTCTCCAACGAAAGTTAAATGAAAATGGCGATGAAACTCTATAAAATAATGAACGATTATCATGGTCGATGCACCGTCACGCTGCTTAATTTCGCGACAAGCTTATGGATGGGACTTCCGTGAGCATCCTTCGCGAACCGCGCAAAAGTAACGTTAGAAAGTTTTAAGGAAGACGCGTGCACGAAGAAACACGGTCGAAGTAGAAACCGCGGCAATTATCGAAATTACGTCACGATGGATATAAAAACCGGCCGGAGAAAGGATTACGTGGAAGCGGGGCTTGCGAACGCAACTTTCACGTAACGCGCGTCAGACTTTTCTTCGATCGGTCTCAATCCTTTACGTATCATACCTTTTTTTCCTTCTCTTTTTCATAAACGGGGTATATAACCGTGATATAACAGGGATATCGTTCTTAGAGAAGCCTCGTCTCTTCGTTCGTCGCTTCCTAGTTCGTGGAACACGATCTGTCGATATTTTTATAGGCACCGTTATCGTACGGCTTATAACGTGAAGTTTAGATCACGGTATATACACATGTGTAAGGTCCTTTCTCGCATCTGATTAATGTTTCGAACACCGTGGATTATGTAAGCAGATATTCCCTTGCGTACTTTCTATGTGTTTCCCCTCTAAACAGGTTTGCCTTCCACGGCGAATCACGTACCAGCATGTTGAACATGCCAGCCACATGCCTACTTTATCTACTGCTCGTAAATTGTCTCGGACCTCGACTCGAAAATTGTTCGAAATGAAGTCAGTACAATATGTATGTACAGAGATGTGTAGCCAATTTCTGTACGTTCTGTCAGACACGTTGGCTTATGTCTTCTTGAAAAGCGTATGAAAAGTAGAAAGTACCGGCATTCGTGAGTTGTGCAACCGCCTAAATAAATGCGTGTTGTATCGTACGCTGCAGTCTTTCAATTAACGAGCTGCCTTCTGGATTCGATAAATCAAGGGAAATGCATGCGTTCAGCACAGTTCAACATGTAGAATTTCTTGCATGCAAACAATGAATTCTGAGGTTTACGAGACACGTGTAAAATTGTTAAAAATCAAGATAATCTCGAGGTAATCTTTTATAATAGCTTAAAGGCGTGTTTGAATTAATTCCACTTGCTAAATCGATCTATCAATCGTGCAGCGCAAGTGAATGTGACTGGTAGACGTTTTCGTTGACTGATCGCTGATTATAGGCTGGCTTTGAAACACAGATTGCTAAATAAAATCGCCACGATGCTAGAGAACAATGTGTTAGGCGTGACACGCGTTTCACTTTCTGCCCGGACGCGTTATAATTTTATTCTGGGACCGCGTAATGCTGCGTGATGCAATCAATCAATCAATCAATCCAATACATCCCCAAGTCACCGATGCACCGACTTCTTTCTGAATCATCCTTCTGCCATATCTAATAATACACCTTGGTTAACGAGGAAAAAATTGTAGAGTCGTATACGTTACAAGGATCATTTAGAAACGATGTTTTTTTACGTGACATTATAATTAATGGAAATAAATTTACATCGACATGTTCGAATCTTGAAAGACACGTGGATGGAACGTTCTCAATGTGATCCACGCGTAAAAGTCAAGCACGTCCAACTATAGGGACATTAATATTGCAACACGATGAACTATACCGAGGAGAGCCTTTCTCTTTCCAAATTACTTTCCCCAGCTGGTTGTCCGGAACGTGCTAAATAGCACGTACAATCGGTCGGAAGTAAGTAGCGGATCATATTGTCATGGTCATTCAATTAAATATCCAATTAAAATCTCCTTAATGACAGTAAGTAAAAAATATATTTCAAAAACTTAATAAAAAATTCTACAATGTAATAATTAATATGGACTTTCGAGAAATGAAATTCATTGTAGAACGAAGTTTATTAAATACAAATACATATATCCTAACGACTGACAATGTGGTAAGAAACGAAACGCAATGGGAATTTCAACGATGGATCAGCAATGACGGTTATGCACTTCACGCGGTTGCACGTGGAATTTCGTTGCACCTGTCGATCGACGAACGAAGAGTACACGCAGCGAACTGAAACCAAGTTTTTTCAGGAACGTTCATTGCGATAGAACCCTTGAACTTTGTCAGGAAAGCCTCGACCATGAGCGCAATGCTAGAAGCGAGAGACCGTCTTGTAAACCGGTTGTGTTCCCTGCACGGAAACTTATCGAATTCGTGTTTCCTGTGAAAAATCCTTTTTCACCAAAAAATAAAACAGAAAAAAAGAAAAATAAAAGACTAGACTTATCATCTCTAGTATTCTTGACTTCGATAAATCATCAAATAGAATAATTTTAAAGTGAATGCAAATAAAAGGATCTCTTTCGAAGTTTTTTACTCTCTTTCATATCCATTCGAGTGATCGAATCACGATAGCGTGTAATAAAGACACGGTATTCATGAATGAAACCTCGTGGGAATGGACAAGATTGCCTCGGTGCGTTCACGTTTCATTCTTACACGAATCAACGAGGATCACGTGCAAAGATTGAACTTGACTTTGGTTGTTCAATGACTGGATTATGTCAGGGATCATTGCACGCACGTAAAATCCATTGTTATTCTAATTTCTTTCGCGATTACGACTACATCTTGTGTTGGCTTTGTGCGAACGGAATCGATAATAAGACTCCTCCACGTTTATCGAGATCATGGATTAGGCAATGCCCATAAAAGTCTGGCTAGTCAAACCAAATAAAACATGTTCAAGGTCAAGATCTACCTTCTAGTTAGAATTCGTCAATTTGAAACAATTTTAACTATTCTAAAATGAAGAGAAAATAGATGAGATGATATATAGATGAGATGAGATATAGATATAGACGATATAGATGAGAAAAAGAAAAGTTTCAGTGGAAATGTTCTGTCGATGAAACAGTAAACTGAGGAAAATCATTGCGAAACATTTCTACAGGGGAAACCTGTATCAATCATGTTTCTGCATGAAACAATGACGTCGCAATTTATGGAGTAACCGCAATTTATGGTTGACGTAACGAAACCATGATGAAGCATGTGGAAATGAGCTGAACACTACCACAACCACGACGATGACGGCGACCATGATGATGATGATGATGATGATGATGACGATGATGATGATTAGATAATATTACTTTCTTCTCGGAGAGAAAGTCTTATTAGAGAACCGTTCAATCCCTGATAGCTGTCGTAATCTTTGATAATGAAAATTGCGTGTTAGCATCGACGTCTGCGTTCAATTATGAAACTGCAAACGAACGTGGTGCAACTAGAATCAACTTTACGACATCTATCAAACGATGTCTGCATTATCTAGTATTAAAAATGAATGAAACTTGTATTGCATAAATGAAAAATGATCCGCGTGGACAGCATAGACGTCGAAGATTCGAGTATTTTGTTGGATTTTAGTCGTTCTTGCAACGACTAACCTACATGAATCCTTGAAACGTTTCAATCAGAATTTCATCCGAACTGATCCGGAAATGGTCACTGGTCGAACGGAGAGAAAGTGTCTTGAGTGACTTCTCAAAGTAGGTCATCGGTTACGACTTAACAAGTCATCCTATAATGAAAACGAGCATGCGAACCTGTTTCATCACGCCATCGCAAAGTTGATTTACCGATCTCGAACGGTTACACGAAATTCTTCTTGTTCCACAGCTGACGACGCTTCAGGCAGATACACCAACAGCTTCTTCTGGGGAAACTCCTATTATGTAGGATCGTCCACCGAATGTGCCTATATCGACGAAGATTATGGGAGGAATATGAAAAATGTTCGACGAGATGCGTCGTCGATGGAAGAAGTGGAGGAATTCAACACTGAGCCACAAAAAAAGAACAGTGGACTCAGTGGGAACAATCTATGGACTGGAATCAGATTGAACAAACCACCATATAAATTAGGATTTTATATGATGACCATTTCGATGAATACTACTCTGTCTCCAGTGGTAAATTATTTCAATCTTTCAAATATACCTAGAGAATTTTGCTATTTGCAATCTTTAATTATTATCATTGTAATGTTAATTACAGACGAGAACCATTTATCTGGGAATTTGTCTGCCCTTCTCATGCTCTGCTTCTGATGTCTCCGTAATAGCAAAGCTTGCAGCTAGTGAGGAAGCGGCAAAACATTCGTCAATAGAAAAGATACGAGATCAGCATGACATGTATAATATGTACGAGGATCCAGTATTCTGGATTCTATTGTATGTTTCATTGTATATTTCTAAGTGATGCATTAAATTACAAGGCAAATTGGAATTAAAGTATGGTATATGTTTCAGTGGTGTGACTGGTGGCGTCCTGATTTTGATGGTAATCGGTACCGGGTACGATCTCTATGTAACGAGAAAATATACTCGTGGAAGGAACGTGATGTACGATTTAGAAAGGCACGCAAAACTCGAACAGCTAGCCGCCCAAAATCAAAAGTCTCTAAGTGGTAAGATGGTCGATCTTGTTACATGAATTCTCTTGCTTAAAGTGTCCTTCCTGTAATGATCCTTCCTTGGACACGGCTCGAGGTTCAACATAGTGCCGTTTCGTTCGTTTCCTTGAGTACAAAAAGGGTGACTAACATTTACAGACTAGCACAGGACAAAGGACAGTATCAGAGACAATGATACACTTTTATTATTATATTCCGTAGCTTTTCAAGGTAAGGTCTACCTTCCTGTTCCAGCGGCAGAAGCTATCATCAACGGAGCTCAGTCGTTAGCTGTAGTTAATAACAACAACGATCATGAAGGTAGTCCTCGTTCAGCTAGTCCGGAAATACACAAATTCAGTAAGTGATCGTTAATAAAGGGAAATTATTGGTGAGTAACCATGGGAACAATGGAAGAAAATGAATCGTTATTATGTTGTTCGTAGGTGTCTTCGAGGAATTGTTGCTTTCGTTCTCAGTTCGAACCAACGTAAAGATCATCTGCGACGACAAAGTCGGTGGAGATACTATCAGCACTATTCATGGCCTCAGAGCGATTTCGATGGCCTGGGTTATCCTTGGTCATACCTGTATCACCGCTTTCAAGTATTCCGATAATATGGAATATCGAAAGGTCGTGGAAAAGAAGTTCCTTTTCCAAACTGTCACGAACGGAGCTTTCAGCGTCGACACGTTCTTTTTCATGGGAGGCTTACTCGTCAGCTTCCTGTACTTCAGAACGAACGCAAAAGGAGACTTAAACAAACTCACTCAGGGTACGCGAGGTGTGGTTGCTGGTGGTCTGAAATTTATCGGTCTTCTTGGATATCGATTTTGTAGACTCACGGCTCCCTATATGTTTGTACTGGGAGTGGTTCAAATTGCAATGAAATGGTTCCATTCGAATTCTGTATTTGAACCACCAACTGCTGATCATTATAATTGTCCTAATTATTGGTGGAGGAATTTACTGTATATCAATACATTGTTTCCGGTCGATCAAATGGTAAGTTTTCCGGTAATTTTAAAGAACTCTCAATCCAAACAACAAAATGGTATATTTAATATTGTATGATACGATCAGAATTAGTAATTATTCTTTTTCATTTATTTCTTTTTGAAGTGTATGATTTGGAGCTGGTATGTCGCAGATGATACTCAATTCTATATCGTCGGTGCTGTGATATTGGTTTTAGCAACGAATCACTTCAAAATCGCAACATTCGCGACGATTGCTTTGCTTTTTAGTTCCTGGTTAACGACGGGATATATTGCTCTAGTGAATAATCACATGCCAAGCTCCGACGACCCGTTGGCACTCTTTGACAAAATCTACGATAAACCATGGACCAGATTAGGTCCTTACCTAATAGGCATGTCGATGGGATATTACCTGTTCAGGGTTGATTGTAAAATAAAAATGTCCAAGGTAAATAGAAATTGATGTCCTTGAAACAGGCACGAAACAGTAATTCTATCTTAAATTATAACATGATCACTTTTAGACAACCATCTGCGTGGGTTGGCTCCTTTCTTCTGCGTGTCTTTTGAGTTTGTTGTACGGTTTATACGAAGCAGAACTCAGCCCTATAATGGCAGCTGCTTACTCCTCTTTAAGTCACAGTATTTGGGCACTTGGTTTATCGTGGATCGTAATTGCGTGCAGTACAGGATACGGAGGTAATTACTTTTCAATAATAATTATTTTTGATTGAAATTTTAATTTTGATCATTTATAGGATACGTAAACAGTATTCTGTCCGCACCAATTCTGTATCCAGTGAGTAGAACAACATATTGTGCCTACTTGGTACATCCGCTGGTAATCCGATTAACAGCCATGAACTTAGACTCGCCATTTCATTTAGGGAAATATACCATGGTAAGTGAATGTAAAATTTTAGAAAAGACTGTTTCCTATTGGCATTTATGGGTTAGTGTGATTAAAAGATTTACTTTACAGATGATTACTTTCTTTGGACAATTAGTTCTATCCTACTTATTATCGTTCATCATATCGGTATCCTTCGAAGCTCCTATCGTAAGCATGTTAAAGATACTTTCTCCCAAAAAACGGAAACGCATACAATGAAGCAGTGATATACTTGTTATGCATAACATGTCTCGAAAAATTATTTATGTCTTTATTGTATGTAATTAATGTTAAAAATTCATGAATCAGTGAAAAAACATTGACATATTACAAACACTGTGTAAAAGTTGCACGAATTTTTGCGTTAATGCAAACACGTAGTCTTAACTTTACTATGTATTTTTACTTATAAATAAATTATTTGTCTTTGTACATCTGCATTCCTCACCATACAAAAGAATATATCATACTTTATATACTATCACACTTTATTTTTACAATATAAGATACAGAAACAAAAATAAAAATAACTTAACTTATAAACGTTCTACCGCAACATCTGTAACCTGTAGATGTGATCTTCCACTTACAAACTCTGTAAATTTTTCCATTATATATGCAGGAAATATGTTTGGTTCAGCTTCAGTTAACCGTCTTATAACTTCATATTTAGCTTCTTTACATTCTTTAAAGGACTCATTGGTATGTAATAAGAATTCTATAAAACCTAGACGTGTAGATATGTATTCTTGACCCCATACTTGAGATGCCAAAACTTCCAACACCTTTAAACCTGCTTGCCTAATATCTGCAAATTGGTGCGTACATATTGCTACAATCATGCCCAATGGATCATCACCCAGATAATCAAACCATGATTTTGTCAATGATAAAATTCTGTTGTCTTGTTCTACTTTTTGTACATCAAGTATCTGAGCCAAACAATTCAATCCATGAATTTTTACTGCTGGAGGCATTTTTTGTATAACAGCAGCAATTATTGGTAGTATAAGTTGCATTTCATGTCCTAAAGCTTGTAAAGCATATTTACCTTCAACACTCATAGAAATATGTCCCAATGTGTCTAATGCAACACCAAGAATTGTCTCATTCTCAGGAAATTCTATTACTTTGAATAATTCAGAAACTACCACTGGATATTTCGAAAAAATTTCATGAGGCCAATAATGTGCAACATTGCCAAAAAATTTCATTAAACCAGGAATCAGTAAATTTAACAATGGAACTTCATGTTCTATTTTTTGAACTAAACTTCTTAGGACTCCTTGCTGTTCTAAAAATCTCAATCCTTCTTCTGTTAATGCTAACTGTGTCAAAAGCTCTAATGCATTTACTTGAAGCAATACATCTTCACTGTCAAGAATATTGATTAAACTAGTCAAAAATCCTGATTGAGCAGATGCTTCTAGACCTTCTTTTGAAGATTTTGCTACATCCACAACAACTTCATATATACGAAAACTAGTAGTATCATTCTTTACTAATAATCTAGCAAAATTTTGTAACAATTCACCTTTATATAAAATCTGTAGTCCTTTTGAATCATTACCAATTATACACATTATACTCATTGCAGATTTAGCTACTATCAAATCGTCATCTCCAATCCTATTTATGATAGCAACTAATAAACTGACATCTGTGAGCAACAGAAATATCTTCTGGGGATTAGAAACAATGCACAAAATTTCATTCAACGCAAGAGATTTAACTGCAGAAGATGGATGAGTTATCAATTGTGATATCTCTGTGGAATATCTTTGATATACTTCTCCAGCTTTAAAGATGCCAAACAATGTTTTCAGAATGTCACACACCTGATCTACAAATTCTCTGTAAGAGAAAAAAGTAACAAATACTTATTTTTATAGCCATTTTTATTCCATAATATTTTTTCACTACTGTAATGGTTGATATTGCCATGACACATCTAACTAAAATGTAAACTTTCATATGTCACTTTTTGTTAATTTGTTTGAACGCAATTTTTTAAGAATAAAAAGAAATTATCTTAAAATACGATAGCAGTCGTAAAAAATAGTTTCACAAAATCAGTATTGTTGTGATACCTGTTATTGGAGTTTAACTGAGTAAACAACTGACCAAGATCCACATTACGAGAGATTTGTTCGCTTTCCCTATTATTCAAGCTTCCTAATTTGATTTTTACGTCTGATAAAATATTCTTTTTTTCTTCAACGCTATTTAATTCGCCGAGGCGAACAATATTTGCTTGTAACCACTCCGTCATAGTCGACATAATGATATTACTCTTTCGATAGATTACCATAGAGTCAAGCCTTTGAAGTATCAACAAACGAACTACCAACATTAAAATAATAACGCTTTTTTTATTCATAAAGAAATAAATTTTACTAAATGCCAAATTTAACTACAAGCAGTTCCTAGAAATTTTATAAAATAAAATTTTTTTATCGATACTTGAAGTATATTATTCTTTAAAACTATTACGTCTTACTTCAAATCATTAAAGTATCGTACCAATATGATAGAAATATTTTTCTTCTTCTAAATATCATTAATATTTACTAAACAAAGTCATTAACAAATAATAAATCATTAATATCTTATATATTACGAGAACTATACAGTAACGAAAAGAATAAAAATTGTTATCATTTGAAATCATGATCGTCATAAATTATAAGTATTATCACACAGTATCATTTAAGAAGTTCCTATAGAAGATATGAAAATATTTAGAGCTCATGAATGAAAATTAAATTGTACCCAATTTTTACTTTTTTATATTATTTTAAATGTAAAAAGTAATACTTAAATAAACATTAAATGCGTGCCATGCAACAAACATTCACTATTCCAAGTAGAGACGCAAAATGCGGTAAAAAATCATTTGAAAATATTTCAATGAATATTTTGATAAAAAAAAACGAAAATGATTCGTAAAGAATTTGTACAGAAAGAAAATATTATTTTCTATCTTACCAAAAATCTTATTTTGCTAAAATATTTACACTTTTCTAGGGGTCAATGAGCTTTCGTGTTTTATACTTGACTGAAGATCTACACGGATCGCATAACAGCTTCCGTCAGTACGTTTTTGTACGTCACAAGACGTTGTTCTGTATGGTTGTGTTTTAAATTGTTGCTTTTACAATTAACACAAGGTAATCAGGATTGAATGTACATACTGACAATTGTGTCCATTAATAAAGTTTCTTATAACTGTATGAACATTGTAACTGTACAATTTATGAAGCCAAGCATGCACTATTATAATGGCATATCCCATATTTTCATGTTACCTTATCAGGTCATCCAGTGATACCTGTTACTATGTACCATTATACACTGTACATACATGAAATTTAACTTTTTATAAAATATTGTACATACTTGGTCCAGATTTAAGAGGAATATAAATTCATGGACACAAATGTATATAATTAAATGAAATTGTATGTACATTATTCTAAATAAAATTTTAAATACATTTTAGTATTGACTTTATAGTTAACAATTTTGACATTGTACAATTTCTTAAAACAATATTATTGATAATTGCATGCACTATACTTCTACATTTTTTAAATGAATAATTATTATATGACTAGAAGTATGACTAAATTTATACATTTCAATTATTGAAAAACAATTAGTATTTGTATAATGATTTATATATAATACTTTGTAGCATTGTATATTAAGAAATGGCGATGGATTTGGATCGAAATGATCCTGAGGTACGATTATCACAATTTCTATATGTTGGAAAAGAATATCCTGATTATCAACCTGGAAACTGGTTTGTTCATAATTACTTTTTGACTAAAAATGTCCCATCCATTGAAGAGTTAGCTGAGAATACAGACAAACAATTATTACCAATTCAGATTATTACAAAGGTAAAACATTATTATGAATAATAAAAACCACTGTATATACATTATCTAGATTGACGTTCTAAAATAATTGATATTTTCAGGCATTTGAAAGTAATCTTGTTCCACATCCAGAAACACTGGTATTTGCTCTAGCTGTTTGCTGTAGGCAAATGAAAAGTGAAAATTTACGTCAAGCAGCATATGCAGCCTTAAACAAAATTTGTGTATCTCCACAACATTTTATTTTATTTATAAAATTTGCTTCTCAAATAAGTAAACAAAAAGAACTTGATGCAACTGGTACTTCTAAACATGGATGGGGTCAAGGTTTAAGAAAAGCTGTAAATAATTGGTATTTATCAAAAACTCCAATGGAATTAGCAAAGTGTGTTACAAGGTATAAAGGCAGATATGGTTGGAAACATAAAGATATCATAAAATTGTCTCATCCTGTACCCAATAATTCTGGTATTTATTTTATTAAAATGCAATCATCACATAAATATTCATATTGTTAATTAAACAATATACTGTTAAATAGGAGGAGAATTGGTTCTTAAATACATAATGCGTGGTTTGGAAGAAATTAAAAAATTATATGGAGAAGATTCCACACTTACAGAAATTCTAGAATATATTGAACATGTTGAAGATTTTAAACACTGTACAGACGAAATTCGTGCAGCAGGTCTTTTGGAAATGTACAAATTAACATTAGATCATGTACCTGGCCACTTACTGAGATCTAAAGAGGTACAAAAAAATAAGAATTCTTTAAGGTATTTACTGTGATTCATAATTATGAATAATTTATAGGTTTGGAATGCATTAATACCATCAATGAACTTAGTTATGCTTTTGACCAATCTGCAAAGAATTCATAATCTTGAGTTATTGAAACCAAATTCACCAACAATTTCAAAAATAACAGATCAAATACTTAATGAAGAAACTATTGCCAGAGACAAAGTTCATCCAGCTTTAGTATTAGTTACAATAAGAGACTATGAAAATTCTGGAAAGTAAGTAACAATATTTAATAATGCATAGTCTTTTTTAAATTATGAATACTATTTAATATACAACTTTTTAAGGCCACTGACATATGAAAAAAGAAAGATTAAAGAACAGTTTGACAGACCATTGCCAGTTCCACCTAAACCAAATTCTAAAATCATTGATGCTCTCTATAAAATGTTGAATCTTTCATTTATTGTAAGTATCAATATTTTCGTGCAATATTCTTTTGTATTCACATACTAGTTAATATGTTTTATATTTAGCATATTCAACCCACTGGTTTACGTTACATGGTAACAATAAATATGAACAAAGTAATGATAGAAACACATACTTGGCGCAGTGGTAATGTGAATGGTGCAGAAGCAGGGTGCATGATTGCACTTGCACTTCTTCGAAGTGAGAAGAACGTCACCGTTGCAACGTTTAAGAACGTTGGAATTCATACTGTAAATATTGATAAAACGGCTTCTTTTGGTCAGGCTATGAGAAGATTACAACAAATGCCCGTTGGAAACGTAAATTTGGGTAAAGCAATGTCATGGGCTGCTCATCAGAACAATAAATACGATGTATTTATTAACATTGTAGATCAAATATTTGAAAAATCTGATACTTCTGAAGCAGCTCTTCAAGCATATAAAACAAAACTCAAACTTCCAGATACAAAGTAAGTGTTTCTTTAATTACTACATTAATGAAATAGTAATTAACACTATATATTATTTATTTTCAGATTAATAAATTGTGCTGTATGTTCTTCGTCAACCTATCGCAAGGAGAAGAGCGATAAAAGCATTTTGACAATTAATGGTTTTGACGCTAGTGTTCCTGTCGTTATACAGGCTTTTGCAAAATCTCTCTTTTAATTACTGCATGCATAGCAATTCTTTATTTGGCAAGCAGTACTAGCTGATGAATTACTACGCTTTCAAAATGACATTAACTTGATTCTTTAATGGATAAGTCTAAAATAATTTTTATGAGATTGTCAATTAAGAAATATTTCAAAATACTTAGATTACTACAATCAGACTTATAAAAAGTAGTTTTCGTTAATCTAAAAATGCTGCTAGTCTGATACTTATGCAGTAGTCAGACCATACAATAGTTAAACCATGTTCTATGAAGTATTTTAAAATTCGAACTAAAATCATTACGAATATGCAGTCTTTGCGTATTTAGATATTACAGAATCTGATATATAAGGCTCGAACATTTCTTTAATCGAATTTCAGCTATTAGAACAAAAGAGATTATTCTTATTAAATAATAATGTTCGTAATCTACAACATTTTATTCAGAGTTGACATTATATCGACATTACCAATTGACATTACGTAATTAGTGTAGTACAAAACCATACTTGTAAGGCGTTTGAATTTCTTCTCTTTTTATTTAAGTTTGGTGTGATGAAAGAAAATGATTTGGCACTTAATTATTATTCATTACTAACTTCTAAAATTATAATTAAATCATATTAATACTAACACATTAACATTACTAAATATTTACTGCATGTTTTTAGCGTTTAGGGTGAGCTGTGTAACGTTTGATGACAATTTTATTTGTCTTTAGTGAGTGGTCCAATGAATTGTGTAAATATTTGTTTAAATGAATTATACACTGATAAATGAATCAATAATTGACAAGTAAATAAATGTGATACATCTGTGATCAGCTATTTGATTAGATAAATGAAAACGTTTCAAACGCCATGGACCACTTTATATCATTTAGGAACAGGTACATGTTTATTAATTTATCGCTTTCTATTTGATAAAATTAGTTGCACAGCTAAAAAAATTAGGATAAGACTGCATATTAGATACGGAATAAGTATCTAAAATAATCTAAGGTGCATTTTTAACTAATGGTAAAAAGATACTTTTACTTTAATATTGCCTGCTTATTTCCACTGGTTGGCGGTAAAGCTTTCTATAATATCTTCAATAAGATGTATAGATATAATGTGAATTTTAAGATGATACATTTCGAAAACTGGTGCGCTTCTGGAAGTTCGAATAAGAATTTAAAGAGAAAAAAAAAAAAACAGAATGTTGAAAAATTTCCCACTGTGATATGCATTTAGCCCCAAAGAATATAGACTTACATTAGTATAATTTTACTGTTATATTTCATATTTGCCATATCCAAAGTAAATACGACAAATACTAAATACACTACTAATATAATACTGTGATACAAAGTACATTGTTATTGTTCAAACTAGGTGAAAAGATAAGTAAAAGTAAACCAGGGGCGCACCAAGAGTCTGCTTCATTTGTTGATTAGTATCCTATATCTATTAGCACATCAATTTTTGTTAAAAGAAAAAAAAGTACGACAGTATCCAGAGATACCTCTAATTCTATTTTGATCCTTGAATTACCCTCGGGAAGACCTTTGGTATCCAAAGTGAGAAGCAAGCTCTTCTTAAGATATATCGCTAAAAAGTACAGCGTGGATGAATTCTCAGGTCTCACAAACGTTTAAATTAAGTGCTTAAATATTCACGTGTTCTTTGCAGCCTGCTCGGGTAATTCATGGATCGATGACGACTGTACATTATTAATTTTAATACATATAATCCATAAAGTATAGCGTCGTTTTAGTTTCTCGTGCAAGAGAAAACATAATTTGAACGGAATCATGTTCGTGGTAAAGAAATTATCATTGTACCGGAGATTAATTTTCTCCGAATGAAATTCACCCTGTAATCTTTAATCTTAGTTGCGCGACGCCTTATAGAAATCTTGACGAATAAGTTATCAGAAATAATAGTATTTTTAGATAAATTTTTCCTAATCGAAGTTCACGGAGTTCTATAATGCGTTTAAAAAAGCAATTTATACATAATAAGCGGCTAGATTATGTCGTATCTTGAAGTGAATAAGGAGTGAGTTCTTTTCGTGAAACATTATGAAAATAGACAAAAGAATATTTTAATAGTCGCGCATCTAGTTAATATTTATTCATTAAGGGTATATAATAGAACGTATGCTACATCTATATTTGTAGCTTATATTCACGGATATCATATAAAGTAGCTTAATATACATGCTCTTATCCAACGATCGAAGAGAAATCTGTAACTCGGAAAATAATCTTTAATTATGTATTGTCACTGTTATTATAAAACTGCAAGTTTTTATTATGCGTTGCAATTAATCGACTTTAATTAACACAACAACGGTACTAAAACTTACAGCAATCAATACTCTTATATGGGAGCTATTAATCATGAAAAAAATATTTAAAGTTTTTAAGCATTTATGTATTTTGATTTGAACTTAAAATTTCAACGTTTAAATCAATTATTTCTTTTCGATCGTATTGTGTAAACTAGGCATGTTCATTGTCTAACATAAGAATACGTCCAAAATGTTAAAAAGAAGGAAAAAAAAAAATATGAAGATGTAAGAACAGCAAAGGCCACTTAAAAAAAGAAAAACATGTACACCTTCGCTCTTGTCTAAAAATCCACTGATTTCAGGCTGTGCTGCTCTGTTTAACTGAAATGCTAAAAACAATATGTTGAATGTGTTCATACTAGTTAAAAAGAAAAAAAATAATATTTACCATAAGAAGAAAAAAAGGGGGAAACAAAAAATTCCACATTTCATAATGAATAAATGATGTAATGGAAGTCAAGGTACACCGTGTACACAAAGTGTTACGTTACCTTGACTGCGTTACATATGTATTTCTAATCCAAACGTGAAAAATTAGCTTCCTTGTCAATAATGATCTTTCGATATTCTGATCTGAGACACGTTTAATTTCTACCAGGAAGCACAAATCATTTATTTTATAAATGTGTATTCACATAAATATTTTACACATAATCAGCATATGTGATGATCAAAGTCTCAGAGTACACATAAGTGTAATAATAACAATATGTTCCTTAGGATTAATGAGATTTAAAAAAGGAAAAAAATTATTATAGTTGTATTTTTAGTGCACTATCCTTCGATAATCCGCGAGAAAAATGCTCAACGTCCATCATTTACAAATCTTTTAAAATAATGTGAAAAAAAAAAAGGTTAAATGTTTACATACGAGAAAAAAAAGAAAATACCTAGTTTATATTCTGAATACATTAACGGATTGACGATGAAACTGTGCTAATTATGCTTACGAAAATTGAATATCTCATTCACGACTCTCACGGAATGCCTACTTTTCGGCCTTACTCTTTTATAAAAGAACAAAGGAAAAAGTACTCTAAACATGCGTTTTAATATGTATAGGTATCGGATATTTATTCATTTCCATAGTAATATCCGTTGCATTCGTAAATAGAACAAAGAAAAATCGAGAATGTGCAATGGTATGTTTTTATGCTAATCAGTTATATAAGGGAAATATGCCGTCTTTTATTTTGTGTGATTGCGTTCGTCAATAGAGAATAGTATTACTACTTTTTAATCCTGTTTCTAACGTGGTTACTTTTGTAAATTGTATAACTGAAATCTGCGCTATGAAGAAAAAACACGGTCATACAAAATTAACCGCAAAAGATTCCAGTATAGAAAATGATTGTTACGGGATTCCGATGTTATTTTTGTACCTAAGTGATCTAAATGATCTGTGCGATATAAAAAATGTATTTATTGACTGGATCGCTTCGAGCAAACAAAAATATCAGAAAGTTATACGAACGAGTACGTTATATTACTATTATTATGTTTGTTAATATTATATTTCGATAAAATAGGTACAGTAGGCATTTAAAACTATAGAGAATTAATCCTGTCTATAAATTTTGAACTGTTTTTGTTATAAAATCGAACCACTTCGTCAAATAAAATTTGTTCCAAATCCATTCACGAAACATGTTCTTCTTTCAATCAAATATCCAATGTATTCGTAAATCAAAGAAATGTTTTTATTTGAGTGCAACTATGCTTATGGTTTACTGAAAAAATGTTTATTTCCGTGATATACATGAGAAGTCCATTCACACAGAACAGCTATATTGTACATAGTACGATATAGTTTTTCTACAGGCAGTAATAGGCGCAAGTCATACACACTTGCACAATCATTCTAATTCGCACGCACACACTGTAAAATCTGTAACGCGAATTACAACAACTGCTTATTCGATTACACGTAATGGAACATACAAAATAATTAATTAAAATAAATTAACGCGCAGAATCTTATCTGAAAACTAGAGAAGCTACTTCCAGTAACAAAATTCATTTCATTAGGTGTACCTTTCTTTATCGAGAAGATCCAGATGACTGTTATATGACAAATACACTACAGAGCAATACACAGAGTAAATCTCACAACAGTGTATTGTTTAGTTCCGATGAAACTTAGTGAATAACGAACGTTCGTCGATCAGTCTTTTATACTCGACGTATCAACGACGTATTAATCTCTGCAGCATTTGCATGAGACTGTGTTAATTCAGTCTAAATTAGGACGAATATAAGTACTGATCATATTTTAGTTAAAGCTCGTCCTTCAAATCATCATCTTCTCCACCAGTCGGTGGAACTCCACCACCTCCACCCTGATACAATTTTGCAATGATGGGTTGAACAATATCGGTAAGCTCTTTCTTTTGCTGTTTGTATTCTTCTGGATCAGTATCCGGGTGCTCTTCTAACCATTTAATCTTTTCTTCGATAGCTTCCTCCATTTTAGCCTTATCTGAATCGCTAACTTTTGAGCCAAGTTTCTCTTTATCGGCCAGTTGATTCTTCAAAGAGTACGCATACGATTCGAGTTCGTTACGTGCTTCTACTCGTTCTTTTAGTTTCTTATCGTCGTCTGCGAATTTCTCAGCGTCCTTTATCATTCTTTCAATGTCATCGGGAGCAAGCCGATTCTGATCATTGGTGATAACAATTTTTTCACGATTTCCAGTCCCTTTGTCTTCAGCAGATACTTGAAGAATACCGTTAGCATCGATCTCGAAGGTAACTTCAATTTGTGGTATTCCTCGAGGTGCTGGTGGAATACCAGTGAGGTCGAATTTACCAAGAATATGGTTATCTTTTGTCATTGGACGTTCACCTTCATATACTTGAATGGTTACAGTATGTTGGTTGTCCGACGCTGTGGAAAAGATTTGCGACTTTTTTGTTGGAATTACAGTGTTCCTGTAAACAAAACCAAATGTATGATTTATTTGAACAAATGATTCTAATATAAGTAAGAGCCCAGAAACACTTGCTTACCTTGGAATAAGCTTAGTCATCACACCTCCAACAGTTTCAATGCCCATAGTAAGTGGGTTAACATCTAAAAGTACAATGGCATCTGTGTCTTGCTCTCCAGAAAGTACACCTGCCTGTACAGCAGCACCATATGCAACAGCTTCATCAGGGTTTATCCCCCGAGACGGTTCTTTACCGCCAAAGAATTCCTTAACTAATTGTTGAACTTTCGGAATCCTAGTAGATCCTCCAACAAGTACAATTTCATGTACATCTTTTTTGTTCATGTCAGAATCTTCTAGAACTTTTTGTACAGGCTTTAAGGTACTACGGAAAAGATCCATATTCAACTCTTCAAATTTGGCACGTGTTAATGTCTCAGAGAAGTCTTCACCTTCAAAGAAAGACTCAATTTCGATCCTCACCTATAAAAAAACAAAAATACGTTAATTAACACTAAATCCTTTTCACATAAAACATGTATCAAAAATATAAAACATACTTGGTGGCTAACGCTGAGAGCCCTCTTAGCTTTCTCAACTTCGCGACGTAATTTTTGTAAAGCTCTGCTATCTTTACGAATATCCTTGCCCTTCTTTTTCTTATATAGTTTCATGAAATGGTCCATTACACGTTGATCGAAGTCTTCACCACCCAAATGAGTGTTACCGTTTGTTGCCACAACTTCAAATACTCCATTATCAATGGTCAGTAAACTAACATCAAAAGTACCACCACCCAAATCAAAGACCAACACATTCTTTTCTCCATCTTTTTTATCCAAACCATAAGCAATTGCAGCAGCTGTTGGTTCATTAATTATTCTCATAACAACAAGTCCAGAAATAGTGCCTGCATCTTTGGTAGCCTGCACAAAGATGAAAAATTTATTAATAAATGTTCTCACAATTAAATGGTAGTTATTTTATAAAACTATATATCTCATATTTACTTGTCTTTGTGCATCATTGAAATAAGCTGGTACAGTGACAACAGCATGAGTAACTTTTTTTCCTAAATATGCTTCTGCTGTTTCCTTCATTTTACCAAGTACCATAGCAGAGATTTCTTCAGGTGCAAATACTTTTTCTTCTCCATTAAGCACCATTTTTATATGCGGTTTGCTATTTTTTTCAATTACTTTAAATGGAAAGAACTTAATATCACGCTGCACATCAGGGTCTGACCACTCTCTACCAATTAATCTTTTGGCATCAAAAACTGTATTTTCTGGATTTGTAGTCAATTGATTCTTTGCAGCATCCCCAATTAAACGTTCACCATCAACGGTGAATGCTACATATGAAGGTGTAATTCTATTTCCTTGATCATTGGCTATAATTTCTGCTCTTCCATTTTTATAAACACCAACACTGAAATAATTCATCAGTTTTAGAAATTTTTATTTATTAACTACGTATATCTATTGGGACTATATGCCATTTTAATTTATTTACCAAGAATATGTTGTACCCAGATCAATTCCAATGACAGTTCCAATATCTGCCTTTGCTATTTCTTCCTTTGCAAAAGCAAAGGCCACTATCGAGCCTAGTAAAAGAAGAGCTCTAGCTCCCTTCATTTTTCTTCATATAAATACAGTCCTGAAAAGTAAATATACATTTATTGAAATTTCTTTAAATATTCAAGGTTTTTAATCCATAAAATTTGATATAATATGCTCAATTTTTTAGAAACGTTGCAAGCAATATGAGTTCCTCACATAGAAATTTCTAGTATCGACACAAAGTATCGAGAGTTATCATATAAAATTTATCAGAGTATTACATAAAATCTTAAATGATATAAAAACATAATATTGTTATTTGTAAAAGCGACTAACGAGAACAATAAATTACACATAAAGTATCTTTTATTTATAATCATTTAATTTCGACGAACATATTTCCGATACATATCGTAGGGCACAAAACACCTACATACAACGTATTCTTCTGGGTTATGATAAAAATCCACGACTGACATAAAAATTGCATTCAGTGCATTTTTCAGATCTTTAATGAAAGACAATTAACTTAAAAAAATATATAAATTACAGTCTCGCAGCAAGACGTGGCAAGTAGCTAAATATTCTGGATGTTCTATAAAGTTGTACGTATAATACTATTCTTAATTTATCGTTATTGATTTAACTAAGTAATTCTTTATTACTTTACTACTTACCAGATCAAATATTATATGTACACTCCTCTTTTTTCTAAGTAAAAACTTTAGTAATTTCAGTACAACTTCAACGAACAACAGGAACAACTAAGAATGACTGACTACAAACCAATCTCAGGACACAGATATAAACGAAGTGACTTCGTCGTGGCCTGCGTTGATTGGTTTCAGAGTATCCGTACCAAGGGAAAGGCGCACGCTAGTTGGATGAGCTACATACAGTTGGCTGCTATCGATAGGCCCACGTCACAAATATACCGTACTTCTGGAAATTTCGACTACTCTTACCATTGGAGGAATCAATGCTAAGGGAGAGTCATGTAACACGTGAAAATAATTTCGCCCACTTGTTGTCATTATCGCTTGTAACAAAATGTATACGGTTACTCACAAAGTTAAGTGTACACCTATCTTAGCAATGAATATTGGAGGAAAAATGAACACAAACACACATATTCAAAAGTAAAAATACAATATATATTTTATTCGTATATTATAGCAAGTAATCCGTAAAAAAGTTTTTAAATAAAACGAATCATTTAAATGTAATATAAATATAAATTATACAATAATATAATTTATAGAGTAAATATAATTTTACAATAACATTTCGCATTGAAATGTCAGTCTGTACTCTTTTATTTGCAATGTTTCTACTGTTGATGATTTACGATCCTCGATTGATGATTTACAGATAACAGATCGTGTTTTATTTTTGCTTGCTTAACAAATGAACTTTGAAAAATATTTCACGGGATTTCTTCTTCAATAGTACCAACATTTGACCAATACAAATCTGTATAATTTAAAAATCCCTACGTGTACGTTCAATTTTGTGTTACGAAAATAAATCTAATTTTACATTTTTATTAAATATAAACAAATGATTCGTTTTACTTAAAAACTTTTTCACAGATTATTTGCTGCAATATACGAATAAAATATACATATATTGTGTTTTTACTTTTGAATATGTGTGTTTGTATTCATCTTTCCGCCAATTTTCATTGCCAGCATAGGTGTATGCTCAATTTCGTGAAAAACTATATTTTTACATATACAAAAGCTATTATCGTATCCGTTTCTTATTGATTTATCGATTTAGTGATACCATATTTACCAAAATCTTATGTACTGTCTATAAATATGCATATATTCCTATAATTTTTGTTTTAATTTATTTAAAAGAAAAATATGACTTTTGTACTAAAAGTATTGTTAATTCATTAAAAAAATAATTATTCATTACGATTAATTTATTATCTACGGTAAAAAGCACGAAGAAAAAAGTTAGATCATTCTTTTTAAAAACCAATGATTTCGAATCCTATACTTCTGATGCAATATAATAGAATCTAACGGGATCTGCTTCCTGTTTCAGTTAAAAAGGTAAATCATTTCTCTTTATTTCATACTCCATTTTTATTGAATTTTTTATATATGTAATTTTTTATATCTCCACATAGTATATGTAAAATAATAAACAGAACAAGTGTACAAATATATTTGCTTTATTTACCACACAAACAGTACCATATTTTAACCATATATATATATATATACATTAGCATACATATATATATATGCTAATAATAATATATGCTAACAATATTGGTAATATTATTACTTGGGATAGATACACACACACTCACATATATCCCCAGTAACAATATTACTAATATTATTAGCATTTACTTTTTGGTTGCAACATATCTAAAATTAATGGTGTGAAATATGTTATAATGCAATCAGCTCCTGCTCTTCTCATTGATAAAAGAACTTCATTCAAAACATTCTTTAAATTTATTGCGCCATTTTGTGCACCATGATAAAGCATAGCATATTCTCCTGACACCTGATATACAAACATTGGATATTCTGGATGTGCATCTTTTGTCTGTCTAACAACATCCAAATAAGGTAAACCTGGTTTTACCATCAGCATATCAGCTCCTTCAGAAACATCCCTAGCCTTTAAAGAAAAGTATTAAAAAGAAAAAATATATTTATTCCAGAAAGTAGCAGTTCAAGAAATAAAACAAGAATAATACTAACAGCTGCTCTAGCTGCTAATCCATTACTTCCTGGAGGTAATTGATAACATTTTCTATCTCCAAACTTAGGTGCAGACTGTGAAGCATCTCTAAAAGGTCCATAGAATCCTGATGCAAATTTCACAGCATAAGACAAAACTGCAACTTTATTTACCAATCCAGTTTCTATTAATTTCTTTTTTATTGCTCCTATTCTTCCATCCATCATATCAGATGGGGCCACAATTTGAGCTCCTTTATAAAAAAAATGAAAAACATTTATTGCTAATATCATACATTTAAAATAAGGATAATCTTACCAACTTTTGCATATGCAAGAGCAACTTCTGAAATTCGTTCAATGCTAGCTTTATTATTTATGCTTCCATCTTCATTTAAAATTCCACAATGCCCATGAATGGTATAAGGGCATAAACAAACATCACATGCTATTAATAAGTTTGGAAACCATTGTCTTATCAATGGTACAGTTTGAATAATAGGATTTTGTACACTGTCTGCATTGCTTCCAATGTGATCCTATTAAAAAGACAATGATTGAAAGAAATTATTGTTAAATTTTCATTAAAAATAATTTACCTTTTTCAAGTGTTTTGATACTCCAAATAATAATATTGATTGTAATCCTTTTGATACCAGTGGTTGTAGCAGTTTTCGCACATGATTAATGCCATAGCGAAAAACACCTGGCATGCTAGCAATTGCTTCTTTAGCATCTTGTTCATCTCTGGAAACATATACTTTTCATTGTAAGAGATGTTATATAAATTCTTAATTGAATGCTAAATTTGTTTCTTCATTTGTAAAAATTTTAAAGAATTACATTCTTTGAAGATGATATATTACTTTTATGATCTGTTCAACTATTATGTAACATAAAAAATTATTTGTTAAAATATCAAGTTAATGTAACCGTTTCTTGCACTTTATTTATTGGTTAAAAATAAAACCAAGTATACTTCGTTACTTATTGCCATGTCTAGATATATGAATAAAAATAATTAAAGCGGCAAATTATGAATTCTACTTACGAGATAAAAATTGGATACATAAGATTATTAACTGTTATTTCCACATTTGGAGACTGCCATTGTCGTAAAACAGGATGAAAAATACCACTGTGAAGATTATGTTTTGCATCTACTGTATTTATCATGTTAAATAAATACTATATTCTTTATGTGTTCAGTTCAGTCTTTTCCTTTGTCACTATTTCTTCCGCTTAATTAGCCTATACCTTGACTTTTTTATTGCCAACTTGGCCAATATCCGGGCATGCTGGTATCCTGTATTTGTATCTTTCTTAAAGTCACTTTCTATTAATTTTTATCCACAAAAAATCAGTAAATAATAACTTGAATAACTGAACAATAGCTTATTATTAAACAT
>NW_017100239.1:1462311-1463400 GCF_001263275.1 Habropoda laboriosa
TACTTCTTTACATTTGTGATAAAACAAAAATATTACACCTCTTATACATATGTATATTACTTATTATTGAAAATCATAAATATATTTTGTTAAAAATGGGTCAGTAATTTGAATTATAAGGTTAAATTGAATCATAGGCGTAACTATAAATATACACCTTCATATACAGGGTGTCCCGTAACTCCTCGAACACCCGGAAATGGGGGGTTGCTGGAGTGACTCTGAACAACTTTTTCCTTTACCAAAATGTTGTTTGAAGCTTCATTTTTGAATTATTAACGAAAAACACTGGTTAATCAGAGCGCGCGTAGAGCTCGCGCTCAGGGACAAAGAACAGAGGCTCACCCGCGCGCGATCGAATAAATGCGTACGTGTCACTTTTCGGTTATCGATCGCTGTCAAAAAAATTTGACTTTGCACCGCTATTTTTATAAGGCTTATAGAAATGGGTTTTTGCCGTCATTCTGACATTTGTATAAATTTTTGAAAAAACTGCAATTAGTCGGAATCGTGAAGAAAATAGCGAAGGTCTGAAAATAGCCTCTGTTCTTCGCCCCTGAGCGCAGGCTCTACGCACGCTGTAATTGGCCAGTGTTTTTTATTAATAATTCAAAAACGAAGCTTCAAACTGTATTTTGGAAGAGGAAAAAGTTGTTCAGAGTCACCCCAGCAATCCCCCATTTCCGGGTGTTCGAGGAGTTACGGGACACCCTGTATATAAAATGGATAAGATGACTAGATTTTGAAACCGAGAGAGAGAGTAGAAGTGTCGGTAACGATTAGACTAAGAAGTTTGACTAGAAGTTACTCAGTTTGCAGAAAGAGTTTGATGTAAATTATTACAAAATAAATAATTCGTGAACATTCGAAAATGTCACAAACTATAATTGATAATCGAGATCGGCAGATAAACGAAGTTTTAGTACTTTCAAGTATTTACATGCATAATGAATTTTCTTACAATGAAAGTGATGTAATAGAATGTTATTATAATATATTTCCTGCTGTTAATGATGATTTATTAAGACTTGAGAATGTTTACCAACATTTTAATTCTGACTCATTTTCGAAATATATAAAATATTTACC
>NW_017100239.1:1463470-1464657 GCF_001263275.1 Habropoda laboriosa
TCATGGCTTTCACCTTGGCAAATATCTTTTATTTGTCAAAAATTAGATGAGATATGGATACACAATGAAAATCAAGAAATATTATTTTTATGGTTTGAATTTTTAAGAAATAATCTTCTTAATTTTCTTCAGATCAAAAATATATTAGACATTTCATTCATGTACATGGTATATGACAGTATAACAGATTATTTTGAATTAAGTGTGGCATTGCAAAATGATACTAGAGCTATATATAATGTACCATTTTTTAATCCAGTACAACTTTTAATAAACTATGACAAGTATCAACATATAATTGAATTTGAAAATAATTATCATATATGTACTATATGTTTTAATTATTATTGTGGAAAACAATGCATAAAGTTAAAAAACTGCAGTCACATCTACTGTAAAAAATGTATACAAGAGTATATTGCTATAAAAATTAATGAGAATGATGTGAATATTATATGTCCTAATTTAGATTGTCATCTTAATATTACATTTAACGAAGTTAAAGAACTTTGTGCAGAACTATTTTTAAAGTATGAAACTTTATTACTACATATGACTATAAGAACTATGCAAAATGTAGTTTTTTGTCCTAGAATATCATGTCAGTACCCACTTATAAAGAATAGTGATGGTACATTAGCTATTTGTCCTAAATGTGATTATCCTTATTGCACTTATTGCTATAAGGTAGGAAATAATAATTTTAAAAATGTTTATTAAATTTCTCTTATATTACTAAATTAATTCTAGTTATATCACGGAGTTGCACCATGCATTATGACAAACACTGACACAACAAAACTTATTCAAGAATACCAAAAGAGTAATAAACAACAGCAAAAATTATTAGAAAAAAGGTATGGTAGAAAACAAATACAAATAGTTGTAGAAGAACATTTATCAAAAGAATATTTAAAGGTACATATCCAATTGCATTAATGTAATGTAATTTGTATATTAATAGTTATATAATGTTGTAATTTTATGAGTAGAAATATACTAAAGCATGTCCAAATTGTTACACTATGATTGCAAAAATCGATGGATGTAATAAAATGACATGCAAGCATTGCAAAGCCCATTTTTGCTGGCTCTGTGGAGTGCATATCACTGCAGAAAATGCATATAACCATTTCTTATCCATTGGTAAAGAATGTTATAGACGCTTATTTGAAGAATAAGCAGTT
>NW_017100239.1:1464679-1469428 GCF_001263275.1 Habropoda laboriosa
TTGTTTATTGCATAACATTTAAATTAGATATACAAATATTAAATGTATAAGATATGAAAATCACTATTTTTTATATTAGATTTATTTGGTTCATACATCTCTTGGCATATGAACTTCTACTACAGCTTCTGTTACTAACTGTTCTGCCATAACAGAAACTGCTGGGGCATGCCTCTGATGATTTATGTTATCTATAAATTATCATAAATATGAGATTTTTAGAAAATACACTATAAAGCATTTGAAATCTTACCTGCACATTCTTTATTACAGTCTAATAATTTTTGCCTTTCATAAAATTGTTTTATAGTAAGTTCTATAATAATATAACCAAATATCCAATATCCAAGGCAACTTCCCAGCACAATAGCGATATTGATATATACATTATATGTCATAACAGCTAACATTAAAAGGTAGCCAAGAAATGTATGTATAAACCAATGAAATACTTGGAAACTCCATGCAAACCAGCGTATACTAACAAAATAACATGTAGTATTAAGTTGTGATAAGATTATTTTTTTACTTTAATAAATTCAGAAATATAATACCAATGTAAGGAAAGTTGTGTTCTTATAGACTTTGATGATATTGTAGATAATAAACAAGAATTCTCTGATACTCTTGGGCTTTGTTTTTGTGTAAAAATTACAGTATTTTGCTGTAACTTAATTTGTAAGACTTTCATACCCTCATATAAAATTGCAAGTATAAGTAAACTTAAACAGGTGCAAAAAAAACTTGAAGTTGTAACAACATTGTACCCTGGTAAAAGAAAATCACCTAAATTGTTTCCAAACCAAAACCACATATGCATCTATAAGCAAATAAATTGATACTTAATACAAGGATTGAAAAAATAATTCTTTGAGGTTATACATACCATAATTAATTTTAATCTTTATTCATATACAGCGAAATTAACGATAATTATTCAAACTGATAAGGATTGTACATATAATTCTCTTGTACATTCTGAACTCCACCTAGCTTTACCTAATTGTTCATTACTGACTGAACTGTACATTATTTACAGCTACTTGAAACGTAATAAAAATATATCCTAACATTATATAAGTATTTAAAGCGTTTTCTATTAATTTATATTTTATCATTTTATTCTACAGGTATATTATACGCAATAATCACATTAAGTAAAATTTGACATTGTTTTTTCAAGAATATACACATATAAAGTACGCAATGCTTTATAAAACTCTACACTTATATTATACATTTACACAAATGTGAATAACCATTATTTAAACTAATGTAAAAATACACACTACATTACAGAAACGGCATCTCTAGTGAACTTGTCAACCTTGCGTTGTTTGAAGTTGCTAGGAGACAAAATCACGTGATATTAATTTACGTGCGTATCAGTTTTAAATTCTTTTGATTGTCAAAAAAGTTTCTTTCGAATTCAAAAAAGGAGAAAAAGATGCTGTGACTTAACAACTGTGTTGTTTTTAATGAAATATAATACTAAAGTATAAGAAATTTGTGACTAAAATAGTGTATCTGAAATACATCGATCGTTCATTGGCTAATGAAGTAGACGAAAGTTTGTTTATGAAAATTTTGTAATAATTTAGCTAAGATCATTATTTCGTTAATGTTCATGTAAAAGATTACGAAATTTAACTAGTATAGTAGAAAAAAAATTTCTAGTAAGAAACGTTTGAGTAAATTAGCAATATTTATAAAAAGGAGCCGGAAGGTGGCGGATAGGATAAACCACGACAGCGCTATCTACATCGTTGGGACGAGCAAGCGTGGCTAATCAAAGCACCAAAAGGTAAGCCGTAAAGGCTGTTTATTTTTGGGTTTTCATTCGTCCTAGAAGGTTTTTTCTCGAGTAATGTGCTTCCTGGTCGCGTCGGACTGTACATCGTGTTTGAAAATCAGTTGACGAAGCAGCAATGACCACGGAAACGTAGGTGAACTGCCGGACAGGCTGTAACGTCGAGCATCTTGCCTAGTAAAGTGAAAACTCCATTTGCCCCCTCACTCTGAACTCCCCATACCTAGCCTTTCGTTGGCGCCTTTCTAACCAATTGCCAGGCGTGCACTAAGCACCGACGTCGTATGTACGTGTGCATAATATACGGAGAATCGAGAACTTTTTTGCGCACGTACCTTTACGCATTACATATGAATCCTGCGCTCTTTTAACGCGGTGATCATCTCTGCTCCATATAGTGATATAAGAATATTTCTATCATTTTTTTACCTACAGGAAAATGAGCAGTTCTGAGGAGGTATCCTGGATTTCGTGGTTTTGTAATCTTAGGGGCAATGAATTTTTTTGTGAGGTAAGTATGTTCACTATTATTATGTTTCGTAGTATTGTTTTTACCTATTGGAACCTGTATCATTTTTTTGAGGTTAAAAATTTTGATGTTGATTGCTTAAAACAAACATTATCATAATTCTATATAAAGAGTTGTTTCCATACAATGTTACACGATATTTAAGTTTCAAAATTGAATAATTGTATAACTAAAACTTCATATGCTTTATACAGTGCAAATGTTAATACAAATGTTTTACAGGTTGATGAAGATTACATTCAGGATAAGTTTAATTTAACTGGACTGAACGAGCAAGTACCACATTATAGGCAAGCATTAGATATGATTCTTGATCTTGAACCTGGTAAATATATCATTTTCTCCATGCCAGAAAATATCAAAGTACGTTTAAGCGGTTTTATTTTCTATAGATGATGAATTAGATGGTCATCCAAATCAGTCTGAATTAATTGAACAGGCAGCAGAATTACTTTTTGGACTGATTCATGCACGTTATATTCTTACTAATCGTGGTATTGCTCAGATGATTGAAAAGTATCAAGCTGGTGACTTTGGTCATTGCCCACGTGTGTATTGTGAATCCCAACCCATGTTGCCATTGGGTCTTAGTGATGTTCCTGGAGAAGCAATGGTAAAAAGTTATTGCCCTAAATGTATGGATGTATATACACCAAAAAGCTCCCGGCATCATCACACTGATGGAGCATACTTTGGAACAGGATTTCCTCATATGCTTTTCATGGTTCATCCAGAGTATAGACCCAAACGTCCAATAAATCAATTTGTACCTAGGTAAGATCATGAAAAAATTTTTACTTCAAGAGCTTTGAAAAATTTACATGGAAATTTATTTGATTGTAAAGTAACAGTAGATTTATGTCTGCTAAACTTACATAAAAAAAGAAATAATGTATTTGCAGGTTATATGGCTTTAAAATTCATCATCTAGCATATCAGTTCCAACAACAGTCTGCATCAACATTTAAAACACCATTGCGAGCTGTTAATTATAATAATGGGAAACGTTAAGAACATTGCAACATAGTCTAGAACATTTATTCATTATTCAAAATACAATTCCTAATTTCGTCCCTAAGGATTAAATAAAATATTATTTTTTATATTGATCTTTACACATCTTAGCAAGGCGCTGAAATACCAGTTGTTTTGTTTAATCATTTATTAATTGCGAGATGCAACACTCGATGCTTTTCGGATTTTTTCCACGGTATTTATAGTGTACCGAAAAGATTTAAGAGTGAAGTACCAAATTATTAATGTTCACCAAGCGCCATGCTCATTTTTATTTCAGCTTTAGTAACAATTTTCTTTTGTGTTGAAAATCACATTTGTATCGTTACATCAAATCTGGTCGATTGGAACAAAAATTAAATGCATACATAAGATAATTACTAGGGTGTAAGGATGCAGATGAGAATTACGATAGAATATATCTGTTTAGATGTTTTGCATCTCCACGATTGCTGCCTAGTAGTTCCTACACGCAGGACAGATCATACATGAAGATCGATCGCGAAATAAAGGAGCGAGTAGCAACGGATAATGATTGATTTTTAAAAGAAACAAAACGATACATAAATTGATAATTTGTTAAATATAATTTAATTTAAATGTGAATTAAGCTGCGGAAAAGCAATTTATTTATACATGATTTATCTTAATAAAATACTAAGCTCAGATAAGCAACGCATGAAACAAATTTAAAACTAAAGACTGCATACAATTCTGTAAAACCTTGTTTTCTATTGCAGTTCTTTAAAAGCGTATATGCAACGTTTAGTAACCAGAAACAAAATTCCATACATTTTCTGAATATGATATGTATTTAACATAAGCAGTGCATGTTTTAATATAGGAAGGTAAAATCATTAATACAATTGTTTATCTTATTCTGATTATTACAACTGTTCAAAAATGTTATTTGTATCAAAACAAATAAGTTATGTATTTTTAAACTAGCAAGTTTTTTAACAAGTATTGTATTTAAACTAAATTAAAATTAAAATTATTTAATAGTAAGTTGCATAAGAAGTGATGAAGGACAATATTTCCCATTATATTATGTATTCTGAAGATTTTAGATAAGTACATTCTCGCATTTTGTCAATGTCGATTTTCAACATTGTACATTATTCTCTTTTAATGGTAGCATAAAAAATTGGAAATTATTGCAAAAGATAAAATTTCCAGAAAACTACTTTTTACACTTTCAGTCAAATGAAATTTATTCGTAAAATGTAAGCATTTATAATGTTCAAAAAGTATATGTTAGTAAGTGAATTGTATTTTATGTTAAAATCAGTAATTGTTTCAATCATTTATTATATATCGTACACTGAATTTACTATCAAATATTAATATAAGTCATTGTAATATAACATAACAAACTGTAATATGTCATTATGTA
>NW_017100239.1:1469613-1498357 GCF_001263275.1 Habropoda laboriosa
TATCCCTATAATCTGTTTGTTGAGTGTTATAATTCAAGTGATTTTTATAATTATTAATATAACAATGCTTTCAAGCCAACAAAGACGAAATAGTTGGAATCGTTTTGTTTTATTTAGTTCTCAAGAAATTTTAATAACTTTTAAGTATATCAAAGACTTTAGATGTTCAATAATACTTTTTTAATAAATTGTGATATCTTCAAGTGATATTATATTACACATGTTTATATATTTGTTTTTGCTGCTGTTTTGATTACTGTGGATTAATTACAATTTTAAAATATGTCAGATCTATCAACAAATGGTAGGTCCATATTGAATAATATAGATTGTCAGAATCATACCAATTCACGCCCAAAACTTCAACCAGTACGGGTGAAAGAGTTGTTGCATTTATGTGAAAGTGATGATGACGAAAGTGAAGATAAACCACAAGATTCTGATATTGAATCAGATTCTGATGACCCTCAGTCTTTATCACAAGATGATTGTATTGAAGATGTTTTTAATAAATCATCATCCATGCATAACATAACATATGATAATGAGATAAAAACAGCTTGTGAAATTTCACATACAATTGTTTCTTCAGAAGCTGAAAAATCTGTATCAGTCAATAATATTACAGAATGTACATCAGAAAATAAATCTGTATTTCATGAACATGATTATAATGAGAAAAGTGAAAAAAATATAGAGTGTGAACAATCAAATCAGATGCAATTAAGTATTGAAATTCATACAGAAGAAAAGATTGCTCAAACTGAACACAAAAATAAACATGTTACTAATATGGATATTAAAAAATCATTAAATCAGGAGCAACCACATAAAAGTGAACTTCAATCTTTTGACCAACAATGTTCTTCTAAAATAAACAATAATAGTGATTCCAATGCTTTTGTATTTCAACATTCTGGATATGTATTACAATCTGGAGTACATAACATACAAAATGCAAATATCAACAGAGGAACATTAGCATTAAAGTCAATACCAAATGAAGAAGAAACCCATCATGAAAGTGTATCTTCTGCTTATAAAGCATTAACATCAGATATAGGATTATCTGTAAATTCTACTGATCAGTGGGTTTTACAAACACCTTTAAAACATGCACCAGTTAATTCTACACATCCAGATCCATGTTTCTCTCGAAGAAATATTATTCATACACCACAAAACAAATTATCTGATATACCTAATAATCATGGGCTAACTCCAGCTACAACTTCATCTCATTGGTTTCAGAATAGTGTAAAGCAAACCCCATTGCAAAATAGAAGTAATAATTTGAAAAATTCTGTACAAACTCCAGACAACACTGTTTATTTTACACTAAGTAATGGAAAACATGAAACACCAAAGTACATATAATATATATTGCTTATACATTTAGTACTAATTTCTTTTATTTAAGTATATATATTTAATTACAGGTATTTAAATACAAATGGTATGGTAAGAAGACCTTTAGTAGATACAGCAGGTTTCACACAGAAGGATGCTTCAGGAAAACGTTTGCTTCAAGGGTTTCAGCTTTCCAAAGTAAACGAAATAACACCTACTGCTCAGGCTAAACTAACCAGTAAAAATTTAGACAACAAAATAAGTTTATCACGACAAGTATTTCAAACCTCAGAAAATGTTGTGCATTTGGAATCAGATGTTAATGAAGAATTGAAAGAAAATAGATACTCAAATATAGACAATGCATTGGTGAATAAAGAAATAAATAAAGCATCAAATAGTAAATATGTTTCTCATTATCCTAAAGATAGCAAAGAAATCTTAAAAGCAGTGTGCAATCATTCTCAAAAACAACATTCAGAGGCTAATAACAAAAATCAGCAACAAGAGTTAAAAGAAACAGTAGATAATGCATCAAATGTACAATTTTCAATGCCATATAACATTTCTAAATCAAGGCAAAGCAAAACTATTTTTGTAAAAGGAAAAGAGTATTTGGTCTTAGGTACACTTGGTCATGGTATGAGTGGAGAAGTTTTAAGAGTGCAAAACTTATCCTCTCTTGAATTATGTGCTATTAAGTGTGTTAATCTTAAGAGTATGGACAAGGAATCAGCACAAGGTTGTTTAGAAGAAATTTCAATGTTACATAAATTACAAGCACCATGTGTTGTTAAAATGTTTGACTAGTAAGTAGTTTATGAAAATATATGTCTATATTATATATATACATGCACTGACATTTACATTCAAGTATTTTGTTTTAGTGAAATTAAATATCCAATGGTTTATGTAGTAATGGAAATGGGAGATACCGATCTCAGCCGTCTTTTGAAAACGATGTCACAGGAAAAGCAAATTCCTCTTACAATGATTTTATATTATTGGACCGAAATGTTAACAGCTGTTAAGCATATACACGATAACGGTAAATATTTTAATGTAAGAAAATCATATGTTGATTATGTCAAACATTTCTGCACAACTGATTGTGCTTTACATGTATAAATTTTCAGGAGTAATTCATTCAGACTTAAAACCAGCAAATTTTTTATTAGTCCGAGGAAGATTAAAACTTATAGATTTTGGAATTGCTTCTAGTATGAATGCTGATATGACGTCTGTGATAAAAAACTGTCCAATTGGAACTTTAAATTATATTAGTCCAGAAGCTTTAATGGATATTGGTGAAAATTCGGATTCTTCTTCAGAGAATGTCAAATATAAGGTATAAGAATAGGTTTTGCATTTATAGTAAAAATTAAAATTGAAGACATGATAATATAAATATATTTATTTTGTAGATAAATTTTAAGTCAGATGTATGGTCTTTAGGATGTATTTTGTATAGTTTAGTGTATGGCCATACACCGTTTCATCATATTCGTTCGCAATGGGCGAAAGTGAACGCAATAACTAATCCAAAACTAAATATTCCTTTCCCTAAAACTTTGTCGTCAGAGGGTAATAAAATTATACCGTCGCCACCAATTTTAATTGATGTAATGCGTAAATGTCTTCAGCATGACCCAAAAGCACGGCCAACCGTGACTGAGCTTTTACAAATAGAGTATATACCTACTAAAGAAGAACATGTATTAACAACACTTCCTGAGATTCCAGCAAATATTTTGGTGAAAATGAAGCACACGTTGAGTGAAGACGAATGGCGGCAATTAACATGGGTTTGTAAACTATAACTCAGTACATTCCATACCATTTTTATATATTACAGTGTATTATAAAAAAAAATATTTTTTTATATAAATTTTGTTTACGACGTATGACGTATTAGAAGTGAAATTATTTAAAAAATAATAACTAACGTTATTTTTATGTTACAGATTTTGGAGAACAGACGGTATACATGAAACTATTCGGATTAAGTACTTCTAATTATGTACATAGCTTTTTTATACATAACAATTGGCAATAATACATGAGGCGCTTATTTAAATGTATCATAGCAAAGTATGAGATTATTCCAATACTGGTTTAAAATATAAGATTGTACCATGATACGATTTTATTATGAGGTCCACTTATGTTTACCTATACGATACACATTAAGTAGACATTGCAACATAAATGAAATACGAGTTATCTATTAAATTAAAATATCTTTCATTTTATTATCACACATTCATGCATACAAATGACTTCATTTAACAGAATTGGTAGCATTCATGAGTACCTATTGTGCTAAATAGCTGCATGGTCGGAAATCTAAAAATACATATCTACATGTTGCTTGTGAAATAATGTACTCCGAATCAATTCCGTTGCAATTATTTTTAGACTTTAAATAATACAAAAGTATGCAATATTTTCATACTACCTGATTTCAACGTACAAAAAAAACGCAAAAATTTCAGGACCATTTTCTTTGCGTTTTCATTGAAAGAACAGTTCCCTTTTTAATAAGGATGCATATTGCACAATATGCATATATAATGCATAGTCTCAATATTGCCAGTCAGTGCATTGTTGTTAATTGCCAATATTGTAGTAATCTTTCACCTTTTGGTAATGCCATTGAATTCGGTCTTTCAAACGTTAACATAATATCTTTAACCTTATTCTTTAATTCACTATCAAATAAATGTCCTCCGGTACGTTCTAAAGCTGATGCCATATCGTACTCTACAGAGGGAAGAGGTTCGCGAATGAAACGCGCAGCGCTAGCAATACTCGGCACTATGTGCCATTGTAAAGCTTTAATTTCCCAGAGACTGCTAAGGAGAGCATTACTTAATAAGGGATCTCTTTCTTCCATTAAAAACGGATCTCCAGCACCGTTATTATCTTCCGATGAAACTTCCCCTCCTTGTGGATGATCAATGAGACGTTTCAAGCCAGGGTGCCTGAGTAAGAGGTTTCCAACGAAAAGTAAAATAATAAGAATATCCTCGGGTGGTGCGACAAGAGTTAAACGCGCAAGTCTTTTTGCAAAAGCGGCGACTAATGCTTCCGGTAAGTGCCTAAAAACAATTTAGAGTACACGGTAATTTTTATATACTTTATCAGAATAAGATATTTCAAAATATTTTAACCACTTACGTTGAACTAAGGAAAAGGTCAGATAAGTAGAATAAACGTGCTTTGTACTTTGTGTGAAATATTTCTGGTTCAAACATAGAATAAAGTTTTGTAAAGATATTGGGATATTCTAAGTTATGTTTGGTAACTAGTAAAAATACACCCTGCAATGCAAGTAAGCCAATGGGCCCATCTGCATCCAAGGAATCCATAAGGAAATCTGTTAGTAAAACAGGTTTTTCTAAATGTGGCATAACTCTTTCTAAAAGAACTATTAATAATTGTTTATGTAATTGTGGTGTCAATTCCCAATGCATGACACAAGCCCAGACTTTATTTAGTGCACGTCTTGCTCCAGCTTGATCCCATATAAAGCTCTTAGCAGCTGATAAAATAAAATGTGGAATGTATAAAAAATTATAATTAGTTTAGGCAGAAAAAGAAAGGACAATGTAGCTTGATTACCTTGTTGTGGTTTACACAATAAATTCTTATTTTCAGACATCTCATTCTCTGGAACACAATTAAAATTCAATATTAGGTAGGTGCTAACTCTAAAAGAAATTATAACATTATGATATTTAATTTAATTAACATGTACCTTCAGTTTCCTTCGGCAGTGATAGTTTATGTATAAGCTCAAGTAAATTTTTAATATAAACTTCATGTGGTTGTCTTTTTGGAGTAAGAGAGGGAAGACATTTCCATGTATAATAAAGAGCATCAGGATATTCTATGATTTCTTGAAATCTAGATATTAAACTGGCATTATCTTTCTCCGGTGAAAGTAACTTCATTAAAATGGGTTTTAATCGATGAAGTGGAAAATAATATCCCAAGTTGCCAGTTGGTTCCAATGGATTTTTACCTTCTTCAGCCATAAGCTTTATGGCAGTAGTAAGAGCTTGTAACTGAATGGCAGGCCGAAATTTTTCTATAGATGCAAGTATTTTCTCCCATACTTCTTCATAACAGTTTCTCAACCAGTTGATGTATCTTGCTTCAGGACTTGGCTCTGTTTCATAAATCTTATGGAAAAGCTATTTCATGTTTCTCAACATTTGTAAATCCAAAAAAAAAGAAATACTTTTTATTTGTACGCTTAAACTTTGTGTCCAAAAATGTCTTCTCACAAGGTATAAACGTGTATAAATTTATAATTTTCATCGGAAAATTCAAAAGTGTATAATGTCAAATACTGTCAAACAACAGAAAATATTAAACTACTCGAACATACCTGAAATTGTAAGGGATATCGTACGTTCCAAATACATGTCACCTCTTTTCAAAACTTCGACAAATATTGTTTCTATCGTAAGTAGACAGGACGAAGTGGATTCCTGATAGAGTGATCAGGAATTTTAATAAATGACATAACCTTAAAAAGTTGATATATTCATCAATTTGAAGTGTTTTTAGAACTTGTACTTACATCCCATTGAGAAATTATGTCTACTAAATTATTCGCGTGTTTTCTCGAATTCAAAAATTCCTGTGCTTTTTGTCTTAAAACTTTTGACGACATTTTTTGGCTGGAAGAAGCGCCGGGAAGATCTGCTGCGTCCGCCATCGTCGTATACGAATTCGGTAATGGCAGAAGATATCAAGAATACGTGAATGTATTCTTTTATATCCTTATTTCTGTTTAAAGTTACTTTATTCTGTTAATGTACAATATCTAAAAGTAAGAAACGTAAATTTTGTATTCTGATTTTATCAGTTGTGAGAAAGATCGATAAAGTATTGTCAATAGCATCACCGTATCAATTTCCTCGTTTAGTTAACGTTTTCAGTTTTGTAACACTGGTTATCGATACTTACAAACATCTATAATGAGTTAAAAGTTCGTTTATGAACAAGCAAAGTCAGAGTTTTTTCCTCCAACTATCGCATCAATAAAATTGAATTTTTAGCAACGTCGATATTAACAATAATACGCTGTAAGTAAATTATTATATTATTGTGTATGTTTAAATAGGAAGTAATGTATGCATATATATTTATATTACTTAAAAAAATACTTTACTATTAAAAAATACATTTTGTAAACTATTACATGACATGCGAGTGAATCATGTAAAGCTTAAAATAATATATTGTTAGTATTTCTTCTTACTAATATTTCCTAACCTGCAAAGTTGCTAGTATCTTATATATGATAACTAACCTTTTGCGATAGCAGTACGGAAATAATTCTCTTTCTGTAAATAACCATTTAATTAGTGCTTTTAAATAGATAAATTTTATATTTGAAGTTATATTCAAAATCTATCTTATACTTTTATTCAATGTAAAGATATCTATAGTCCTCATTACTATAAATGTCTGTTCATTAATACTAATACAATAATAATGATAACAGAAAATTTATTTATTGTCTATATTTACAAGTAATACATTTAAAAAAATCATTTGTTTTAATACATAGAAAATGTTAGAAATAACGTGCAATGATCGTCTTGGGAAAAAAGTTAGAGTTAAATGCAATCCAGATGATACAATAGGTGATTTAAAAAAATTAATAGCAGCCCAAACTGGAACTCATTGGGAAAAAATTGTTCTAAAAAAATGGTACAATATATTTAAGGATCACATAAAGTTACAAGATTGTATCCTTTCAAATTAAATATATTTTTGTACAAGATAATTTTTAACATTTCTGTACACTTTAAAAACACTTTTTTCTTAACATAACAATTTAGATGAAATTCATGATGGTATGAATTTAGAACTTTATTATCAATAATAAATAATTAATGTTAGATGTAATTAGATAT
The DNA here is from genome assembly GCF_001263275.1 of Habropoda laboriosa. Taxonomy (NCBI): domain Eukaryota; kingdom Metazoa; phylum Arthropoda; class Insecta; order Hymenoptera; family Apidae; genus Habropoda; species Habropoda laboriosa. Next base: position 1,476,900 of record NW_017100239.1, read on the forward strand.
AATTGTTATATTTAAGTGTTACATGATTTTGTATCTTACATGATGTTTAAGTATATAATGTATATAACAGCTACATAATAAACAAACATAAATAGAACAAAAACAACCTTAGTTTAAATTGTTACTGCTAATTAATGCTTACATTGAAAGAATTTACTATCTAATATTGCTATTTAATATCTACGTATTGCTACATTATTTTTACAAATTCAATCTTCAGAAATATATTTCTCCACGCATTATAAAATGTAATATTTTACATTCATACTTTATACCAAAGTTTTTACATAATTCAAGATTGTTATTTTTAAGTAGTTCTGAATTTCTACATTTATAAATAATACTAAAATAAAATAAAAACAGCTTACAGTGTATGCTTTAAAATTTTGTTATATCACTTTAAGTATATCACTAATTTAATGTAGAATGTCTACATTAAAAAAAATAATATTGAGAGTAAAATAAAAAGTAAGACAACACTTTTTTTTTTTCAATCTTTAAGCTTTAAAAATTAATGTGGCCTCTTGGACAATTTTTCTGCCTTGTTTATTGAATTTTCAGGTAGTTCTGTAACCCTACCTCTGTTGTTTAAGAAGTCTCTTATATGTTGCACTATCAAGTCTATTGCCACTGTAACAAAATTTAAAGTACAAATAAATAGTTAAAGGTTAATTTCTTTTATGATGGGGAACTTGATTTCTTTATTATTATTCTGTTTTACAATCTAAACAAATAATATATAAAATTACATAATTGAAATTATAGTTATCTTGTATAATAATGACAAATTTTTGTTAAGATTAAAACGATTTGAGCATTTAAAAAATAGAAATATCAAATAAAAGGATTAGCACCACACTGAATAATACAATTAAATATTGCAGTATATGAATAATGCACTGATGTAAATTAAAAATATCACATTTTACAGAATTATGCTAATACGTTTTGTGCTCGCTTAAATCGTCTTATATAAAATTTCAGTTTATATTACTACATTGATTCATAAAGCATTTGATTGATGGGGAAATAGCAATGTATAAAAAGTATTAATTTTTGGAGAACATGCAAGGTTGCATATACATACATACATACTTATAAAGGTTCTTATATGTAAATAATACTTAAGTCCTTTTAATATGGATCAATCTTATGTGTAAATTTCGATAATTATGCAATATTGGAATTACATTGTTTGGACAAGAGACTTTGTATAATCATGCACTATGTCCATGTTTTAGGAACAGTGTAAAATTAATTTTACCCAATTAAGGGTTTAATGGATGCACACATATTAGAAGCAATATTTTTTGCTACTTAGTATAAATGTAATACAAATACAGTTGTATAAGTATAGGAAAGACATATTATGCATTTAAAAAGAAAAGATTCAAGATTACTGCAAACTTGATTCTACACCAATGTATGATATATAAAAACATAGTGCTTATAAGTGTATCATGCTAAAATCATCTGCTGAGCGTGTCGGATGAAGTCAAAGTAGGCCTATGTTGGTAGATGTATGGATGCTGCCCGGATGAGATTTCAGCCTTTTTCAAACGCAAAATGTCCCAGATGTGATGCACTATAAGGTCTATTGCCACTGCAAACATACAATAACCAAACCATGTACGTTTTTATATGACCTTCATTTTGCACTAACTTAAAAGACAGCTTGTTTTAGCAGCCCTTACATACCAGGCAGCACCCATGAATGCTATATATATATACATATACGAATACAAAGAATAAAATTTTAAGCTGCCTTATTATTCCAAATCTGCACCTAAATTGCAATAAATACTATGATATTTTAGCAATATAAATAATAAAAAATTGATTTTAATATCAATATGAATGGAATTATCAATATTTTTTAATTATAATTAATTTTCATGTTTAATTAGGTGCAGACTTGATGCAAATGAATTCAGGTTATGATATAATGTAAATTAATGTTCATGAATAAGTTAATAATGTTTATTATAAATTTAATACCAAACAAATGCAGTATAAAAATTCTAATAAGTAATTTACATTTTTTAAATTAAATTGTTGCACACAATTTTTGTGTATTATAACAATACTATAATTTACCTGTATTGTCTGCACCTCTTGGTATGATAACATCAGCAAATTTTTTAGTAGGAAGACAGAATTCCTCAAAGGCAGGTTTCACAAAATTCATGTATTGATTTAATACATAATCTAAGTCCCTGCCTCTTTCATTTATGTCTCTTGGTACTGTAAAAATTAAAAATATTCATTTAGTAACTTCAATATGTATAAATGAAACAAAAAAAGGAACATGTATTTTATATTATTACCTCTTCTAGCTAATCTAGTGTCAGAATCAGTATCTACAAATAGCTTCATATGAAATAAATCTCGTATTTTTGGAAAATAAAACACCAAAATTCCCTCAAACAAAACTACATCTGCAGGATAGATTGTTGTAATTTGATCTTTTATTCTGAAACCCCTCAAAAAATGGTTAATGTAGCATTGTAATTTCTATGAAGTTATATTATTCTAAAATGCCAAGTACATACAAACTGTTGGTTCTATAATCATAGGCTGGTATTTCACATTTTACACCAGCTAGTATGTCTTGCAATGTTTGAAGTAACAAATCATTATCAAAAGCATCCGGATGATCAAAATTGTATTGACCTTTTTCGGCTTTAAGTTTTTCGGCCGGTGATAAATCTCGATAAAAACTGTCCTGTGAAATACAAACGACTTGCCGCTGCATGTGATCCATATCTACTTGTCCTAATTTTTCCATTATACGTTTGCATACAGTTGACTAAAAGAATGAAAAAGTTACTTTAATTAGATCTTCAATCACACAATTAATTAAAACCTTTATAATTCTTAAACTACACGTTTTTTACAGAGGTTAAATTGTGTACGGAAATATGTATTGTTTACAGAATGACAAAATTAAGACATTCTAAAGACATAAAGTAAAATATTACTTACTTTCCCACTAGCAGTACCACCTGAAACTCCTATTAGAAAAGGCGTTTTACTTTCTAAACCGTTCAATTTACCATTGATACCGAAAGACATCTTCCGTGGTGTGACAATATTCATTGACACATCTGCCATTGCCGAAAATTTACCAAGACCTTTCTGAATTGAATAAAAAATCAAGCACGAGAATAATTCCGACAAAATGGTATCACGATGGCGCAGTTGATACTAACAGTAAGAATGTCGATGGAAATGGAGGCAGACAACCTGGTATAAATCATTAGATCCAAACGCACGCGCGCACTCGCAGTGGTTAGATGCTTATATGCATACATATAAATGTATCTACAATTCCATTAAAAATGACGAAACAGTATTATATGCAATTTAGGTTACAAAGTATAATTCACCTTCTTGCATGTAATTCGTTTATTTTAAATTAAGTATAGGGATAAAAATGATAATGTTTCCATTTCATCACATTTTATTTCATATTACTATTGTTATACCGTTGAAATAAATTACAATTTAATTAAAAAATATATCCTTTTAAATGAGCTATAATGTTATCCAAAAATTTCTAGGATTTTGATTATTGTATATAATTTTATTCTAACAAGTTCAAAATGTTAAAATCCTATATATTCGAATCTTTTTAATTTTGTATTTATCAAGTAATGTAGATATTGAAACGAATTTTGAGAATAACATAACGTATATACATACGTAATATAGTCTTTATTAAAGGAATAATGTAATCAATTATTTAATGGATTGTTTACAAATATAGGCATAAAATAAAAATTACATTATTATTATAAAAAGAAACGTGAGCCTAACACCTAAATGATATTGTAAAGTATCGTATTTTATATTTATTTCGAATTGAAGAAAACTAATAATAATTATTCATGCAAGGAAAAAAATAACTTGACTATATTTTGTGTACTAAAATTAGAATTTGTACTTTTCATATGTTGAATAATTATTACATTGGTTTATCTTTTTTCTTCAGATCTGTTACTTTAATAATTAACATACGTCATTTAAGTATTGTATTGATTTTAACAGTGTATAATTTAATATATTTGAGGAATAAATTGTATTAGGTTGTGTAATATGAAATATCGGATTTAAATTTCACGGTTGTTTAGATTTTCCAACAGTAACTTAACAAGAATTGTATTAATGTTGAAGTTAACACAAAAAATGCAGAAGTTTTCTACACTCAACTAATCTTTTGAGCAATCAGTTTACAAATGATTAAAAATGCGACATTTCGTATCACCTGGTCTAATAATTATATTCAATTAATAGTTGTAACTATTCAAGGGACGAAGGTTAAATAACCTAACTTCATACTTACAGTTGAAAGTTTATTACTTTTGCTATTTTCCTTATCACTTTATAAATGATTACATAACAAATAATTTTAGATGTTTACTTCGTATAAAAAGATAGTGCAGAATATATTCAACAAGTCCTATATTTGCACACTAACAGGTTATGAGGTATTTTGTGTAATATTTATTTCATGTGTTTATTAGAAATAAATTTTTTTTTGGTTTTATAAGTAAGGTTTTATAATTATGGAACAAAAATTGAATGGTATTCTTTATTATGGTAATTCATATGAGGTACAATATAGTGTATGATTTACATTAAATGATTTAAATAAGAATTACAAATTAGTAAGTTTATTAGTATTGTCTATTTTATAGGCTACTATAAAAGTTTTGCATAATTTACAAAGTAATGTTGAATATTTAAAATTAACAACAAAAAATAATTTGCAAAGAAGTGACTCTCATAAACTTTCTGATGTAAACAAATACTTATTCAGGTAATAATTTTCTTTTTAAGTTAAATCGATTAAATAGTATATATTTTAAATATTTTAATACTAATATGACTTTTACAGATCTGGTATTACATTAGAAATGTTAAATACTTTATCAGTTATACATGTGGCAGGTACTAAAGGAAAAGGTTCTGCTTGTGCATATACAGAAGCCATTTTACGTGAACATGGTTTTAGAACAGGATTTTTTAGTTCTCCACATTTGGTTTCTACAAGAGAACGTATAAGAATAAATGGGCAACCAGTAGATAAAGTACATTTCATTCAATATTTTTGGAAAATATATAAGAAATTAGAGGATACAAAAGAACATGAATTTGATATGCCTGGATATTTTAATTTTTTGACAATTCTCATGTTTGATATTTTTTTAAATGAAGATATTGATGTTGCTATAATTGAAACTGGAATTGGAGGATTATATGATTGTACAAATCTTGTAAGAAATCCTGTATGTGTAGGTATAACTAGTTTAGCATTAGAGCATACTTCTTTATTAGGTAATACTCTTGAAGATATAGCTTATCAGAAATCTGGTATTTTTAAACCACAAACTGTAGCATTTTCTGTTCCACAATTACCAGAAGCAATGCAGGTATTACATAAAAGATCAATTGAAGAAAATTGTACATTATATGTTGTTCCTCCTTTTCATGAATATATGTGGGAAAATGTTTCACCTATTTTAAAAGTAGCAAATAAAATTCAGCAACAAAATGCTTCTTTAGCTATTCAGATGGCTATTACATGGATAAAATTTAAAAGAGAGAAACATTCAACTGTTTCAGAATCTGCTGAAATAAATGTATCTATGGATAAGATTGCAATAGGTTTGTCTTCATGTAAATGGCCAGGTCGAATGCAAATTTTAAGAAGTAGTGTTGCTGACTTTTTTTTAGACGGTGCGCATACAACTGAAAGCATTGAAAGTGGTATTTCTTGGTTTAGTGAAGTAAGTAATAAGAGAGGAAAAAGATTATTAATTTTTAATACATCTGGTACCCGAGATTCAACAAGATTGTTATCACCTTTAAAGTCTTTATGTTTCTATAAAGCATACTTTGTGCCAAATTACGCGGGAGTTAAAACCATAGATGATCAAACGAATTGTGCGTCAATAAATGAAGAAAAGAAAAAATGTGAAATTAATTCTAAAATATGGGGAACGAATTCAATAGTTGCAAATAGTGTTTTTGAAGTTTTACAAGACATAAAAAACAATGCAAAGCAACGAAGTAATTCTAATAACGTAGAAAAATATCAAGTATTTGTTACAGGATCGTTATATTTGATAGGTGCAGTTCTTGCCATTTTAGATCCAAACTTGACGATGACTACGAAATTTTAACAGGTATTGTTAAAAACTAGGTTTATACAGAATATTTACGAAATATACAGAAACATGTGTTTATAAACGGTAGAATTATATATTTAGCAACTATAATAACAATTCATAACAATACACTAATGAGATATTGCATTGATATCTTGATGATAGTCGCAAAGTACTCATTGATACTTTTTCTTAACAGTTTTTTTGTACTTTAGTATAAATATATTTTTCATAAAACTATACGTAATTGTAAAGTTATAATAATTTGTACACATGACAAATGAGTGTTATATACGTTCGCGTATCGTATCGTATCGTACAACACAGAAAAAACGTGATGTTAAAATAAGAATTGGAAAAAATGCTTAAAATATTTTAGTATGGTAATCTAATTCTGATTCTGCTTCCGTATCAGATAAACTTAAGGAAACACCAGTTCTCCGTCGTAGACGATTTTCATCAGGACTCTGAAATATACAAAAATATTTTTGATTCCATATGTATCATTGTGCTGTTAAATAATTTCTAATCAAATATTTTAAAAAATCATTGTGTTGTATCTATTGTTTGGACAAAATTGAGATAAATACCTGATCTAGAATGCCGGCAGTGGGTTCAGAGGCATAACCTACTTCTTGTGCATCTTCTTCTAAGTCTGCCTCATATTCCTCTAATTCATCTGTATCGGAATCAATGTCCAGATCTACATATCGATTTCCTCTGGAGACTTTACACACCATTTGAGCTAAGTCTGTAAAAGTATATGAAGATACAGATTGTTGATTCGCCGCTTGATGTTTTGCTCGTAATGCTCGGGCATTTTCTCTATCAGCATTAAAACGTGGTAGAACTCCAGCTTTCAACTGTCCTTCGAAATAAGTTTTTCCTAAAGAAATATTAACTTTATATAACTACATATATATACACATAAAATTCTTTTTTTTTTTTAATAGATATAATATTTACCATGTTGATATCCTACATCCTTAATTTCATCAAAATTAGCAAACTGCAGGGTTTTATATTTATCTATAGGTGGCCTAATATATTCACAGTAATCTGAGTTTTTAACTTCCTCCAATTGCCGTACGCAACTCACGTATGCTAATCTCGATTGTATGTCGGGTAAATTCGGAACTTTAACAGGCGTCGCGAAAGGATTCCATCGTTTCCATAATAACCACCAACCAGATAAAGAATCTCCATAATTTGTTAAATCCGTGTCATCTTGTGATCCAACGTCAATGGCCAAGATGTGATGTGCTCCTTGCCTCAACATTTCGTCAGCTTGAACAAAGAGATTATAAAGCCCTATGTTGAAAATTGTTTATGACAAGTAAATTATTATCTCTATGATAAGATAAACAATACAGGTTTAAGATACCTGGTACGTTATTAACATAACACCCATCGACCAAAAGATGCCCGTCAAGAGGGTCGCAAATAGGAGGAAAGACCCCCGCAATGGTCATACTGGCTCGAATGTATCTCCATAGTAAACCTGAGTTGACTTAGCTATTCAGAATTTGACAAATGCATCTTTTATCAACGGGAGTGAGCTTTATATAATTTTTAAGTTAACATTATGCTTTTGCCGAATTATAATGAAGGAAATAAGCACAATTTATTCATTAATATAAAGTTATTTGTAAATGTCCAGGTAATTTTATATAATTAAAAAAGAAAAATTATAAATGTTCTCCTCCAAGAGCGTTTGTGCGTTTAACTCAAAATGTTTTTTCTTTAGTATATATGTTTATAATATATTTTAGCAACGTTAGACGCACTCTTTTAATACGACGCTCAAATTACCTGGAAGGTTATTGACGTACCCGCCGTCGAGCAGGAGATGGCCGTCAACTGGGTCACACATGGGTGGCATATAACCAGACAAAGACATCGAAGCCCGAATGTACCGCCACAGCGATCCTAAACACCACGAATTAAATTCTTTAATGTATGTTCGTACATTTTTCTATACTTCTTATATTCCTTCATAAGGTGTATGATATATTCTAGAGCAAGTATCGGTCGCTTCAGAACTCTTTGTTATCGCAATTCAATTAAAACATACAAGAAGATTATTCTTCATATACCTGTTACCCGTACAAAAAATAATGTTCGACGTTTGCCAATAAACGATATAAAACGGAGAGTACGTCATTACAGTAATCACCTAGAAAGCTCACTCCCGCTGTTCAAGCTTATTTCTACACAATGCTCTCTCTATGATAATGATCGTTTAAATTTAAAAAAACAAAATTTTGGGTTAGAAGCGTATCTACAGGTTCTACAAATTTCACCAAAACAGCGAGAGAGTTTCCAGTTAGTTAAGTCTAATGATTTATATTTATGCATCACATATACTTTATCAAAAAGAACTGGAAACTATCAGTGCTTTAATAAATATTATAATTGTTTCTTTTGTATACCGACCGTGCGTGTGCGTACGCATACAAGAATCAGTGATGTCAGTAGTTATTGTAAAGTATGGTAACCATAAGTCTTCTATGTATGTGTCTCCAAATGTTGCTTGGATTGTGTTGTTAAAATCTTTTCCAGAAAACATAGATGTTACTGGATATGTTAAATCCATTATTTGTCTCCACCACTGTGTCATTTTCTGTTAGAAACATATTTATCCATATAACCAAAAGATACTGATAATGAAGTTTGAATTATACATATTTTAAATCGTGATTTTGCTCATTAATTTTACAGTGTTTACCTTAGACCATTCACGAGCTTTCTGCGTTGTTGTTGTTATATTTTTTTCCATACACCATAGTGCACCCATAAATGCTCCAATACTAACTCCACCAACCATGTCTATGGGTATACCAGCTTCAATAACTGCTTTAAGCATTCCTACGTGAGCTGCACCTCTAGCACCTCCACCTCCAAGCACTAATCCAACTGAAGTTCCGGTTAACCAACGAGCAAGTCTACTAAAATCGCTATGTACGTTTGGTTCAGACATCAAAACTTTGGAATACAATTCATTCTAAAAAAGGTCAATAAATTATTTGTGTATCTTGTGTAATGGAAGTAATAATTTAAATTTTTTATAACTTACAATTCTATATTGAGATCTTCTCGTAAACATTCGTTTAGGACACTGAATGTGATGATGACTAGAAACCCAAGATCTCATATTTAACCACTGCACCGTATTTGTAGGACGTTGCCCACTTTGTTCTTTGTGCAAAAGTACTAATTCTTTTTGTGTTCTCATTACTAAACGCTCGACTTCGCGTTCAGTTCTACCTATAGAAGGAGGTTTATCTCCTAAACCCACAATAAGAATACAATCAGCTTGTCTGACACATCGTTGAGTCCATAATGTGTACGTTGGGTCACATTGATACAAAGAGATTCGGTGTTGATCCTCTTGTTGCGCAAGCCACGATGTTAAACGGTATTCATTTGCAGGTTCCATTATGGTGCTACCTAATGTCTATTGATTAAATAATTATGAGTAATGGAAGTAAAGAAATAAAGAAACTCTGCCGACACTAATTGCTTACTTTTCGGACAACATCAGAAGTGAGACGTAAGCATGGCCCAATAGCACACAACGAATGATAAAGTTCGTACGTAAATGCAGTTAATGGTACATCGTCGGATACTGGGACTATTGCAACAGTTGAGAAGTTTACTTGGGCTGGTCTTGCATCGACTGTTGCTGCAGCCCGTCTATAAATATATTCGGATAAAGTAATTTCAATCAATGAATAAAGTTATCATAATATTTCAGATACATACTGTGTATCGCTACTGCCATTCTTCGTGTGTGCTTGTTGCCAAGTTCCAAGTATGCGATGTCCAAGTAAATTTATGAGCCTTGTAACTACTATTGGGTAACGAAGTTTTATAACATTAAATAATCCTTCCGGAAGTTTTGCTAGCTCTGAGTCTCGTACTGCCATTACAGTTGTTGATCGTGGAGTTTGTGTGACCATTTCTACAATACCTACAAGGTCACCTTTTCCGTATTCCGCAACGAGCTCTTTTTTCCCATTTTTATACGTAATTACTGACCGAAGTCGGCCACTTAATACGATAAATGTTGAATCTGATTCATCTCCCTGTCGATACACTGCTCTTCCACTTTCAAGAAATAGCCAATCAAGAGCAAAATCAACCTTTTAACAGATATAAAATGAATGATTTATACTAAACTGGCAAGTAAAATAAACAATGCAATTATTTATACCTGTCTAACAAAAGGACTAAGTCTCCGAACAACTGAGTGTGCAACATGTAACACAACAGTAGGTTGTTCTCGCATAATAGCGAAAAATGTTGGTTTACTAAGAAGTGCTATGCGACTAGTGTGTTTTGCTCTAATGGTATAAAAAGAAGGTTCTCCAGTTAATACAGCAAGACCGCCCACAATTTCACCTTGATGAGCACTAAACATATGAACTTCTTGACCTTGATCTCTGCCTTCCGAAACGCGTTGACTAACTATTAATGAACCAGATACAACATAGACAAGTGCAACATCCTGAAATACAGAAATGCAAAATTTGACAAAAGTATAAAAAAGCTTTTGCAACTACAGGAATGTTTAAAACAGGTTTAACCTTATGAGATTCTTCCTTCATCAAGTAAGTTCCAGCTGATACTTCTCGAATTTGAACTTTACCATCTTTAAGTATTGAATCATCTTCTAAACCAAGTTCTCTGACAAATGCTTCTGTAGCTATTTGTACAAGATGTGCTTCATCCAGCTGTTGTTGAACTGGTTCAGTGGTAGTAGATCGTTTCTTATGTGGATGAGAATTTTCGGTATGTATTGCGTCTGATTGTGGTCCATGCTGTGATCCTTGAAATGATCGTTGCGGTGTTATAGGTGAAGAATTTGGCCAATGAGAATCACATTCCGGTACCATATCGGCTGAATTCTGACCTGATTGTGGACTTAAATTTTGATTTTTCCAATCAAGATTAGTTTTTTGCCTATTATGAAACAAATATTAATCAAACCGTATTTTCAGTTTTGAATCATTTCTTTTTAAACTTACCGTCGACTTATAACAATAGGTACACTTTGGTGACCACTGAATGCAGAGGTGTCACGATGAGACATATCACATCCTTCATGTTGTTCTGATGAAGCAGTTACATTGCATTGATTTTCTGTGTTTTGGGTAGAAAAATTTTCTTTAGTTCTTGATCTAATTGGAGACCCAGAAAATGGACTTTGTTTCTTTTTATGTGGTCCTGGATTAACTAATTCTGCAGATAGTCCAAGATACTGATGTAAAGCAGTGAAAGTGACTCTTTGAAGACGAACCATAATGACCTGGATAACTCGAACAAATGCATCAGGGTAATCTTGAAAAACCTACAAAGATATAAATATAATATTAAAAATCTTAATTTTTATTTTATTTTTATTCACAGTACATAATTAAATTGTACCTCTTGAAATGCATTCATTGGTAACTTAACTACAATGGAATCCTCCATAGTTCTGGCAGATACTGTTTTATAGGTACTTGTATGCCCAGTAAGTACATCTGTGAAACTAAGAAGACTAGTTACTGATTCTCCTGTTTTTACTAGTTTTAATGATATTTGGGAGCCATCAGGTCCTGTGATATAAACATTAACCAAGCCTTGTTGTACAATAAATAAATTTTCATCTGGGTCTCCAATTTTAAATAAGGTGCTTCCAGCTGGTAAGTTCATAATTTCTGTATGCTTGCATAGTTTCAAAAATACAGGTTTTTCAAAATGACCAAATACTCTAATACTTTGTAACATGTACAAAGCATCAGGTGGTACTTTGTCTCCAGGACCTAGGTCTTCTTCTAGATATTCAGCAGGTGGTTCTAAAACCTATTGAGATTTCAAAATACAGTAAAAAAACAGGATAAAATAGAAATGAAGATAGTAGAATTAAAATTGAAATACTTTTAATTGTTGTGGCACTGTTTCTTTTTTAAGTTGCAAAAGTCTCCGTGCAAATCGCATTACAGCCTTTCTTTTCTTTCCTTGCCCACTTGCATGTACTTGTCCACTGATGGACTTTACTTTGCGTAACATTTTTCTTCCATAAAAAAGCACCTTGTCTCTTTTTCTGAATCTGGGTTTGCCTGTACCTACTCCAACAAACTCCTTCACTTCTGGGAGAAATTCTTTGTTCTTCCATTTTCGCAGAATGATTATAGAAGCAATCAATAAAACCACCAGAATTGATATTATGATTATGAACAGGGTCTTTGATATTTGATATTCTGCAATTAGTTTGCCAATCCATTTTGAAAAAACATAAGATCCTAAGCTTTCATTATATATATTGAATAATTCCACCACCTATAAACAATAACAATAATTCGTGTAATAATAATAATAATTAATTTCATTTAATAATATTGGTGGTATTTCATTCTACTATTATGAAAACATATTTATACAAATTTGATTTAGTATATCAATAATTAGACATAATATAAAAAGTGTATGTGTGATATATAACAAATACAACCTCCATAGTGGGTATTCATTTCTTCCATCAGATTGTAGTAAAATTTTAAACGAAGGGGCGTCACGAACTTATAAATAAAGAACGAGCAAAATACGAGGTAAACAAATTGAAACAATGTAATTGCCGTGATACAAAAAATTACTTATCTACACTGAACTAACGACCTTTGATACTTCGCTCGAGTCACCCAGCGCCATTTTAGTCGTACTTACAAGCTTGCAACTTACAAATCAATTGCTTCGCTTTTACGTATTTTACGCAATCACTTCTAAATATTCTAAAAGTGAAAACTGTTATAAACATTTGTTATTTTACCTGTTTCATCAAATGCGAAGCGTACCAAATTAAAATATCTAAGTTATAATTTCATATAATTGCGTTTTTTATTGAATAAAAATTATAAATTAAATTAAAGTGTAAAAGAATAATAAACACGTAATTCCTAAAATACCAAGTGAATTATTTATTGAAATACAGCGAATAAAATTGTGAAATATTTCAGAAAATTTGATCTTGTTATTAAAACCGCAAGCATTGCACGAAGTTTTTTATTCTTTCGGAAACAAATACATTCATGTTTTTAATCGTTAATCCAGCTTTCAACAAACGTCGATCAACGTTACTTATTATTGTTGTTTTGCGTTTATCGCAGGTAGAATTCGAAATGTACGCGCCAACATTTTCATTCGTTCGGCCAATTACAGAGCGTTTTCCCCCTTGATATCTACTTATATTTGAAAAACCACGATAGAGTGCGCTACGGCAGAATTCCGGGCGGTTTTGATGGACAGTTGAGTCCGGCCAGTCAGTGGTTACGGGCCGACATGTTGGAGATGTTTCAGTGATCGTGTGCGGTGGGTCTGACGCGTGATTTTTCATGCGTTTTTAGTGCGTGTTCGATATACATATATATAAGAGGTGTATTTTGATCGCGTCGCTACATGTGAAGTGTCGGGTGAGCAAGCCTGCTTGTGCCTGGTTTACCCGGCCCAGCAAACATGAGCTGGGGTACAGAGCTGTGGGTAAGTCTACTTGTTCGCTCCGTTTCTTTCTCTACCTATCTGTCTCTCTATCTTTCTCTTTCGTTCGCGTATACACGCGTATACTGCACACAGTGGATAGTTTACACGTTGTACGGCATTGGATGCTGACCCGTTGTTTTCGCCAACGCGTAACAGCGATATCCCCCAAAACCAGTTCACGGTGGCAAACCACTCACGGGAGTTTTGCCTTTGCGGTTGCTAGCCGCGGGCGACGTTCTTCTCTCCTTTGGTATATCCCCTCCTTTCCCACCATACCCAACCCGGGTGTACGTGTACTCATCGCTGTGCTCCTTCGCTTCCTTTCTCATGAAATCTTCGATGAATACCGGTGCGACGGTATGACACTAACTTGTCATTTTACTGCGACATGAATTTCATTCGCATACTCCAATGTGTACAGAAATTCTACGTCAGTCAAAATTTTCTTTTTCTTTTCTTCGTATAAAAATATTTCTAGCGTGATTTAGTCGGATATACGAGTTAGCAAATTTTATGCTAGACGTTCTGGTGTCAGAGTTTGCACTCTCAAGAATAATAATATAGTGGTATATGTGCGTGAACTTGTATGTTTGCGTGATTCTAGCAGGTGTACCCGTTATTGTCAGAAATTTCTTATTGCGGTGATTTTTCTGGATTTATTTAGCAGTACATCATACCGAGTTATACCAGTTTAACCGCTTCAAGATTTTTTCTTGGAAATAATCCTTCTGTACCGTCGGTGTGGTTTTACGTATTCGCTAGTTTTTCTCCTATGTTTCACAAAAGAATTCACGCGCATCTACGTTTGTATGCATAGGATTGAGAATCGTTCCACTCAGGTTCGTCATCTTCCTTACTTTCTGTTCTCTATAAATAATTCATTCGCGCATTCCAAGTCGTCGTTTTTTCCCCTTGTAATCTGTCTCTCTCTCTCTCCCTCCCCCCTCTCTGGCGTTCGTACAGGTTCAGAGATCGATGAATTTCTCGTGTTCGATCCTCGGAAAACGGTGAGTGAAAAGAGTCGACATGTGTTGCTTCGACTTTGTTGGTCGCGTTAATGACGTTTCAGGATAACGAGAGCCATTACTCGAGGGACTGAGTCCTGTACATATTTTTTCACCCTTCGAAAAATTATGTAGTATTTGAAAGCTATGAAAATGTCGACGCGTGCGCAGGGTAACGGTTGCTTTAGTTTTACAATGTTGCCGTTCAGGGCCAGAAATACGGGACGCTACAATTACTTGATTTAATAACCTCACTTTCGAGGGTCGTTATAACCTGCAAGGTTATGGCGATACTCCGTTTGGATATATAATTTATCGAGATTAGGTCAACCCGTGGACGTCTCGATAGGAAAGCGTATTCGATTCTATCTGTCATCGTGTATTACGATTCATTGACGTTTGACTCGTATTCCCTCGTGAATCATGATACAGGACGCGTTCGTGTTTAACCGCTAACGGCCGCTCGTGAGCATATGTACACGTACGACACGGGCGTGCCTCGCCATGCTCTTGACAGAGAAAGGAAGAACACGAGAGTGGAGCTTTGAAAAATTTCCATCTAAAACGTTGCTTATAGGTGTACAAATGTGCCTATTACTCTTTTGTTTTCTTCTAAACAATAATTAGAATTTCGCGATTAACGTAAAATTCGAATTTAACGATTAAATCTTTGGTCTTCGAGTGCTAGCGTAGAGTGTAAAATTTTATTGGTTATGTTGTTTTTACTGTGAGTCAGAATTAGCGAAACAATCGATCAATCGATAGAGTACATTTGAAATGCTGTTGGTGTATTCCATATGTAGAATTTTTTAAATGCGGTTGTTTCTACGTTGTACACAAGACGATACGTTTCTTCCGCGTTGTTGATTTAACGATAATACATTATCGTTTGACAAACTTGTCGATCAATGACAGTTCCTCCACTGGTGTTCGTAGAATCAAATATTTATTCCAGTTTTAAGGGCGAGTCCTTGTTTTTACGTTCGTGTCGAGTATGACTAATTGGTGTAATCATTTTCCACGTGTGTATACTTTTGTGCGCCTGCGTATGCGCGCGCGCGCGCGTGTGTGTGTGTGCGTCTTTTTTCCGATCGCGTTCACGTCAAAGAGCAAGCAGTGCTATTTCTTATCGTTTCGTACGAGAATACAATTAACGTAATCGCATAATGTCGATTTATTGCATATTTCAAGTGCGATACAGTTTTGCGTATCGTGTTCGTGCCTCTGCATAAAACGATTCCCTGGACAATGAATTTTCAAGAAGCACTTCAGAAAAGTAGAACAACGATCTTGATTTTAGAATAAGCTTAGAGATCTCTTCGTTAATTCAACTAATTATATTGGTTACTTCGCAATAAATTTAATACACGGTTTCTATCTTTCCGTTGAGGAATATCGGATCGAATCGAAGTAATCAAAGTAATACACCATGTTGGAATGCCTTTATCGTGCATATTTATTTGTCCAGCAGGTAGGTACCTATACTACGACTTGGTAGAGTTTGTTTTGCAAGTCACAAGTAGTACAGTGTCTCTCAATCGCCGTGCACTTTCTGTCTTATGTCAATGAACACTTTATCGTACCAATATTTTCAGAGCTGTTTTTTTTTATTTTCCCATCGCACGAACGTTCAAAGTTCATCTCTCACGCGCAAGGTCCTCTAATTGTTTTCAGGTTTCGTTACAAGATGGAAAAGAAGAACCTGCTTTTCTCATCAGACAGCGAGATAATTTCAAAGAGATACCGTGTACCTTGAAAATTGTGTACAAGTATTAACGCGTTCGCATTCACTCATATGTGACTCGATGTAATTTCAATCCATGCTTCTCTTTTCTTTTTATTTCTAAATTTTTGTCATTCAAATATGAGAAATGTTGGTAAAACGTGGAACAGATTTTTCTTAAAAATACAACAGATTTACCAGTCGCTTTTTCCTACCCTCACCTACGCAACTTCTCCGCATTGAGATCGCGGAAAATGGAAGTAAAGCAACGTGGGCGGGAAAAGCGCGAAGGTTACGAGCGTCGGAGTCACTTTCTCCGTCACGACGAAATCAGCAATTGCTTTCCAGTACGTGTACAGGAGGAGGCCACCATCTCCTTTGCACTTTGAATAACAATCTCTCCAACGGAATGACGTAAGAAAATCGCGGCCAAATTCCTATTTCACGATCGATTTTTATCTTCGATTCTCGATCATTGAAGATTTTCAGAAAAAGAAAGAAAAATCATATATCCTATTACATATTTCTTCGAAGGATAGTTTATTCACTATTTTCAAGCTATTTTTCTCTATCGGAGAAACTCTCTTTGTCGTCGATTCGATTTCGTTCGATTACCACCAGTTCGATGACGTAAGCTCGGGCAAAGTGTTTTCATGTGTTTTCTTGTCAGCGAGCTTGTATTCGCTGAGTAATATACAGGTAAGGAAGAGAACGAAATCTCGTTTGGCGGTGACACCACCATCGGGGCACAGTCATCGATTTCGAGGAAACGAAAGCGATTTTATATCCGGCGTTCCCAATTCACACTCGCGAAGAACCGACTTTTTCCACGAGCTACACCGTATCTCTTTTGCGGAGAAACCGCCGCGCCGCGTCGCGTCGTTGTTTCCTTTCCTTCGATTGTCATCGAATGACGTTCGTTTTGCAAGGTGTGCTGGCTCCGATGAGTCGTTTCCGCTGTGTAATAGGCAAATAAAACAAGCTATTCGTTCCTTCTTTTCCTTTTTTTTTTTTTTTCTTAATAAAGCCACTAATCAAATTCTCGCTGTTTTCGCGTAACGAAATATCAACTTAACCCTTTGCCTTGTAACAACGAGCCCGGCGACTCGATAGCATATCTGTAAGAAAAATTCATTTCAATTCTAACCTCCGTCACAATTTATCAGACCGAGGGGAATACCCGGTGCAATTGACCTGTAATACATTAAGCGTTTCTTAATTAATACAGCAGTAAAATAGTAAGTAACCGACGCTTAATTGCATGGACGGGGAAAAAAATGAATCACAAGTCAAGGGGGTTAATCGTTCGCTTCTATTTTCGTCTCGATATATATCGAACTATTGTAATTCTAACCTTATCACAGAACGTTACAACAATATTCAACTCGAGAAAAAAAGTTTCGTTCGAGAGGACTCCTTCTCAGGTATAAAGATTCGAAATCGTCTAGAGAATTGGAAACGTAAACACACGAGTAGTAAGAAGTTCGTATGCTAACCGATGATTTCACGTTTCGACATTCCTCTCTCGTGTCTCAGAGTGAGGTTAGGTAGCGTTTCACCGTTCCAAGCTTTTGATGTGCCTAAAAAGGGTACGAACGATAGCAGGTCGAGAGTGTACATATTCGTTATTGAGAATCGATATCGACGAGATCCGAGTGTTACACACACACACACACACACACATGGTTTAAAGGAAAAGCCATGGGAAACGGGGTCGAAATTTCGCGAGCGTTCAACAAGCGCAAAAAACTTTACAGACAATTTGTGTCGGGCAGCGGACAAATTGAGCGTAAACCGTTTAACAACGCGGAACGAAAAACTTGGCCGATTAAATTTCACACTTATTCCTCGACTGAACCGTGTGGCCAACCGTTCGATCCCTATCGAACGATCCACTCCTACCGATCGATCCAATTTTCCAGCGGAGTACACTTGTCGGATAATTGTGAAACAGCAGCTGGGAATAGATGAATCGTAGTGAAAGAAGAAATGATTTTACAATAAAGCATAATGTAACAAGGTAGAAAGTTCTCAATGAAAATTAACTCATAAATATGAACGGGGGAATGAGCAAGAATACGCGGCATAGTGAAAGCCACGGGATTTATCGAAATGGGAGTGATTCAGTTGAAATAGGCGGCTCGTAATCGTTTGTTTGTAGTGTAATTAAGGGAAGGGGGGGTTATACAAAATTTCTGGGTATATACAAACACAGGGAATCTGTTTAATATCGTTCTTATCGGGACTTACCCTTATCTCATTACCTGTCTTGCCTTTTTTTTTCTTTTCCTACGAGCCCACGTTTCGTTATCTACACCAACCAGGCAGATAGTTCCACACACATGTTTATTTCTCAACGATCCATTTTTCTCTGTAGCGCGTTTCGGAGCAACCTCCATTTGGCTCTCTCCAAGTTGAGGAATCGAGACGATTAGAGAATACTACTCGGTTTAAGAGTATTCTCCGGAATGGAAACAGGGACAACGTAATAACTCGACTCGCGATTGTTTCTCTTCGCGGTACTTATCGATGTTTATCTTGCTTAGTGCATAGCGGACGACACGCGTCCTTTATTATTGCAATATCGCCTTATCACACACAATAATGCAGAAATTTATCGAAGGTTCCCGATATTTTTCCAACGATTACATATGTCGGGTTGTTTTAATATCGGATCAAGATGAAAATACAGTCTCTGTAGTTGGATTCGATTGATAAAGAATTGAAATAAATATTGTAGGCGAAGCGGTGGTAATAATTCGATAGAAGGATTCTATTGTTCCAAATTTATCGAAATGACGAGGCGAAATATGTCTGGCAAAGTGTTTGCCATGTGACGTTTCTATTTAACACCGATGAAGCAACGTTAAAGCGATTACCTAGATGAGCGAGATAAGAAAACGAGAGCTCCGCGTTGAGGTGCAAACTCATTCGTCTTGGGGCTTTATGGTAAGTTGTGCACAATGGAATCCATGAATTCGAAATTTCCAAGCGGCCTCTCGGACTCCCGAGGTTCCCACGTCCCATGGACAACCGGTAGCCTAGCCCCGAGCATGGGCGAAGGAAGATGTTTGCATGATTACATGCTTTGTGTCTCGCTCCGCGTCTAGGAATTCTCATAAGTCTAATTCCACAAATTTTCCTCTTTACTTTAATTCCACTTTATTACACCACCGCGTAGAACTTGTCAACTTAAATACGACGTTACGTCGTCCTCTATTCTCCTCTAGAAAACAGTATTTATCGATATGTGAGTTAGGTTATGTTTGATCGAACGATGGAAAAATCTTCACAATACCCGTTTCACCGCTTCTCACGATTTACATGTCGTAAATCCTGAGATATTAACGGAGACGTTATAATTAGAGGCGCCCTGAGGCTCGTTCATCCTTCCATGATTCACCTCCAACCTCGTGATTCGCTTTTTGCAAAACCTTCCTCCCCGTCGTTTATATTTTTTCAACGATTTGCTACTTTTCTTTATTACATTCTCGCTCTTTCTCCCGTATATCTACTCGCCGTGGTATATATTCGGAGTATTCTCGGAATTCTTCGAATGTCACTACGGTTCCAAGTTTTCCTCGAACTGGGTGACGAAGCTGAGACACCCGTGAAAATTCCTTCCGTTCGAATATCCCCGTTTTATTACGTTTTCCCGACAAAATTTCACCGGTCGGTGCAACGTCTATCCACGATTCTCGCGAATTTCACCAACCTCCGTCAGCTCCTCTTCGCCACCGTTCTCCGCGAGATTCTTTTCTCGGTTGCTTGCGGTGCGCGGCGTTCCGTGCGATCGCGTCTCGCTCGTTATCCTCCGTAGAATTTCGATTTAATATCGGGTAGGGGGAGAGCCGGTGGGTTTAACGGGTCGCGAGGACCCGTCCTCACGTCGAAGGTGGGGAAGGAAGGTTGGTTGGTCCGCGGCGGCAGAGAAAAATCCTACGGGATTGTGGCGCGAGCGGATCGCTCGTCACTCCGCTCCTTCTTCTTTCCTTAAGCAGCGTGTCCCTTTTGCAGCCGGTTTTCGCCGTGACGCTGCTATATACCGAGAGTGCATTTTTTCGCGGCGGAACACGCGTGTGTCGAGGTCGCCCCGACGAGACGCCGACCAACTTGCACTTCAATTTTTTCCCTTCCACGTCGCAAACTTTGTCCTTTGTGATTCTACGTGTTCTCTCTTTTTTTTTTCTTTCTTCTTCTTGCAACTTTTTCGCCGCGCGAAATTACGTACTGCGTACTTTAACCGCTTGCACTCCGCTGCCGTTGCTATTGCAACGTAACTCCACGGGTTATTTTTATCGTAATTAAAAATTGACGGATCGTTTAGCGTGGAGAAGTTTAGAATATTAAATTTACGTTTTAATCTTTTTAATAAAATTTCACTGTGAATGTGTGTATCGGAGTTTACCTGAGAATCGCAACGAAAAAATTGTGGGAGTGCAAACGTCCCTTATCCTTTCGTTTTTAATTACTTTAACAGGGATTTACATGCAATTCTTTTGAACTGCGGCGATAGGGTTGCATTTTCTACGGCGCGCACAAGGTTCGACCCAAAGGCAAAATCGTGGCTCTTTGTTACGTTTCCCTGGCGCGATGAATGGGCACCTTTCCCGCTAGCCGGGCAACCGGTCGTACCCGTGGCTAATTAACTGCGATGCAATCGAATCGAAGCGAAACGTTTCATTCATTATACCGTCGAAGAGAACCCCTGCGCGTTTGATAGCGTAGCCCGGGCGAAACCGCTTCGCTCCAAGACGTTGCTGTTCAACCTCTAAATTCAAACGATATCTCTAACCTACAAATTAAAAGAAGAATCACTCGGCAAGTTGGATCGATTATTTTACTCCCAAGACAGGCCGCTGTTCGAACACCTAAACGCTCTCTCTCTAAAAAGAAAAAAGAAAATTCATTACAAGTTCAATTGATTCCTCGTCGAATGCCTCTCCGCGGAGGCACGTATTTTTGCCCACGTATACGCGTTTCACTGTCTTCCAGCCGGCACGCAGAGCACCGCGCGGTGCGTGTGCGTGAACCGAG
>NW_017100239.1:1498387-1534544 GCF_001263275.1 Habropoda laboriosa
CACCCACGCATTGCGCCAAATCTCTATAAATATCGCACAGGCGAGAGTACGTTTACGCACGCAGAACCGCGACAGACATGGCACGAGAGAGAGAGAGAGAGGAGGTTGTCGTTCGTGGGTGTGAGCCACTAAAAACACGATACTTTTTACAATGTTTCCACGCTGACGAATTAAATGTCCTGTTGGATTAGATCCCATATGGCATGGAAGTATCTTAAAACGATTCCCTCTTTGTACAGGTGAACCCCCCCCTCTGTATCAAACTATTCTTTATTTTCTGAATATTTTTACCTGATACCTTTCGGGTAACATTATCTTACATCGTTAAAGTATTGCTCGGGGGATCGGCTATCGAACAGCTTTTGCCTCGTTAATGTATACTTAACGCGCAAACGGGCGCCTAATTGGCCGGCTAATCTATTTTGTAGCGGGAAGCGCAAAGCCATAGAAAGGCCGTGTACCGGAATTCTCTACGATCACGTGATTGGCTAATAAAGGAAATCTCGATTCTTTCGATAATCACGGCGATAATAATGATACTGATTCGATTGTACATAAAAATCGTTTCTTTTCTTCGTGATCGTTAGACAGTGGATTTAAAATCGTTGGAGATTGAACGTAGCTGAAGCTGAGCTTGGAGCGAGTTTCTACCGGTCCACTTTAACAATCGATATGCCTCCAAATGAAATTCTACAACAGCGAAGGGCTAGGTTTTTCTCATTAGGCGACCGGCCAGGTTAGAGTGGACCTCTGGATTGTCGTTCTTTCCTACTCGAGACGCACCGTGTCGGCGTGTATATACACGTCGATTAAAGCTGACGTCGTCGTGCTTATGCCTCTCCTCCAGTCGTACGGTCTCTTTTCTGCGAGTCGATCGATAAACGTAAAAGCGAGCTGCGCGTCTTTAGGCCGCTAAGAAATCACCGGGCCCGGTATTATTATACCGTCTGGTTATTACGTCTTAACCGCTGCAATCATTTCCGAAGACGTTCGTAAAACGAGTGTAATAAAGTCCCAGGTTTTTCCTTTTTCTTTCATCGGAGTATCGTCGAGGAAATCTCGATCATCTGGAGTATATCTGGAGCGTACACACCGCTATCTCCGTGAGTTTTCCTAATTGCCGCCTCTTGTAGATTTCTAATTGCAAGCACGATACGAGTTCTCCGGCGAAGAACACGCGTCGTCGTGCATTTTCTTTTGAGACGATGTCGCAACCACGGTGAGATTCTTAGTATTTTCAGACACGTACGAATACATTATTGCCCGATCGGTAAGCTGTTTCAGCTAGATACTTAGCCGAGTGCTTAAGGAACTCCGCCGATAGGAAAATGACACGCGATAATTCTAATTAGAATTACAAAATCACGTCTAGCCTTAAAATGTGTACGTTCTCGATGGCCTAGCCTTCGGCTGAGAAATTACGGTACCGCGGAAGATATCGAGTAGGCAGTCTTAGCCTTCGTTTCGATCGATACTGTACGAAGGCGGTTTCGAGGATCTTAGCCGGGGGTTTGAACTTTGACATTTGGACGTTTTCAAGGATCCTGCGGAGGCGAGTTAGAGCGAGATTTCACGAAAATCAGCGATAAAGATTCTCCGTCCCGGGGTCTGGTCGTTTTAGGCCCTGAAATTTTATGGTTCCTACGGCGATCGTTCGGTGATCGTGGCCGTCCGTTATACGGCCCAAGATTCGACCGTTCGATTCCCTTTCCTGTACACGCCACTTTACCTACCTCATTACGTATTCGCGTAGCGAATTCGTTGCGTAAGCAGCGGTCAAATGTGCGATTTCCAACGAGACGACATCAGACGAAAATGCGTCCCCGCCGATTACTCCTGCACGCTTTCCTAATATAGCGCGAGCAGTGATGTGCCGTACGACACATTAGTTTCTAACTTTAGTGCATAATTATAGCATGTTGTATTCCATCTTGTGTATACCGTGTAGCGTGTGTGAAACGTTTGCCTGCTGGCTAGGATGATGGAGCGAGTTAAGGTCTGCTTGGCTGTTGAATTCTTGCTTAATATCACAGTACGTGTGCTGAATTCTTAACTTGTTTTTATGTTTTTTTTCGTACAGCTATCACTATTACAGGTAAGGTGAGATACAAGAGCATCGCAATTATTTTACGCAATTTTTCTCTTCTTAACTTCTATTCACAAAGGAGAACGATTTTTCATTCGCAAAAACCTTGTCGTATTTTTTCTGTGGAATGAAGTAAAAAAAAGAATAAACGACCGGGCAAAAGTATATTGCTTACGGCGACTCTACCGTAAGAAGAAAGCGAGACAAGCGTTTAAATCTTCGTCGGAACGAAAGTATATTGTACACGTCTAGTTGATATTCGTTCGAGTAAGTTAAACGAATCGCGGTTGCACGGACAATTAGCAGAAACGTGCTGGTATTTTTAAGAGCGTTTTATTTGGAGGAAAGTGGGCTGCGTGGATGAGAAAGGAGCCCACGCGGAGGATCTTATCGGTGGTCGCATCCTCTGTCCGTATCGAGGAAAAGATTACACCCGTTGATGGTCTTGCCTCCCTTCCACAGAGACGTTTTGTTTGTTCCCGTTTTACGTTGCGTATGACAAACCGTGTGTCGTGATTCACTCAGATCTCAATTAAAATGTAGAAAGAAACGGGGGGAGGGAGGAAAAAAAAAATAGGAAGCAGAGGAGAGGATGTTGATGATGAATCAGTGTCGCGCATGATCACACATTGACTCGAGATAACGAGACCACGACCCTGTGCCAGAGGCGACTGTGAGCCTGTTTTCAGGGGAGCATAGAAGGAGTTCGTTAAGGGTCCTTGTGTTTCGAGAACCATGGATTTCGTCCTCTCGAACTCGGGGACGAAAAATACTTAACGACGAACATACTTCGTTTCGTTTGCACGGCGAAAGAAAACGCTTGGGTGGTCCTTTAATTTTTCATTTAAATATCATCCTGGCCATGCCATTCAATCCGCGAGTAATTATGTACACTTTGAACTCGGGATTTGCGTTTTAATTATTCCACTCTTACAGTAGAAACGAGCTTCTTTTATTTTCGTCCACGGTGAATCGCTTCCAAGACCTTGGAACATCAATTATCCAATAGAATATTCCTCGTCTTTAATTAAAGAAGAATACAGACGCAATTATTTCTCGTTATCGCGACGTACGAGACGTAAATACGCTCCATTAGCCTCTGATCTCAGTTTTTCCAAATAAAAAAAAAAATCCATAAAATATCCACTCTCTCTTCGATGTTAAAATGGACATCGACAAATAGGTAGTACTCTCACGTTTCCACTGTGAAATAGCCATCGCGACATGGGGACACGTCTACTCCATGTCAACTTGAATCATATTTGAATAGTCGACGAAGAGAGGGAGAGAGAGACGAGAACAGTAGGAAAGGAAAAAAAAAGATCGAATGACAGAGTGCAGGGAGAGCGATTGCTCGGGTTATCAGGACATAGAGAGAAAGAGAGAGAGGGAAAAGAGTGTGAAGGTCTGCAGAGTCGTTGACCGCGTCCGGCGATAATAACGAAATGTTCCGGTGATTCCGTGCTAATTAATTCGCGTTGCATAGCTGCACGATTGTGTATACCTTTCGAGTTGGCGCGCACTCTCGCGTATGTGTCTAGCCTGTGGAAAGAACACGTAGAAGTGGCGAGACACGTGGAACGTGCCGCCTGGTGCCTATTGTCACAACCCAACCAAGAGAACTCTTAACCTGGTCCAGGGTTGGGTTTTTAGCCCTTGCCTCGTCCGTCAGCCAGGCATACGCCGCTCTTTTCCACCGAGAACAATCGGCTACGCTTCTCTTCCGCTTCTACGAATCCCTTTCCTTTTCGAGCTTCTTCCACGCTCTGACGTAGCCGTGTGACACAGGAATGTCGTTGCATATAGTCTGTCTATTGTCTGAGAGACCAGGAGACATTGTGAAATGGGATTATTCTAGTTTTCTAGAAACGGAAGAAGAAAAAAAAAACTGGGGAACTGATGTGAATACGGAAGAGGTTGTCTCTTATGCTTTCAGTTAGACGCATTATTTTCTAGCCATCTACTGTGTTACTTTTGGGTTAACGTTACCGTTCAATTGTGAAGTTTCTAGCGTTTAACGGTATCAAATAGATAACGATAGATGAGAAGTGTGCTTCTACGTTTCTCAATCTGTTAACTTTGAACTTTGTTAACCTTTCGTGTTGCTCGAAACACGGAAGAGTAGTGTAATTCTTATGCAGAGCAGCACGTTGGATCATCTAATACCGTCTTACGAACAATCGGAATTTCATTCAGATTCGTCGTTTCTTTCACAGAGAAGCAATTCTCGATGCAAACCTTCGTCTCCATTCAGATGTGCACCTTGAACGTGTATCAAACCGGAGTATCCCGCCCACGAGTCTCCTCCCGATGAATCGTTTCCGTTTTTGTGCAACCGACAACGTACCTACGTTTCGCGTGCTACTTGCCAACGATCAATAAGGTCTAACGTCCCACAGTGTGTGCCTCTCCTCTGTCAACCGTTTTACTTCCTTCTCGTAGTGTCCACTTGTATCGAATGCGTATAAATAAAGCTACTTCGTCGTTATACGTATCGGTGATAGCCACGTCTCAGACCGGGCAGATAATCGGGAAATCGTAAAGCGTCAGTGGAATAATTTCAAGCCGCAGATATACGGTGCACTGGCACGGTTTATCTGTCGGCCTATTTTTCATTGTATCGACAAAACGTTCATTGGCTTCTTTTGCTTGCCAACCAGTGCAAATATTTCGTTAGCTTTAGCAATTAGAAGCGTTGAACCCTACAAGTTGAACAAAACAAAGATTAATTAAGGCCTTGTAATCGTGTATTTTAGCTGATACGCTGCTAAGGTCATCGACCATAACCAAAACGAGGAGAAAAGTATTATAGTAACGTCGGTTAATTACGTCTGTTACTTTGATCGTTTCGGCAACAAAACAAAGATTAATTAAGGCCTTGTAATCGTGTATTTTAGCTGATACGCTGCTAAGGTCATCGACCATAACCAAAAACGAGGAGAAAAGTATTATAGTAACGTCGGTTAATTACGTCTGTTACTTTGATCGTTTCGGCTTCTGGGTGTGTATGGAACAGTAGTTGCGTTTCGCGCGACAATGATCGCTGACAAGCTGAAATATATTATATCACGAGGCAGCGAAACGCATCGTATCCAGGCGGGACAACCTTTGCAAGGAAAGTTGCCGTTAGAGATACAGGTTTTCTATTATTCAATCGATCTTTATGCATTTCTGCGCCCGTGTTATATCCAGTGTACGCGTGTGTACCGGTTCCAGTAGCGGCAAGGTGGGGAATAACACCGTTGATTTATCGTGCTATAAAAAGACCAACTATTTCGTGGAAATCTGAGTGTGCTGGTCTGGCAGTTGGAAGTAAGCTTCGAGTGATCCATTTTATCTACTTAGGAATTATTGGGAAGAACGGAAACGAGAGAGAGAGAGTTCACCTGAAAATTTAATCTTCGCGATAAAAT
This sequence comes from Habropoda laboriosa, assembly GCF_001263275.1. Taxonomy (NCBI): domain Eukaryota; kingdom Metazoa; phylum Arthropoda; class Insecta; order Hymenoptera; family Apidae; genus Habropoda; species Habropoda laboriosa. The sequence goes on from NW_017100239.1 coordinate 1,503,887, forward strand.
CGCGAGTTTAACAACGCTCCCTCGTGTCTCTCTAATCTACAGCTACGATTTTCTGATAGCTATTCAAAAATAACTATGACGTCGTTAGTTGACGTGGGCGTTCTTAGAATCGCGATAGAATCGATGGGATCGCGTAGAGAGGTCGTGTGCAAATTGTCGTATTGTCTCGATAATAGTCGGAAAGTAACTGGTGTCTGTTCAAAGATGATCCTTCTAGTGTGGATGAACGGTAATAAACGGTCGGACGACGCGACGAATTTCTCGTTGTTCGACGATGAATCGCGCGATTGGGGCCCTTTGTTCCGTAATCCGTCCCTGTCGCGTCATTCGCCTCTCACCAGAGGACAAGTTTACCCATTGCTCCGTTAGCATACGCGGCACGATAGTCTGTCCCGACCTGGGGCAACATTCCTCAGAATTTGCCAGTATTCTCGACGACCTATCGCCGTACGATCTGTTCTTCTTCTTGCGCCTGCCGTGATACGATCGTCCTTTGCACGCGTAACATCCTGTACTTTACCTCTTTGCTTGCCGTTTTTCAAACATTCCGCGTGTACCACATATTAACAAAAAAGAAAAATGCAAGTATTCGAGAGTAAATTGCTTTTTGTTTCGAATTAAAGCGGAAAGTCAAGTGCGAAAAGTGTGACCAAAACGAACGGGCTCACGCGATAAAGGGTTGGAACGTTAACATTGAGTATTCGATCAGTTCATACCGAGCACCAGTTGCATAACGGAGCCACACGAAACCTGATAAGCCCGTATAAGCCAGGCATTATAAAAGAGCCGGTCAATTTGCGCGGCGCTTAATTAGAAAATCGAGCGAGCGCGATTCATCATCGAGCGTAGCACCATCGGGCGATTCGTCTTCGATCAAGCGAGCACTTGTGCGGATGCGGCGGATTTATGGCGTCTATTAAAAGCCTCAAGAGCAAGGATCCATCCGTTCGTGCTCAAAAACGTGTGAAAAGTCTGCGTCTCCTCTCTCTCTCTCTCTCCCGGTTGCTGTTCGAGGTCAGACTTGGAAAATCTTGATGTTCTACTCGAAATTCTCGCGTCACAGGGTCTCTCGAGTTGAACACTCGTTATATAGACCTTCACTCTGTTGCGGAGGAACGAACCAAGACTTAAGGTCACGGTACAGAGATGGCAGAGAAGGGAGGAAAGTTGTTTGAATTTTTGGTGTTTGAACGACAAGTGCACTCGGTTCCCTGTGTATATGGCTATGTTCAAAGGAGATTCAAGGGTACCTAATTCTGGAGTATTTTTCGCGTCGTTGAGAAGACCTTGTCCCGTTTCGCGAAAGCGAACAATCTTTTGGGGTCCTGGCTGACACGAGGGAGCTTTCGAACTTACAACCCTTGAAACACTTGCTCGCTAAATATCCTGATCTCTGCATGCTGGAAAAGACGCGAGAGAGAGACTCTGGACTGTGCGTTCGAGGGTTAAGCATGCTATTTTCGAGAGACATCCTCTATGGAGAGAGATTATTCACGTGGGGTTGCATTAAAGACAACGGCGCATTCTCCGCGTCTTTCTGCCGTGCGACAGACTAGCACCATGTATCCGTCAACGGATTTCTCGCGACTGCACTGGCAATTAGTCTTTCCTATGCTTTTTCTTCCCTTCCTCGTTTTTTATTTTTCTCTACTTTTCTTCCAGTGCATGCATATGTATGTGTGTGCGCGTATTACACGTTTAGCTATGCAGCAGCTCGCGAGCATGTGAGTTGCGTGCTGCACCCGTATGCACAGCACGAGTCAACCGACGTCGCTAGACGCTAGGCGCACGTACACGCCGTGTTGCTGTTGGTTCAACGTTTCGTCTGCTTATTAAATGCAGCCACCGTGTTCTCGTGTTTCACCGGTTACTCGTTAGTACACACGAACGGTGCTTAACCCGCGAGAGCAAGTGTGGTAGATGGTATCGCGTATACTCTCGTCCTCGCGAGTTGCGCTGTTTTTCTCTGGTCCATTTTTCTTCCATTTCCCTATCCGTCTGCTGTCTGGACAGAGACTTCTGCGTCTGATAACTATTTCCTACAAACTGTTCCATCGAATAAGACGTCGGTGTTCTGTTTGAGAAAAATTGACCAACAGCGATATAGGCTTATTTTCGAATCTCCAGAAATAACTCGATGCAGAGTGTGTAGAGAAAATGTTTCGTCTGGCACGTGGGCCACGCCCCGGTTCGTACAATGCTCGATTGCTCTTCGTCAATATTTGACGGACGTCCCACAGTGATGAACCACTTGAAACTACCAATCAAACTCGATACGATTGTACTCGATAATATCCAGTGATCGATCACCTCTCGATATATTGTTCCTTCCTTCGAGTGTACACAGGTTTCACGTGTAACGCGTTACACCGGTGTTCTCACGCGACAAATTTCTCTGTCTGTCTGCCTGCTGTTCGTCACCCTATCCTCTGTGTCAGCCGCCTTTGCCAGCTTTCTCTGTCGCTCTTTCAACTCGCCTGAGTATATATACGGAGAAATGCAGGATCAATAGGGTGGTGGAGGGTACGAAACCGCCCCAACGCGATTTCGTGACTCATAATATACACTTGTTCGAATCCGCAGCCCTAGGTTTCCCGCTGCGTGTCGCGTGTCTCTTGTTTCTAAACTATTTTGCTACGCTACTGCACTGTCTCTTCTCGTTCTCTCTCTCTTTTGTAATGTTAACGCGTGAATACATTCAACGAGGTAGGGTTATTGATTTTCCACGGTATAAGTACGCCCCGTCTTTTTCTCGGCGTCTCGGGAACAACGCTTTTCCCGCTCGCACTCTCGTCTCGAATTAATTAACGCCGCCCCGCTCTTGAAAACGTTTTCAGCCGGCGCTCTAGCATATTTTCGGTGCTCTCGACGTGATCCATTGCCGAGGAAAGGAATTTTCAGTTAATCAAAGGCTACTTTCCACGTTATTCCTCCTATTAACTTGCTTTCCTACGGGTCTACCTCTTTTGTGTTTCGCAATTTTTTCATCGAGCTTTGATAACTACTTTTTTTCGCCGGACGTACTCCATTATTCCGGCTAGCTACAGTCTTTGAAATCCGAGAGGATAAAGTTGCGCCGGGACAAGCAGGTATGTTCTCAAAGGATTAGGATGATCCTTGAAAAGATTTTTCGAATTCCACGACTCACAGTGGGTTCACAAGTAGCAGTTTCAATCCACTTCCTTTATACATTCAAAATTTTTATACAAACGTTCTCTGACACACTTCGCCCCGCGGAGAGATACCAAATTTCAACCACAGAACGGTTAATTAAAAATAAAAAGAAGCGACACAGAGAGAAACGAGGTGGTTTAAAAAAATGCGTCTTGTAGTTCATTCCGAGGTGTCCCCAATATCGAGGATCAGGTTCGAAAGGTAGAAACGCGGGCCGAAAGAAGAAAGTAGGAGACGCAGAGAGGCGGCAGGTGATCTCAGCAAAGGTACCTGCCATACGCGTGCATAATGGAAAGGCCGAACTTATCTCCGGGGGACGAGCTAACCGACCTGAATAGTCTGCTGCCCCTGCAAGGTTAGGTCTCGGTTGCAAGTGCACCTCTTTGAAAAAGGTCGAGCCTGAAGGGTGAGTCATAGGGCGGTGGACGCAGAAGCGGTGTGTTGGTGGAGGCGTGCGTTTTCTATCTATCGACCTGCGGCACAGAAAACGGCTGGATTGGCTGTGGGGAAACTCACCGATTCTCCCCGTGTACACCATGTCTACTGGGGGGATTTGCCAGATGGAAATCGATTCTAGATAATGGGCTATAATTTCATTCGCGTCCTACCGACTCTGATAATCGAACAACGATGACGAAGCTCTTCCTATCGTAGAGAAATGGTTTTAAGACTCTCTACGCTCTTTCGAAGCATCAGCTTGTCTAGATATCTCTCTGTCGAATCGAACGAATTTTCATTTACGACGCGTTTTTACGCCTGGCTGTGCTTTCCTATAAGCTTCGGCTGTTTATTGTTTTAATATTGTTTCAGTGAGATTTGTCAGAGATTTCGTTAGAGTCGTAAAGATTTATTAGCAGTCGTAAATTTAACCGAAGAGGTGTATCTACAAAAGCCTCCTCGGTTTGGTTATTTTACACACCGACGACGGTCCAAACGAATCCATTTTCAAATTCAGGGTATAGTTAAACAACCTCGTGCGTGTCGAGCTAACCGAACTTGGCTAATTAACGCAAGTGGTTAACAGTGAACTACTTTAACGAAACACAGGTGCGATGGAATAACGTTTAAGCAACGGAATTAGATAACAGCTCGTTGTTCCTACGTAGTTACCAACTTCTCACACGAGCATCTATTTTACATAGCAAGTTCTTTCTTTTCTCTTTTTACTTTTTAATAATATTCTTATCCGTTTTTCATATATTTCGATCTGCGTAATATCCTGTTCCGAATGTCAGATATTTCCTTCGAGCTGATTTTACGTAATATCCGTGATTTCTCTGTTAGACGACGAGGCTGAAGTTAGCGTGGTCGAATAATTAGTCCGTCGATACGTCCGGGGCAGCGTGAAAATAAAATCTAGTCGCCAGAATGCGTTGGATAGAGGAGGCGGAAGGAGAAGCGAGCGGGTGGGAAAAGGATAAAATGATAGGTTTTCCTGTTTCGTACGTTTGAAAGTCGGAGTTCCACTATCACCTGCCGCTACCAGTTCTCCGTTATTTAGTTGCAAATTGCCCCAGTGCCACACGACGCCGTATACATATATACAGTTATCACAATGAGAAAACCACGATGTTGTAGCCGATTCGGAAAAATTCTGTTTTTCTCTGTAAATCATTGGTAGATCCGTGATCGAGTCTGACGTACCACTTGGATATCTAATTTAGACGTGTATCCAGCCAGGTATAGTATCGTATCACCGCGTGTGTGTATCACGAGTATCATGTTATACTTCGTACGATTAGCTGGTATTCCTGTTTGCGACGACAAAACGAGGTTGACGGGAATCAATGTTGCGAAATCTTCGCCTCTTCATCCGCCACTGGCATAATATTCGCTTGTATATTCTACACTTTGGCCAATTCTTTCGTTTACTATGGGCGTATGGGAACGATGCTAGACATCGCCTACGTGAAATAGTGTGAAATGGATATTTATTTATAATTTTGTTCAAATATTCATCGGTTATTTATATACACATATCTGTCAATTTCTAACAAATCTCTCGTATATTAAGAACTTTGGGATCTTCCCGACAAGGCTTTTCACCTTCTAAACGTTCCGTAGATGCCGTTTGCCTGCAGAAACGGGGAGAAAGAAAAAGTAATATGCGCACAGCTTAAACAAACTCGTTCGAATAAAGTTTATAAGTCTTTTAGGCAATAATTCACCGAGTGCGCGCTACCAAAAAGTAATTCCAACCGGTACGATTACCATGCCTACGGAAAATACGATCGCAGAGAGTTAAAGTCGATTTTTTTCAATTTTTCTTTTCTTGAAAAACACTTATTCACGTGTAACTCGTTCCATCCGATCCACGGTATCGCATTAAAAAGCGGCACGACCGCATATCGTGGCATGTTTAGGGCACATGCCACGGGAAACGGTCATTAACGTCGATTAATTAAGCGTGGAGCGTATGATTTGATGACTCGCAGCTTCTACCTTTGTTTTCCATATTTTACCGCCACAGACCACGTCGTACGATAAAAGCTAATTACTTTAATGCGTCCGGAGAGGGTCTGTACGTGGATATATCCTGGCCATCGTGACATCGATGCGTCAGGAGGGGTCTCGTTCACTCTTCTCTTCTTTTTTTCTTTGTTTGTTCACCCTGTGTGTACTTTCGAGGTGAATCTTTGAAAAAAAGGAAAAAAGGGGCAAAAGAGAAGCCCGACAATTGAGTGTGCCAGGTATACAGAGGAGCGCACAGGTATATAGAGACTCGTCTCACAATCAGTGTGTGGCCCTTGAATGGCTACTTGTTGGAAATGAAAGTAACGCGTTTCGAATGCCAGAGTATAGGCGACTCTCGATCGACTCTCGCGTCTCTCTCTTCCACTCTCTTTTCTCCGCGACACACGATCACAAGTATTTTATACGTGGCTGAAACAGAGAGAACTCAGTCTGTCCTTAAGCCTTAAAGCGACTAGCGTAAATGTTGAAAGACAGGATCGTCCTTGAACGATAAAGCTTCCATTCCGTGACTCTGCTACGGCGAATGCCGTTTCCTCCGTCTTCCCAGAACCTTGGGAATGCGAATACCTGGACTGCTTATGGCGCTACCTAGGTTAATCGTGTTCGATTATCACGTGGAGAAATTATTCTGCTAAATAGGACACGAAATTCCATGAAAATTCAACTACGACGCGTTCTTTTGTACTTTGTGAATGAGTCAGATAACCAATTAATCATGCTACGTACACTGTGGGCAAAAAGTATCCAGGCGATAGTGTTTTTTTTCTTATCAGTTCTAGGTCTCTCTGTTGCAAGAATGAAATAGTAGATAGTCTACTCTCACGAATAACCGATTTGTTCGATTATTTTACAATCGTGTTAGATTGAACAAATTTCAACTAGCTGTAACTCTATCGCGAATTCTTCTTACAAATTTTATTTCGCGAACATTCTTCTAACGCCTAAGAATCGGTTACATTTATTCCCTTTCACTGGAAACTGTATTACCAACAGAGCTCACAGGTATCCTATTTCGTTACTCGAATTATAAATCACAGGAAAAGGAAGAAACAGAAAACGAAGCGATCTTTTAAAACCCCACAGAGCTCCGTGAACTTTCTGGTAGTAGTGTACGGTACGGGAGGATCGATCAGAGTCTACGTGATACGTTAGCACGCTCCATTCACGAGGCTCGGTCAAAATGTGAATGAAAATTCGACGCCGGAAGAAAGAGCGGCCTAGTGCACGTATTACACAGCCGCGGCGTTCCATCGCGATTCATAAGTCCGATAAAACAGGCAAGAAAGCTATGGTGGTTGGCTGGGTATATTCGTAGGTGCATATTGCCGCAACCGTTTGCAGAGTCCAGTTTCACTTTTCGTGGCGAGCCGCTAAACGGCCAGAAATCTTTCTAGCCAAGGCGGCGCACAGCCTTGCGAAATCCCTTCATTGTCCCCCGGTGTGTATGTGTGCCAAGAGGTTTTCTCAGTCGTTGGTCGACCGCGATGGATATATACGCGTGCCGTTCGCCCGTGTCTCCGCGAACAAAAATTCTCCCTTTCTTCGCTACTTTTCTCTCTCTCTCTCGGCAGATGAGGAGAGACCACCGCGCCATCGTTCAGACGCCTTTCTTCCCTCCCTCTACCCTCCAATGAAATTTTAAAGAAGCCCCGCATCGCGCCGTTTCGTCTATTGTGGTTTCGTAAACAGGGGAGAGACCTGGGAACAATCGATGAATTGAAATTGAAACTTCGATCCGGCTATTCAATCTCCTGCCTTTTGCATTTTTCATCGCCTTCCCTTTCCAACGTGTCTTTTCGAGTGTATTTTAAGTTTCGGAAGAACGGAGTGTTTCCCTAAGAGCCGGATAAAAATTGGCCAAGATCAAATTTTGTTAATACTTCGGACCACGTTCTCTTACACTTGAACCGAAAAGAAAAAAGTTTGTAAATTTAGAGATCTAATTTGTCTATGTATCTTTTTTTTTTTTTTATTACAGGACCAGTACGAGAATCTATCCCTGCACACGCAAAAAGGGATAGAGTTCCTCGAGAGGTATGGCCACTTCATTCGCGACCGATGCGCCATCGAGGTGGAATATGCTGCCAAGCTCAGGTAAGAAACGTACCTGTAAGATTTTCCGCGAACTCGCGGAATTTCCATCCGCGAGTGACCGTCTTTGTTGAACCACGGCAGTACGCCTCCTCTTTTGTACATAAATTGACACAGGGCGTAGTATCCGAGGTTAACGATTTCAATGGGACATCCTGTATAATGAGCGTGTCTCACGCACCCCATGAGTTCACGGACACAAGATGTAGCCAGTAATATTGTATTAAAGGGCCCCCTTGTTTGTTCCGTGAATGCCGTCTACTGTTGCACACTTTTGTTCCTAACGGGTGTCTCGAAACAGAGCGTACTCTCTGTACCGTTCGCATCGATAGTTAGCATTTAATTAAAAAAAGAAAACTGTTCGATAAAAATCGACGACAGAATATTCTTCTACTGCTTCTGTAATCGAAATATGCCTTCGCCGTATAGTCCTAAGAAGAGATACAGTAAGAACGTAAAATTAAAGCAGTGACATCTAAAGTCTCGTGTGACATTTTACGTTTTCTCCATTCAGACTAAATCGAAGTTAACACTTGGATGCAGAACTGACTGTGATTTCACAGACGCTTATCTTCTCAGATTGATCTCGATTCGCTTATCGATGTGCTCGAAACGTGTAAATCTGAATGGGTGAGTGAATTTACGACCTTACTATATTTCTTCCATCGACTATACATTCAATCGAGATATCGATTGCTCACGGTAAAGCGGTAACCCCGGTGTATCTGAAGATCGAATCGTACGATATTTTAAGTATTCCTTTGTTGGCCAACTATCTCAGCGTGTAATCGAAGAAGGAAGCGCCTGAGAAGCGGCAGAAATACCTGCAGGAGAGAGAGAGGAGAGATTTCTTACGAATCTTGTGGTTTAATTGTCGCGGCGGACTGTTATCGTTGTCCCTTAATCAGTTGGCGCACCAGAGATGCCTAGAAGAATGATTCCACGTGCTCGTCACACATCCATCCCCGGGCGGCGCACGTTCCTTCCACTGCATATAAATTATCACGGGCACGTTCCTCTCTCGCGCCTTAATGCGCCGTAATTTCAGCGATACATGCTCGTGTTACTGGTACAAACGGAGGTACCGTTTCACCGTATGGCAGTTTCCCTCGATGCACCGTTGATTTTCATTTTAAATACCATTCCACCGAACTCGCTCGGAAATGCGGTTGTTTCTTTTAAATCTGGTTTCATTTCTTCTTCGCGAGTTTCACGGCTAAGAAGTTCGCCGGTGCAATGCTCGATGAAATATTGCTATCCAACCTAGATCTAGAAAAAAAGAAGGAGAAGAAAGAGAGAAAAAAAAATGAATCTAAAACTATGCTCGAAACGGTTTTTCCAATCTCTTTCTTTCTGTATTAGCGAACGAAGTCTAAACGATCCTCAACTTTCAAATAGCGTCGCCAATTTTTCCACGCGGCGACCTAGACCTCGATATCGAAATTCAGAGCTACTTTATCAGGCTTCGGAGCAACGATCTAGTCTCCACCATAGAAATAACTTTCCCAATTTTTTCTATACCAAGACCTAGACCTACTAAGGAGAAATCCAAGTGAATCTTAAGTTAGATTTATTAGCAATTCAAATCGAAGGAAGTGATACTACAGTTCACCGAAGTGTCTTCGATATTAAAATTTACGCTTCGTCGAGCGTGTACAGAAGAACGATCTACAGATCTACGAAGAGGGTGTCGAAAAATCGCCTCGGTTTCCCGATTTTTTTCGATAGAGTAACCCAGACCCAGAAAGTGGAATTCAAGCGGACTTCGAAAATAGCTTTTCCAATCTCTGACACAGGCGCACGTACTTGGACTTGTCTTGCCTTGCGGTTCACAGCTCGACGTCGGCGCGGTCGGTCGATTCTCGGTATTTTAGAAATCGCTGTTTTCACGAACGCACGTTTTCCGGTTTCGTAGCACGTTGCCACGGTAAACGAACGTATGGTTGATCTGGTATCAAGGACACGTCAACTTCCGGATGATAATGCATTTAGGAGCCTGGCACACATTGTATCGCTCGGCTTGTGGCCCGACGCTCGAAATTGCAATGACTCGACGGACGGTTCTCGACAGTGATTTCTCGTTGCCGCACGAATGACTAAACGTAATCTGTGTCTCGTGTTGGAATTCGAAAGAAACGTTTAAACACAACGATTTACGTGAAACACGAGCCTCAACGAGATGAGATCGTTCCGAGTCAATTTCATCATTCAGATTTCTTTACGGTTCTCTCTCTCTCTCTCTCTCTCTCTCTCTCTCTCTTTCTGTCTGTCTATGGAAGTTCCAATTTTCGCGTCGCCACTAATGAGAGCGACGTGCAACTCGGTGCAACTAAGGAGAGACACTGTCTGAAAATAACTTTAGACCGCAGACAGCTGAAAAAGGACGAGTTGTTTTAAAGAGGACGAAGGATGTTTTTTGTTTCTTTTTCTTCTCTTTCGAGACTTTTGGATAAATCATGGTTGAATGTCTTTCACCATAGTAGGCATATATTATTTGTAGATCGTTCACTGCAGGTTGAACGTGTTGCACGTGCACGGGTAATCTTGTTTCGTTTCTGATTGCAGACGTCTCGTGAAGAGCTATCAACCGAAGAAGAAGGAGGAGGAGGATTATCAGTAAGTGTGAGCCAACTCTCAGAGAGGCGTAATACCGGATCCACGCTCCGTAGTAATGTTCCTCGACATGAATAATACTTGAAAAATAATTACTATTTCGAAATATGTTCCACCGTCTTTTGCTTCTCTTTTCTTTTTTCTCTTATCCTATGTGTAAATTACGATTTGATAGACTGGTATTATACATATACGTTCCCGAGTGAAAGACAAATGATGTGTTGAAGAATATTCGTCATACTGCTCTATCTGTTATTCATTACTCATCTCGTGGAGATTAATTCTTCATTATTCATTTCCACAGTTCGAGATTAATTTATCCAACAGACCGAGAGAGTAGTAGATTTCCCAATTTTTTTTTTACAGAGTTCCACACGCGTGACTACCCTTCAATTATAATTAGACAAGAGCGTGATACTTGGACGCGGAGAGAGAAAAATTTTCATCGTGTCGAGGAGTGTTGTAATATTTCATATGTAGCGTGACAGAAAACAGTAACTAATCTCTTATCTGAGGGCGTGGGTAGGTTGCTTTATAAGTTCAGTAACTTGCTCGGTTTTCGCCCACAGGCTCTCTCTCTCTCTCTCTCTTCTTTTCTCATCATCGGTGTTCCTCGTTATGCGTCGCATTCACGTGTGAAATTCGAAAAATACGTCAACACGTTGTTCAATCTTGTCTGATCACAGATACAGCCCATGCAGAGCGTTCAAGATGGAATTGAACGAGGTGAACGATCAGGCTGGACAGAGGGAGGTGATCGCGGAGAATCTGCAGGCGAACGTGTTGAGAGAATTGAATATACTGGTGAAGGATTTTAAAGAGGATCGCAAGAAGCATCTCCAAGAGGGTGCTAGACTAATGGCGAACGTGACTGGTCAAATTGGGAATTTGGAGCGTGCCAGGAAGGCGTACGAGAAAGCCTTCCGTGAGGCGGAAAGAGCTGTGGAGAATTATCAGAGGGCAGACGCCGATCTGCATCTTTCAAGAGCGGAAGTAAGTAGAGAGATGTTTTTTTTTTTTTTCATTCTCACCTCGAGAAACACACACTTTACTATAAACGAACCTTTCGACTATGAGTGTCGATCGATTGAAAGTTCACGTGACACCCTATGAACTTTATGCGATTTATTTTTACTTAAGGTGGAGAAGCAGAGGATGAACATGACTCTGAAGACTCAGCAGAGCGAGGAAGCGAAAACGGAGTACGCGAATCAGTTGCAGAAAACAAACGATATGCAGACGCTGCACTATCACACGGCCATGCCAGAAGTGTTTCAACACCTTCAGGTTCATTGTTTTATTTCAATTTCGAACGGTTGCCAATTCACAAAATTTCCAATATATATATCATCTTCACGTACTATGTTACGTTTCGTTGCAGGAACTTGACGAGAAGAGAATAAAGAATATGCGAAACTACATGCTGAAATCCGTGGAAATAGAACGAGCAGTAGCGCCGATAATCGCTCAATGTTTAGACGGTATCGAGAAGGCAGCGAACGAGATCAACGAGAAGAAAGATACATTATTGGTAATCGAACGTTACAAAAGTGGCTTCCAGCCACCGGGAGATTTCCCGTTCGAAGATCTGTCTGTGGCTAAAACGTACGACAGCAATAGTCAGCTGTCGCAGCCAGTGATGCAGCCGATACATAATCATCATCTGACAGCAAAGGGCACCGTGTCTGGTGGTAAAATGAAGAAACGGGTCGGCCTGTTTGGCATATTCAGTAGCAATAAGGTAAATGTTGTTCGCAGCATTTCACCGATCGTAGTTATTTTTATCTGTCTCATAAATATGTTTGTGAATCATGAGCATTTGTCCACGTGTTTTTTTTTTTCTGTCTCTCTGAAGAGTGTTAGAATATTGAAAGCAAGAAGAAAAGATAGTTAAAACATGCACGAAACCATCCTGTTATCTTTCTATTTTTCTTTTTTTCTTTTTTTTTTAAATTATTGTTACATTATTGTCAATTAGCAGGCCTGTAGTATGCATACACATTTTTCAAGGCATGATTCACATTGCTCAAGCGAGTTGGTTTTCTATTGTTTTTCTTTTTTTTTTTCTTTAGCATCATTCACTGTTAAGAAAATTTGTTTCATTTTTTTTTTTTTGTGCGATCATTAAAGGGGGAAACGAACATGTCACACACATTACATTCTTTATTCATTCGAGTTCAGTTCCGATCGATAATATACATTACCATCACGTTGATTTTTCGCGAGGCAAGCATAACTTATCTTTCTTCTGTACTTTTTATTAATTTGGTGGATGGTTCGATCTGCCTGTGGTCTCTTGTTTCCAATCATCCGTGGACTATGAATTTGGATACTGTTGTACTTAGTAAGTACACTACAAATCGCTTGTTCGCCTGCCACACTGTTAACGTAACAGCAGCATTTTGTTCTTGTGCATCGACAATTAAGAAGTAATTACGCGTGTCTGTTAGTACACCAAGTGTCTTGTCGGGTACAAACTCAGACACTTTAGCATTGAACGGGTGAGAACGTATTCTACGTATAAAGAAAGAACAAATATATGCAATTGGTGTTTCCTTTTACTGAGTTTTTACTCAACGCTACACGCCGCCTGCGAGATCGTTTCTGACTCATTCGCTGAATGATACGCTTTTGGAATTTGTTTCATGCGAACAACAGAAGTTGATCGAGATGGTCATAGCTTTGAAGGTCTGTCTATTTCTTTACGGTCGCCATTATTTTCTTTTTTTTGTATGACAGTCCTTACTGACAGTGTCCCTCTGTTTTGAAAATTTCTGTACAACAATACTTTGTCTATTTATATATTTATATATACATCTATATATATATATATATATATATACATACATTTTTTTTTATTTTATTTTACTTTGATAGTTTGTACAGCCCCAAGTATGCTCGTGACATTGATATAGTGACGCATATAACAATTGGCGAACGTTGTTGAAAATTGTGTTTGTTAACTTTTATTACTGTAAAGTAGAATAATGATTAACTCTACTCTCTGGTATATCTATGATAATGATCGCGTGCTTTCTTCTCCTCTATTTTCCATCGTACTCCATTAGACCTTCTTGTTAAGATAGACAATTAGAATCTCGATATTTAAATGAAAAAATTCCAGAATAACGTGCCCGGATATGGCGACGGGGCAAAGGAGGATTGCAGTGATCTGCCACCGAATCAACGAAAGAAGAGACTACAACAAACGAGCAGAATCCTGCTTTAGGGGATCCAATGAGCATAGAAGGACAATTGAATCAATCGAGCAACAAGCTGGATAAACTTGGTGCGGAATTGGCAAAGTTCCAAGGTTATCTCGAAGAAGCGATGCGAGCTGGCGTCAGCTTGTCCAGGTGACCATACTGCGAAATTTCACAATATATATTTCCACGATCTAGTTGGTCGACGGTAAATTGTGCAATTAAAATTTCTAGTCCCAGTCAAGCACCACGGAAACCTACAAGCAATGGTTCCGCAACGAGACCGCTCAGTTCAAGAAGATCTAGCCATTCAGGAGGCGAGGAGAGTCTCTCGAGATCAGCATCTGATTCCAGTGTGAGCAATGCGAACGCGAACCAACCGATGCACAAGAAGAGTGCTCCTGGTACGCCGCAGCCAACGCATGGGTAAGTTTTAATTAACGATTATTCCGATTATATCCAAGTTTAATGTCGAATCGTTGTATTATGGACATGTATGTAGCTTAGGTGATCTAACGTGAAAGGTTTCCGTTTCTTCTTAAACGAAAGAATCGTTTGCGATAATGATGAGTTTTTGAATTGGTATAAATACAGATTAGAATTTTTAACTAGCCAATTAGACACGCTTTTCGCTTTACGGTACTGATGCACAGTTCCACGAATAGCCCGGAATCTGGTCTTGGGGAATCGAGGACGTCTCTTCCTGGTAGCGGTGGAGAAGAATATTACGTCGATGAAATTGACGCTCAACCACCATTGGGAACGTGTAGAGCTCTTTATCCTTTCGATGGTACGTGTATGTGTGTGTGTATACCCACGTTCATTCGTCGAGTACTTTCGCAGATGTATCGTCGTCTTTTTCTATAGGAAATATGTATAAATTAGTGATTTATATATTTTTTTAGCAACTAGCGAAGGTTCCATACCGATGTATGACGGTGAAGAGTTATACATGATCGAGTTAGATCAAGGGGATGGCTGGACGCGTGTTCGTCGTATATCGCAACCAATCGAGGGCTTTGTGCCTACATCTTACATAGAGTGTCACCTTTATAACACTTAGCCACTTCTCTTAGGACGTTAAACAATTAAGAAGTGGGATTGTTTAAAGGGTTATTCACGTTATTAGTTCAATATGGTACATTGAACGATTCAAAATAGCAATTTCACGAGATTCTTATCAATTTCGAGGGTTATGTGTTGGTTGATGAATGGCACAGGATTTCAGGATAATTCCCTGGTTGAATCGTGGGCCTAAAATGTCAGTGAACGATATAATTATAATGGAGAAACGAAAATTATTATGTGCCAATGTTCTGATTTCTGGGAGGGTCACGTTGCAACAAAGGCTCGGTCAATTATGTCCAACACACTTCCCTCTGTTTTCCCATCAGCTTATCGAACAAGAAAGAACAAAGAGAAAAAAAAGCTTTTTTTATACTAGCTTCTTTTATAAAACAGAGTGGTCGACCAGTTCAACACACTTAATAACTAAATAGAATGTTAAGATCGTACAATTACTTAGAACGATGTTACATCCAACCATTTAACGAGGTTTGATCGTGTACGCATTCAATGATGGTATGCGCAAGGTACGGTACATTTTTCTAAGAAAAATGCATCGAAGCACCCTGATCACTTGAATAATGGCTCTGGAAATGTGCCTCTGTAATTCTAGACGTGCACAAGTGAGCAATTTTGCAACTTCATTGATGAAAGTAAATACCTGTCGTATATATACATATATAATATAATATAACATGTGCTCCGCCTACACATCACGGATGAAAATTGCGATTGTTGTAACTGCACGAGTTTTTATGTACTTTTTTTTTTATCGATTTGATTGTAAAGAAGGCAACTCACGGACGGATTCACGCTATCTCTGTCGAAGATCAAGAAACCGATCAGTTTTAGTGCTTATAAATTTTCATTCTCCCTTAGTCGTATATATGTACACGTATGTATACAAATAATGAAGGTGAAACTCATTGTTTGTTTCAATATATCGACATATATATACATATATCTGTTTCTTGCCTTTGTCGATGATAGAAAGGTGACGTCGCTACTTTACAGTTCATTTTTCGAGGTCGTTTCTCGTCTTCTATTATATAAGTTCATCGATCGACGTCGTTCGTCTATTTTAAATGCAAGAGGAAGGTGATTAGGTGGTGCTCTTGTACAGCAAGTAGATTCCGAAGATTGGTCGGCTAAGTTTTTGTTTTACGATATCGTCTGAATGTGAATTTAGTTAGGATATATTTCTGTACATATTGCAAGGGATATGGGAGGAAGAACGAAATGAGTGGTACGTGTGTGAGTGCCAGATTCGATGTGTATCTTGCGAAGCGATGAATTTGTTTCTACTGCAGGTAAATCAAGTACGAAGTGGTGGCGTTAACTTTTTCTTTTCTCTTTAATTTCTCTATTTGTTTTGGTTCTTTTGATCAAAGGAACGCCTCTATTTCGGCATCTTTGGAAGGAACTGTTAGCTTCGCTGTTACAAAGCCTAGATTCGTCCTAGATTCGATTGCGATGTATCGAAGATCGTGTAGTCGTACATATGCCCGCGTATTAAAAAAATATGTATATGTATATATATATAAAAGTATAATCACTCATTAAAAGTGTAGCATCGGTATATAAAAAGTGCGCAAGTAAACTGCCGCAGCTGCTACCAGTTCGTTCGCTATAATTTCTAATCGCCCCTGCCCCCGATTTTATTGTAAGTTTCGCCTGCGTTTTGATAGCAGTCGATAATACGCTCAGCGGCACGCGTCTTCGCGAGATTTTTTTTTAATTTATCGTTAGTCGTGAGAACGAAAGAGAGAGAGAGAGAGAGAGAGAGATAGTGAGAAGTTTCAGATGTTGCGAGAATCGACAGTATTTTCGCTTGGCGATAATCGATTTCAGCGAGAAGTCGAACAAAAGACACTTTTTGCTCGAACATCGATCGCCTGATAGGCTGTATCACTTTGTGAAAGTGAAAAGAGAAAATCATTAGATAACGATAGAAAGAAAAAAAAGGAACGAGATCCATATGTCTACCTTAATTTTTAAACATTAAACTGCGTCCATTCTATGTATATTTTGTGATTTTATATCCATGAACAAGTATTGTAGATAATTAACTCCGTGACTCATTATACGTTTAATTATTATTATTAATATTGAAAAAATATAGCTACTAAACCAATACAACGTGGTTGAGCGTATTTTTTTTTGTGACTGCGAGTGCGAATCCATCTATCATTCCTCCAGATACACGATAGTTCTTTTTTTTTTTCTTCTTCGAGCAACTTAAAGAGGATGTGAATTGGTGGAAATAAAAAAGGGAGTGTGTTTCTTAAAGTGTATTGTAATATTTCGCGGACAATTGACTAGATCAGAAATACAGAGCAATACATTCTGATACCTGTTGTGCATGTACACAGAGCTACATTACAATTAATACATAATACATTTTAATTAACACATATTGTTTATATAAATTAAATACAAACTGTCTTGCAAAATTCTTGCAAGTTTATTATGCGACACGTATCTGAACAGAGGAGAATTGTTGTGAATTCCTTACGTATTAATTCGGTATACCTTTATAATTACGCATTTTATTCTTTTTTTTTGTCTGCAAGTTTTATAAAATCAAAAATAATGTTCGATTATGGCGAAGATGTCAGCAGTCGATCGCCTATATAGATTGGCAGTCGTTACGATTTGTTACACGATATATGTTACAATATGTCAAGTCCACGCATAAAAAAGAATAGATCATATCTTAAATTTACAGGAAACTTATTTGGAGTTAGTAAAAATGTGGTAGTAAATTGGATCGGCAGCTCGTGATATTACTCGTACACGGATCACAGCGTTGCGCGGCCAAAACGAGCGAGCGATTAAATAAAATCTAAAACAAATCCACACAGTACAAAACGAGAGTAAAAGAAGTGACAATTGATCGCTATTCACGAGATCAATGAAGAAAGATCCAGGTACGCGGCAAGTCTATCCATTAAGTACAGATCGTCAGAAACGTCAACTGATAATAGTTGCATTTCTCGATGATTGTTGCCGCTCACTGCCACGCCTGTTATCAGTCAGTTGTATGCGTTTTTTTGTCACTGTACAAAATACTTGCGTCTGTTCTTAATTCGCGCAACGATTTGTTTGCGAATCTTCGAACAATCTCAGTCAAGAATAATGGAAGCAAACTACGTCCACGTGGAACGATTATTCGACGCTTATCAGCCGCTTTGGCAGATTTGATTATTTTCTTTGAGCTATGGTTTCGCTTCAAATAGTAAGATCCTCCCAATCTTCGACTTGCCTAGGCGTCAATTCGACTCTAATTCGAGTCAAAGTGTTCAGAATATCGTACATCCTAGGCGTCAGGGGATTCGCTTGAAGATCAATAAATTCCAGCATTGGTGCGTGCCTGAGTCTTTCGACATCTATATCTGTAAAATAAATGCATTTAGACTGTACGATATCCGTGATAGGACTATCCCTTATATAACGCAAACCGTGCAACATTTACCAATGATCGAATTATTGTTGGCAAGAAGCCGCTTCAGTTGCGGTATCCGACATGTAACAGGTGGCAAAGCAATGAAAGTATTATGAGAAATGTCCAACCTTTCTAGAGCTTGCAATTCAGAAAGTTCCTCTGGTAGTTTACTCATTTGATTGTGACTCAGGTTCAATTCTAGAAACGATTACGCGTTTGAATTTGTGGTATAATGATATCCTTCAGCGTAGATAAAGAAAAAAAAGAAAAATTTCAAAAATTATTTTAAAGAAAACAAAAAAATGAGATTAACAAAAACAAATTAACACACTAAAAAAACTTTAATTAAATGTGTGTGGTGTTTGACTTACCAGTGATCAATGAGAACTTGACTGCAAACTTGGGAGGAAGTTTTGTTATCACATTCCCAGAGAGATCACATCTCTTTAATTCTGTGTGTCTCATTAAGTGATAAACTGCATCAGGTACCTGCATCAATTGGCATTCTGATAGATCTGAAAAAAAAATGACGGAAGAAAACGATAAAATTAGAAAGTCTTACATAATTACTTTTTCGATGCGTAATAAACATTTTACGCGTAATTATATATCGGAGCAATTAAACACTTTAACACTCGTTAAAGATAAAAGTGGTGTCTACACCTTTCGTGAATATGTTACTATACAAATTTAGACGACACGTCACAAAAAATAGTGGTACGTTCGGTTGTTACAATTGGAGCACGACGATAATATTATGTCCGTTGTACTGTGTGCTTGATAGATCAGCTGTCGAACTAGGTCAGTGTATCAATATTACGCGCAGATAACAATAGAAGTTTTCATTCTATTCGAGCACTGTTGCAAAATCGCCAAATTTTATATCACACCACTTTCTTTTTATCAGATAAACACAGTATCAAAAATCTGTAAAGTCTAACAAAATGTACAGAATTTTTTATAAAACCCGCGATGCACCTGTAGCAGCAGAAAGTAGGTCATGGACTAAAATAAAGTATGCACAGTTAAAACAGCTAATTTAAACAGAGTAAAGGCTGAATTTCTCCGAAATTGAAATTCTGACGGTCTATCGAAGTAATTTCTCAGGTATATTTCGAACAACAATTTACCAAGATTCTTATTCTCTTGTGCTTCTTCGCAACGCAACACCACTCTCGTGACGGCGTTCGCCATCTTGCCGAGGCAAACTGATTCATGACTAGTCCTCGAATCTAACGCGTTTCATCACTGTACTACGAAATATTTATTTTCGACGGATTTCAAAAATAAATAATTTTCGTTCGATGGCCTTGGCAGTCATTCTACTTTCCGGAAATTCGTCGTTCGATAGCAACAACGTAGAAAATCCACGATAATAATACTTTCGAAATATAGAGAACGTTTTCATGGTTCGAATGATCGTATCTCTTTAATAAATAATTAGACCTATTAATTTGCAATTTGAATTTCGATGAATCGAGAAAGTGTTTCAAAAGCGTTTCAGCGGTGTGAAAATAGATGCGGGACACTCGCTTGTTTGATATCGCGCTAGAAATTCTTGTCGCCATTTTTCCAGCGCCTGCGCATTTAGCTTTAACTTCGTCGCGCTTTCCTCCGATTTGAATCAAGTGATATTTTGTATTTTTTATTGTTAATGAGGCTTGTGTATAATTGAATATGACTAATTTTATTACTGAAACAATTACGGACCGTATATGATTCACTATACAACACGAGGTAAAAAATTATACGTTATTTTTCATCTGAACAATAGATACCGTACGAAGCATTTGAAAACTTCGAAAGCAAAGAAAGCATACTTTTTCTCTACCGAGCACTCTTGTGTTACAAATTTTTAATAGTTCTTTTTATGGCACGTTCAAGTAAAAGAATTCCAATGTTATTAGCTGGGTGAACTACCCGACTATGTTTTACTGTTTGTATTGACAGTGACGATGACTTTTTGCTACAAAGTAGTAAATGGCTTTGGTGGCAAGCTACCATTTAAGGTTACGTTTCCATACATGGTGGCGCCAAGCGTACCTGTATTCATGTAGCACTGGGGTGCATACACTCGCATTTTACCTCGTGGCTACGAAAACACACAGCCATGTCGGTGTTATGTCCGTAGAAAATAATTTCTTGTTTTTAAATAAAAATTAACAATTTTCTCATTCGATACATTTTTCTTCCAATCACGTCTATATATTAGGCATTTATAATACGCACACTAACGGAAATATTTTTTACAGAACAAGGTTCAGGTTGAACGATAAAACTGCAGGCTGACTCATTTATTCAAACACAAGTTTCCCGTTTTACAATCCGGACAAATAACACCAGAAGAAGTTAGATAGCCACGTATCGAATGTATCGGTGAGTTCGATTTCTTATATGCATGTATGCATGCAACAGAATGCTTGAACCGTTTTAAGGGAATTTTCAACGAAGAAAGATAGAAAATTTTTATGCAAACAGGGAGTCGAATGAGAATGCATTGAAAAACAATGGAACGAATAATGGGATGACGCAACTACTTTGTAGTTCATTAACACTTTGTCACGAGTATATGTAAAAAGAAGGATCAGGAAGAAGGAACGGCTCTCGTGCGGCATGCAAAGCGCGTGCATTTACTTTGCCAAGGCCTCGTAGCGGTTCACTATTCCGAGATTGACCTTTCGTGCACACGGATGCCTCCAAAACGTGCAACAGATCTTTCCTGTTGACTGACTGTTGACTCACGGTTGACGCATCGATATTATGTACTATAATATCGGTACACTTTTAAAACCGTTCCAGTTCTTAAAATAGAACTTTAAATATTTATATATAGATTCGCAAATTTCTCATTAAGGAAAATTTCATGCGTTTATCTATGTTCTGGTGGGAAAAAAAAAGTTTCTAAATTATTTAGAAAGCATAGCAATTCTTCCATCAAACGCACATTTTCCTTGGTTTTCTGTAATTCACATATAATCACCGTGGATTGTAAAATTTGCGCGCTAACGCTTAAATTGCACCTTGCACGATGCAATCGCCGCGCTTTAAGCTACGTTCACAAAAACAACGCATGCTTACGCGCCGCGTGCTCGGATCAATGCATGAACAACAGCCTAAGGAACAAAGACCGGATACTAGAGTTGTGCAACGCAATGTTTATCCAGCCAATTATCTATGCTAGAACCCCGAGCGAGCATTTCACTTTTATTCCAATTGATGCACAGAC
This sequence comes from Habropoda laboriosa, assembly GCF_001263275.1. Taxonomy (NCBI): domain Eukaryota; kingdom Metazoa; phylum Arthropoda; class Insecta; order Hymenoptera; family Apidae; genus Habropoda; species Habropoda laboriosa. Next base: position 1,525,179 of record NW_017100239.1, read on the forward strand.
CGCTACCGCGGTGAGGAACACCACCACCTGTTACGTGTGTCTGTCTAACGCTTCGCACTGCCATTAGATATCGCCTATCACCTAACCTGTTACTATGTTATAACACTTCTATTTTACTTCCCAATAGTAACGTTATATACGAAACTACTTCGAAGAAATTTCTTTTCTTTTACTTCAAACTTAAAGCGAAAGAAAAGAAGAAAGGATCGATCTATAAATGTTATCGTACAACTGAAAGGTAATCAACCCTTTCGATTGACAAAGAAATTCCTTGGTTACTACACTGTAACATTGTACTGCTATCGATCGTTGGCACGAAACTTTCGATGAAAAAGAATGATTGATATTGCAAAAGACATTTCTTCTCGAGGATCGCTAACAAGTGTTATTACAGAGACACGCGTGTAGAGTAACTCCTTTGAGCGTAGCTGGCAAGTGCCTCTCGCTCTCGTTTTCTCCGCTTCGAGACTTTCGCCAGTTACCGATTAGAAATCTCCTGTTTACTTTTGACTTGACTCGACAATCGTATTTTTAACCGTGTTGGCACGCTTGAAAAAATGCCAGCTGAAAGTTGTGGAACAGAGTAATTAGAGAATAAATGATTTATAGGAAGGTCTGCGCGGATCCTTGGCGCATAGGCTGTTGGTAAAGCACCGCCGCGATACAGATCGAGGATCGTTGGCGAGAAGCGGAGCTGGAAGAAGCGGCATTGAGAAAGGTCTCAAATCTATCCGGGTGTACGGATAAGGCAAGGACTTGAGACTCGTTCTTTCTTCCAGGTTGAATCAGGAAACGTGTCGCGAGCGATCTACACGGTGCTCATGAAGTAACCATTCGGATTTTAGCGATGTCGATCGATCCTCTTGGAACGTCTTTCAAGTTGTCCCCCATTGCAACAACGCATATACAACTAATTTGTCACGGTAGTTTGAAAGTCGAGCTCATTACGGGTCGGTCGAATCAGGAATCAAGGCCGGTTAGAAACGCGTATCGCGTTGCCAACATTATTAGTCCTCTAACTGAACGAATTCTAAGGTCGTGACAACAACACGTGTCTATTAATTTACATTGTTTCACCGTTCTTCTAGCCTGATCGATATCAACACCTACCCTGTAGACAAGAAGGCGGGAGGGATCTCTCTATGATAGAAACAAATTGCTTGTATCACCTACATACTTTATGGACAATGTAGTTTGTATTATATCTCTACTGGAATACCAGGTTACTTTCACAAATTTTTCACTCGTTACAAAATTATTCGCGATGCTAGAGCGTGATAAGGGGGAGCCGAGAATTACGTTACCGGCGAGCATAGTGTTCTAAGTGGATTATACCAGTAGGGGGTCAGACCATGCGTTACGAAGCCTAAACGGCCCGCGTAAGATTTGCGGTTTTCCTCGATACAACCTCGTGTGTATGTACATATATAGTTTCTTCTTTTTCTGTTTTTTGTTACAGTTGGAAAAGTTTTGTCACAATTGATTAAGAAATAATCGGATTCGATCGGGTTTGATCGAACAATGTGACGAAATCACGATTAAGCCGAGTCGACGCTTTCCTACGAAACGTATGCAATTTTAGCATTGTCCGATATCTTATCTGCGACTTTATCGTTGTATCAATGAGTAAAAGTTCCTACGCAGTCCACTGGATAGATTGTTTCGCCTTTGTCGTATATACATAGATGTGTTGACGAAAACGAAGGTTGATCTTCGGAGGATTGTAGAAATCATAGTAAATGTTACTGGAGGAATGGTTCGTTTCTTTCCACGAATGAAATCCTCAGCCGAGCGAAAGTGTAATACCTCAAAGGCGGAAAGATATCGTAGCGTAGAAAGTATAAAACGCGAAGGAAACAATTACGTTTCGTTAACCGATTCTATCTGGTTTATCGAATCACCTCAAGTTGGTTAAAAAAAGGAAAACATATTACAACTTATTTTACTTTTACTAAAAAAAAAAGTAAAAATTATGTTGAAAACTGATCGTTCGTTTCTCTTTCAGAAAGATGTTGAAAAATGTTGAGCCAGTTTCTCGTCGATTATTTTTCAATAATAAAATATTCAATGCAACAGCCAGCGAAGCAAAAGTCGATCGATGTTACGGGACCAAACAGACCAGAACGCGATTAATGATAGAAAATTATAGGATGATAGGTCTGACCTACCTAGATTACAATTGTCCTGCGCCTCTTCGCACCGGGAAACTACCCTGATTATCGCCCGGCCCGCCAACTGCACGCAAACAGCCATAGCCACGTTCCTCTCTCCTTGTTCCGGAGAAATCTGTTGCACTTCTTCGCCATTGTACGCGGGTGGTTTCATCTTCGTCTGGTTGATTAAGCGCGTCGTACGTGGATATCAAATCGTTGGGTTCAGGTATCGGTAAGAGAAAGAAAAAAACGAAAAAAAAAAACAAAGGATCGAAGTTCTACGGTCACTGGTATATATTTCCTCCAAGCTGGCTAGGCTTTAATCGCTGTCGAACTTGTTGCACAGTGGATCCCAGAGTACACGCTTTTACGATTTCCCTTTAGTAATATCGATAGCACCCTCGTCAATTCTCTTCACTACTTGCTTCGACATCAAGAAACGATCATGTTTCGGAGACTCAGCCGTAGCTTGAAACGCACAGTTGAAACGCACTACTACTTTGTCGACGAGACGATGTACTCTTCGCGTGTAACGATCGCGTCCAAGGCGAATCTTCAGCGTCGTTGTTGTCGTTTGCTGAGAAGTCGTTCGTGAAGAAGAAGAAGCAGAAGAAAATAGCATCGACTTTCCTTAGAACATCGATCGACGAACCGTGTTTTATTGAAACGATCTGTCGTGCTCGATCTTTCACAAAAAAAAAAAGGAAACAACAATCCCGCGAGATTCCCGCGATTTCTGCTTTTTTATCCACGCTCGAAGAGAGGGGGGAACGTGTGTAACGAAACGAGAGCGTTTCAGGTGACGCTGCCTGGCACTGAAGTGCAGAACTCGACGCGGTGCTATTTAAGCCCTCGTTGCTGGTCTCCCACCAGAGATGCATCTCGGATCAGCTGACTACTTTGTTTCGACTCCCTCTCTTTGTTTGAAAACAACCGTACGTACCACTCTACTCATATGCAACGGCCAGGTGTACTGCAACCTGTCGAAATTGGAGTTTGACTTTTCGCGAATGCCATCGTTCAAGGTTTTCCAACTAGTAGACACGACGTCTCGTTTCAGGGACCGCTCGTTGACGTTTCTGTAACACGTCGACGAGACGCGGAGACGAAGAAACAGAGATCATGGATTGAAGTAACTTTTAGGTAGATCGAAACATAGGTGACGACAAGCTTTTCCGCGTTCACGGATCCGTAACAGAGTCGAACTACGTTAATAGTGACATTGAATGTTTCTTGAATGTACAGAAATAGTCAGATAAATGCGACTTACTCGAAGACCTTCGGTAAACGCTGCTACGAAGATTGAAACGTGAAGTTTTAAAGGAAACAGAAAGGGATAGGCGCGCTGTTAGAAGCGTAATACGCGATGCAAAAGTTCTCGCGGAACGGTGTGAATCATCTAATTGCACGTACTATCGAGATGAGGCTCTTTTGATCCAGATAGATCGTGCGTGGAAATTTGGAAAGCGACTTCAGCGATGTTTACGTGACGCCCGGCGAACTTCCTGCTGCCTGTGGCACGAATTTACGAGCTTCCAAATAGTGTTTTATGTTTCTCTTTCGACTACAGCTCTTCTCTCTCTCTCTCTCTCTCTCTCTCTCTCTCTCTCTCTCTCTCTCTCTTTCTGTCAAATTAATTCGAAGTTTCTTTCATCTATAATTCATGATACGGTATGAAGAATATCCGTGGATCGTAGATTCGATTTTTCATTTCAAAGCTTATCCATTACGCTTATGCAATGCAAAAACTACAAAAGCGAAATTTCCCATACACGTGTATGAAGTATTAAAGGAAGCGTTTCGATTGTAGAGAGATTAGCTGAAAGAAATTATACAATGGATTAAGAAATTATTATACAACCGGTTGTATGAACGATTCCTCAATTGTCGCTGTTCCTTGTATATCTTATTGTTTCTCTCTCTCTCTCTCTTTTCATATTCTATATATATATGTGTGTGTGTGTGTGTGTGTATATATTCGATCGTTTCGTTACATAAACGTGTAATTAGCGGCGCAGCTCACGCGGTAAGGACGAGGAAGCGAAAACAGTTTGGCTAAAAATTGTTCAACGCATTCGAACGTTGTTCATGTGGCTTCCGGTTTCTCCCCCTCGAGGCTTTTGTTCGTTTCTCGTACTTACCATTATTCCCGATATATGCAACGAAAGCATCGTCCAAAACCAAGGTCGGAAATACGACGAACCGTGTTTCTGTTCGGCACGATGCCTACTGCGCCATCGCGACGCTCGTTATTGCCATTCAGATCATCATCCACGAGGACATTTCCAATTTCCAGTGACGCCAATCGCGTTTCCTATCCTTTTCTTTCTTTTTTGTTTCCGCAAACAACGCGATAAACAGTGGACTTGTGCACGTTACACTCACCGAATGGAAATGTACACGCGGTTTCTTACCGATCTCGTTCGACGAACTCGAAGATTCCTCTCGAGTGTGAGTTCTTTGGAACGGGTTGTATATAAAAAAGATAAATCGATCTTGTTGTTGTGTATATCTTCGTTATTGTAAAAAAGAACACAAAGAAAAGAAGTGTCTCGATGTTCTACAAGAAATGTCGGTTGAACAATGGTCGGTGCTTGATAAAAATTGTCGTGAAGTATAAAGTGCGTTTGAGCTTGTCGTTTCGAGTGGCTAGTTTTAAGAAAAGAGAGACGGCGTGGTTAGTTAACAAGCGGACGATAATAAACAAGCACAAAGAGATAATGTACGAGCATCTGGAAGAGCTGGCCAAAATTGCCAGGGCACTTTTCGGACAAAAGAAAATACCGAACTGGCGTGTTCAGTTTTGGCCGACGTTCGCGGGTATCGAAAGAGCGTGTAGATACGTTTCGCCACATTAAACAACATGTTTCTGCGCCTTTCTCTCTGACGAGCGAACCTCTCGTTTCGTTCGATTACTATCGGGCATTTTGAAAAAAGTGGAAAATCTTCGTGATTCACCTTTATCAATTACATATATATATATCAAAAATTCCTACGTAAATGTAATAAGAGAGAAAGAAAGCAAGTAGCGGATGGAAGAGAGGAAGAATAAAAAAACTGTCCAATCTACGGGTAATCTTGAGTATATAATCAAAGGGATAGAAACTCGATTGAACACTAAGAGGATACTCGAAGGAGAATCGATCGCGTCTTTTCTTCTCGAACGACGGAGGACTTTGCTCTCCATTCATCGTAGAGACCAGTGCCCAACAGGGATAAAATGTTTATACGATTCTTCGGTATGTTTGGCACGTGGCCAGAGGATACTGCGCGTGCATTTCACAGACGAGAATAGATTCGCGGGCCAAAATCCCCCATGACTTCTCTGTCGTCTTGTTCGTATTGACTCTCGCATGAACTGACGCGAGATAAAAGCTGCGCTGCATCGCGCGAGAGACCGATGCACGCGCTCCGTGCACGTGTATTCTCCCCTCTTCCTCCTCTTATTTTCTCTATGTGATGTTCATGGTTTTCCAGTCGCCAACGAGTCTACTGCAAGGACCTACCGCCCTTCCTTGATCGATCTTTCAAAACCGCGAGGAAAAACAACACACACAGAAAGCAATGTGGAAAAAAAAATCGACGTACATATACATATACATTGTGTTTGTGAAAATTCGATGACTACGCGGATTTCCAAAACGATGCGCAATTTTATATCCGGTCGGGGATCTGAGTTTACGCCAACTGTGATCTGCCAACGGGTGACAGAAAGAAACATCGTGTTCCACGAATAATCCCCGCGCAACAAACTTTTCCGAACGTTCGAAAGTCGCGCGCACGGAAAGAGAGTCGCAGGAGAGATGCGGTAAAAGTATGGAAACTTTTTCTCGATTCGCTAATAAAGTGAATAAGAGAGATATACGACGAGTCACTTTGGAGAATTTTTTTTTTTACATCGCAGGCTATTTTTCCTCTTTTTACGATGCAGATCGCAGTTTCGTGATATTACACAGGGGTTTTTTCTTTCTTTTTTCTCTGGTAGCAAGTAGCGAGCGAAGAACTTTCGCAAAACGTGTTCGTTCGTCCGCGAACATTGGCCCTATAAAATCTTTGACTCTGACGTAGATTCTTTGTGCGCTCTCGCTGGTTACTGCGTCTCCGTTTTTCGAGTATTTTCATATTTACCAAGAATCTTGAATGTTCCGCGTATCATGAGACCTCGCAAACAGCTATAGACCCGATTTCGTCTCGTTAAACGCGCATGTTTCTCGCCTTGAACAAGAATGAGAGATTTTCGATATGTGAAAACATCACTTGGAACAGCGGTACGCTTTGAAGAAAGACAACGAATCGTTCAAGAGAAACATTGTTTGTCTTTTGTTAGTCTTACATTTTAGTTTCACCGATACAAATTATCACTGAACACTCGTTTTTAACAATCTGTAGTATTTTTTTTTTTTGTTTTTCTTGTTGTTTTTGTTATATATGTATATTTATTTTACAATTTTTAACAATGAATCGTAATATCTCGTTAAGTTACGATGATTATGCATTCGATACCTTGACACGTTCGTGTTATCTATATGGATGGAATACTATTGTATCGTGTAATTCATTCATGCTTATGCATTGATAAATCAGAGTCGCGCAATTCATGCGTTTCGTTGCAGTCTGGTTTACCGTCACTAAAACGCGATTCGGTAAAAAGAAAAGGAAAGATTCACCTCTGTAGTTTGAGTCGGATAATCGAGGTTCGAAACGTTACATTGATATCAAAGAGAGTAATATCTTGTATTATTCAGGAAACTATTCATAATCGAATACTATGATTAAGTACCTAATTGCCCATTACCTTACGCTTAAAAACTCAAGACACTATGTTTACCCCGTATTCTGTTATGTATCCTAACCGCTCTATACAGCGCAACTATTTACCGCAAACCAATGAAAATACTCTAGGCGTAAAACACATCTGGTATACGTTGTACTCTGTTCTCTACGAGTATACATAGAATCTGTAAATACAAGTCTTAATATTTGGTGTTCTCTGGTAAACTATGAATTCTGGTATCACGGTACAATTTTTACGAGTATTTTTTTTATCTTCAGGCCTATTAACACGTTTAAAGAGAGAAAATTCTGTTTTTTTTTTCTTTTAAAAGCGCGTATATAATACGTACAATCGTAGGTATACTGTATGACACAGACTTTATCGAATAGAATTATATAATTAATTCGAATCAATCGCTATAGTATATAATCGAAGTAGAATGAACCTATGGGGTTTTCTGGAATGATAAATCGTTAAGATTCCTTGGGGTTTCCCGTAGTAAATGTAGATCCGTTAAGACTCTTTCTTGTTCTTAGACCGATCTAGCGCTTCTTGCGCGTGCTGCAAGCCAGCACAATAATGCAAAAGTAAGACACTCAATGCTTGCACTCGCAAATCGCTTTGTGCGATCAACTTAATACTATCCATTTCTCCACTCTGCGATAATTCTAATCTTGAGGTAGTTTCCCCGTCGAGAGCAGTTTTCAACTTCCCCATCTATATAAAAGAAAAAAAATTCAACGATTAATCAGAGTATATGCAGATATTATACTAACAAAGGATATATTTATTTGTGCTCCGTTTACCATAGCATTGATTTTTTCAACGCGTTCCTGTGGCTCCAAATATTTGTATAAAAACTTGCCGGTATCTTTAGCCCTAGACATTAGACCATCGTCCAAATCTCCAGCTACTAGAGGTGCTGCCACGCTAGGCTCAGCACCCTCCAACAGATCAGGACTAATACCCAAGCCTCCGACCAATGAATTCTAAATGTTTCAATAATTTTCGTGAGAATGTCGTCCGTGTGAGAATGATAGTTTAGTTAATAGTTTTTTTTTTTTCTAGAGTCTTGAGAACCCTAGAGAATGATGCACCTACCTCGACTGATTGTGTGACAGTAAAGAGTATTAAAGAAAAGTAACGCAATCAAAGCATCGTTTATCGTACTATGAGAAGTTGCAATAGGTATACACACACACACACACACACACACATACGTATAGTGTCAATATAATACAATATATCTTATGTATATAATAAGCGTGGCGGCCTCAGTGTGCATCTGCGTGTCTGTTATCCGAAATAACAATAATTAGTGCCGTGAGCAACAGAATAAAAGTAGTATGATCGTTTTTGCGATAGTAAAGAAGAAGAGAAAAGAAAGCTTGTACAGAATTTCAAGAACACATTGCATATGAAAAAGCTTCAAGCTTCGAAAAAAATACAATCAATACCTTAAAATTCATAAGCATGTATATTGTCCGTTACAAATTGTTGTTGGTACAATGAATAAGGACGATAGAACAGAAATAGAGCAGAGAAGGTGCAAAATTGTATATTCACTTGATAAATGCACGAATCAATTGAAGCTTCGTAATCGTTAATAATTTACATCATCTTTCATTCAGATAATGTGCTAATTAATCTGATCCTTCTCCATTCCAACTGAACGAGTTTGTGTTATTAAATTCTACCTTGCGGGATGCACAGGGACTTGGGGGAAGACTTCTAGATGCCAGACCGGTACCGGAAGCCGGTGGGGCCAAGCAACTTGTACTTCCAGCCTTCTTCAGGCCCAACAAAGTGTTAGCTATACTAGCCTTCATGGCCATCATAGTTGCACCCTGATTAATCGATCAACGGATTTCAAATTTATTAATAATTATAGTTGTCCAATCGCGAAAACCGATAAAATACTAAAATACTTACAAAAAAAAATGAAAAGAAAAAAAAATAGGTGGATCGATACCAGCAATCGCGTGGTCAGTCTCGATTGATAATATCGTTGTGTGTGAAAGAAGCTTATACAGTTTTATTAGACAGTAATAAAAGCAAGTGATCTATGATTCACTTAGAAAATTCATAAATATTCAACATTAGAAGCAAGGTTTAAGGTGCAAACCTACAAAAAACCTTCACCTCCCTATATGCAGATGATCAGTTTTATTGCCAACAATAAAGTGAAATCACACTTAACAGTTGTTTCCCTATGTACAAAATACCAAGAATACTCTAGATGTTCAAAAGTATTACATTAATTGCTCAAAAGACTGCAATTCCTTGTTTACAGCATTGCATTACTGTACAATAAAAATATGACTAGTAAAGCGTAGATATGCATAGTGATTGTAGTTTTATAATATTTTCTTTCTTAAAAATCCATTCCAACAATAGGATAATAAAGTTTCATCTTTCAAAATTAATGTACAATTTGTT
>NW_017100239.1:1534692-1561672 GCF_001263275.1 Habropoda laboriosa
TATGTATATTACATTATACTCGATAAAATTCAATTCAGAAATTCGATTTAAAATCCTGTGTTATCTTAAATGTAATCAGTGTTTCTAAAAAATGTCATTGGATCACAAGTGTGAAGAAACGGATAAAAGTTTGTTTGTTTTATGGAAATGCGAACTATAGTGTTCATTGCTGTTTCAAAATGCAAATTGAAAACTTTCAGCGAGTTGGAAATACCATTTTCAAGTGTAATAAAAGCTTTTACTACGTCTTGAGTACCTGTACATTATCTTCGCAACTGGTTAGAGAAATTTCTGGACTTGATTCCCCAATAAGAGTAGTAGGCTCTATTTCGTCAGCTTCTATTGCCAATGTCGTTATACTTTCGGCTCCACATGTTCCCGATGCTTGACAACGTACTTCGCATTTCTTATGACACACCATACCACAATCTCTGCACTGTACCGCGTCCTTTAGCCAAATCTATACAGCAAACATAAATTCTAATATTTGATGTAAAGTATATATCTAGAGAAGTAAACAATTGTGAAGATTCAAACCTTCTTTGTACAAAAATCGCAATGCGTTGCACGATGAAAATGAGTTCTAATAAAATCGTGCATCTTTTTCTCAGTAATCTCTTCGCTCAAAGGTGGTTGTGCCTTCACAGTTTCTGCACTCTCTTTCTTTCCTGAATCACCAACCGCGTGACAATTCGGGTAACTCGACTCCCACACGTAAGATAATAAAATGTCACCGTAACAAAGTGTTGGATCAAATCCTGAATAGCCTTGTAGTTTTGGATGAACTGTTGCTAAAGAAGCTTTAAAAAAATAAAATATAAAATTACCATAATGTAAAAATTATACTGACAATTATATCTGATAATAAAAATACATACTACTGTCTGGTGGTAATAAAGCATGGCATTTAAGGTAATGGCCAGTTGAAGATGTATAGCATTGTGCTAGAATTAGTTTCATGGGCACATTTATGTATCCTAATAATTTCGCAGGAATCTCTCCTCCTCGTACACGACCCCATACCCCTATATTTAAATACTGAAGTTCTGAATCAATTCGAAAAGTCCTAGTTTCCTCAAAAGAGATCAAAGATGCATATTCCTTTTCTTTCGTAGTATAGTATAAATCTGATATATTTGTTACATAGTTATCGTCGTTAAAGCAAAATTGGGAATTACTCGATATTATCGATTGATTCGATGTAGTTGAAATTTTTCTAGACGGTGTAGAATCTGGTGTTTGTGCAGCTTCGTCGATATGTGCACTGCTTTTTCTTCGTCTAAAAAGTTTACTACCCATTTCTAATTTTTCGGAAATTTCACTTTCCGAATCTTTTAAGTCTGAAAATTTAATTTGGCTTTCAAACTTCATTTTGCTACCATCTTCGCTGGGCGTATCCACTTTACTCGATGCAGAATCGGTTTTCATTGTTTTTCTATCTGCTCCTCTTTCTGCTGATATTCTTTCACTGTCCAATTTGATATTAGCTTGTTTCTCCAAGTCTGCTTTGGAATACTTCCTTTCAACCCTTATAATAAAACGTCTCTGCACAGCACTTTTTACAAATTTCGCTACTTGATTCATATTAGAGACCTTTTTACCATCTACTGCTACTAAAATATCTCCTTTTTTCATCTCCGCAATTGCAGCAGGACTTCCAACTATTATCGTTTCGACTAGCACGCATATATGACCTATTTCTGGCACAAATTCGTGTTTAAATACTACACCAAGTTGCTGAGAACTGACTTTACTAATAATTAAATCCAACACCATATAAGGATTTCCAGTATACTGAGTCAGATATACCCAAGGTGTTGAGTCTATGCTTATTGTACAGTATATTTCAACTTGTGACTTATCTTCTGCATTAAGCATATTAGGTCCAGGATTTAATCTACTCACTTCCACCAGTGATACTTCCAAGTAACCTGGTGTTAATTGCATGTTGGCAACCTAAATAAATTTTTTTTTATGAAATACGTTCTTTTCTTGTGCTATGATCCTAAAAAGACAAGAAATATCTTACTTCAGATAAATCTACGGCTTCATCGTTCAGTCTGCGGAAGAATGGTTTATAGCGCATTTTATAGCGAGGTAGTGTATGCTTCCGACGCACAGCTCTTCGAATTTGTCCGGTGATCAATGAAATTATCTGTGGTTGTAATTGACGACCTTGAAATTGGGATTGCACTTCCAATTCAAGTATAGGATCTGAATAAAAACTTAAGGACCAATGAGTATATGGAACACGTGTAAATTGCAATCTGGCTCTACCACTGATACGTTTTACTAAAAAAAGAAAAATAGTTAATTAAATTCAACAAATATGTATTGCATACATTCAGGACAATTTTCTAAATTACTATTGTACCTTGCAAAGCCATATAAGCAGTTTTTCCTAAGAGCATTTTAACATCTATTGATAATTGAAAATTCCCAGAATAATGTAAATCTAAAGATAAATCCAATGACTCCAGTAAACCTGTATCAGCATCTATTTTTGAATCTGCAACTTCCAAACCTTTTATTGTGGGAAACTGTGTACCTAGATTTAAGTCCCTTAACTGAAAACATATGCACATTATTATTTATATATCTTCATTGCAAATATCACAAAATACCTCCAACTTCATATTTTACCTGTACACTGTCTAACAATTTAGCAGTAGTAGACTGAGTTAATAATTCTTTAAACTCATTATTTAATTTTCTATACAACCAAAGCCTTACTCTCTCAGCATTTCGAAGTTCATTGAACAAAAATTGTAGAGTTAAATTTATTGCCAAGTTCTCATTTCCTTGGCTCATTCCTGGGCGTAATATACTTATATTGGAATTCTTTTTTTCATCCTGAATTTTTTCAAGTAATTCCTCGGGTAATTGAGCCTTGCCATGGTGAAATGACTTTTTTGGTGGGCTTGCTAAAGGTGCTACTTCCAAATACTTTTTGAATAGATAAAACTCCAGCACAAGTGTACATATTATACCGCATACAAATGTAATCACAGATACACAAATAAATTCAAAAAAGTCCATATTAATATTTCATTTATTGGAAACTCAATGGTTTCCTTGATTAATCCCAATATTTTCACTCCAACAATTCAAGAATATTACGAAAAATTGTAGAAACAATCACTCTCTTATGGGACAAGTATGAAACAACAATTATGTAAAAATATTAAATATATTCAAAACTTTTCTTAATTAATACTTTTAAAATAAATACATCGTCGATATTCCTGCGAAATATTAGGAACTTTTATAATGTATATGACTTTTAATCGATTATAAAAAAATATTGTTTTTGTAATGCTGTATTACATTGTTGTGAATCACCCTCTTTTCACGGGTCAACAATTATTCAGAACACTTTCACTGATCATGATAATGGTCGAAGTTATGATGTTCTCACCGAAATATAAATAAATTTTATAATGACTTAAAAATAGTTCATGTTCACAAAAAATTGTTCATGCGATACATCTTAGAAAATCTAATAACGCCGACGAGCATGGGCAAAACGTATCATGACAGTTTTCTATTGATCTCGGCAGCCATGTTAGTGCCAGACAAGCTTGTCAATTTGACAGATTCTCTTACTGTCAACCTACTATATGGTAAACAAAAATGTCTATACTCATATTTTCAGAATCTCTTAGACAATAATGAATGAAACTGTTGTAAACGTTATCGTTAGTAAAACATGTTTGCTTTTATTCGTTATATGTAATTGTTGGGATCTTAAAGATGTGTTTATCATAGGCATCATTATACCATAGACGAGATATAGAATAGACCTATCGTCTTATGGGACATTACGTCTAACGTTCTGAAATACCGATCGTGTAAAATATCAGAGGTTTTGTTAGGCCCTCTACGATAATAAAGCGGTGAATTTAGAAATAATATACAATCCAATCATCAAAGATGGTAAAGTCGACAGATGTAAAAAAAACTTCTTTTGTTAAATCTGCATAGAATAATTAGTGTACCTTGTTAAATAACAATTTAGGTGGTAATTTATAATTATTTTAAGTATTAAATAAAATTGTTGCATGATTTAACTTAATAAAACAGCTTAATATATTAATTTTACATTGATTTAACCATTATATTCAGTAGATGAGCCAGAAATTGTTTATAACTTATTGTTTTCGTATGAATTACAGATGGACCTACCAGGACACCGCAGAAATGTATTTTACAAAAGGCTAAAATATACCACTATTGTTTTACAGCATTTTACAGTCTATTCATTTCTCCCTTACCCACCACATCCATTTCCTTTTGCGAAACATTCATTATTTAAACAATATTTCATTACAAAATTGAATAAACCAAGATCGGATATCATTAGAAACGCGTAATAATCGAAAAAATCTTGAAAATTAACCTAATGTATATATTATACATTTAAAAACAAATATAGAATTCTTTACTTCATGTACGAGTAAATATATAATATTCGGTCCTACATCGTATTTGTAATTTCATAGATACACTTCGTTCTAATTCCAACCACTAGTAATGTTGTAATCTTATTCTGTGTCGAAGCGGTAACGTTGAAAGCAACACGAAAATGGTAAGAACACTCTCAGCCCTCCTAACGTGGGCAAAAAAATGTATTAGGTGTTAGGTCTATCCTGTACCTCATCTGCGATTCTAAATTACTGAAACTTCATAATTTTTATTATTCTTTTCTTCTTTCAACGTGTAGTAGAGAATTTCAGTGATTAATGTAGAAATTTTTGGTTAATTTATGTGATAAATTTTTGTATAATTCTTATTGGAAGATGATGATGTACCATCAGTAGTCGTGCTTACTACGAAGAATAACTCGTCGAGGTATTTAGCAATACAGAAATGAGTAAGACAAGGAAAGGAATACGGGTAGACAAGGGTAGCACTAGAGAAACGAGCTAAACAAGGAAAGAAACAGGGGTGGACGAAGATAGCACTACAGAAATGAGTTAGACAAGGAAAGAAAATTTGAAAAAGCGAAACTAACGCCATCTCGCGTTAGGTGACGCGAACTACGATTTCTTAATAGGATAACAGAATATAAACAGAGGTATTAGACAAGGATAGCACTAGTGTGCGACAAGGATAGAGAGAGAACGCTTCCTATTGGTCCGCACGCCGCCGAGTTCCATCTATCAGGCCCCAGATTAAGTCGATCGATGAAAAATCGTTAATAACTCATTAATTAGGATGATTTTGTGAACTTTTAGAATTGAAGAATGAAGCATGGACCTTCAGCAACTTTCACATATAGTTTTTAGTGCTCCAAACCCTTTCAGCAATTAGTTATTAACAATTTTAGTACGGGATCTCGGGAACGATACCGCACACCGTCAAGTACCTTTATGGTTCTTCAATAATTTCGCAGCTTTTTGCTAAATTCTCGTACAACTATCTGTATGCATCTGAAAGGCAACTCCTTTGGCTATATTCTCATATAATTTTTATTAACATATTCGGTTTAATTTAGGAGTTATTAAAGATTATACGGGAGCGTCCCGTATTCATCGTACTCGAGTATATCCGACAGTTGTGAACAATTGCTAATATCTAATAAACCACACCAGTTACGCCTACCAAACTAATTGCAGAATATAGATGAAAGTCCATTCTACATTCTGCATGCATTAAGGTGTATAATTAGTCGCTCATTTCTATTGAAATAACGAAAATATGTTACGATTGAATACGACGGGTGTAATACTCTCCCAAAGAATATTTAATTACTCTTAAACTAAACCGAATATGTTAATAAAAATTATATGAGAATATAGCCAAAGGAGTTGCCTTTCAGATGCATACAGATAGTTGTACGAGAATTTAGCAAAAAGCTGCGAAATTATTGAAGAACCATAAAGGTACTTGACGGTGTGCGGTATCGTTCCCGAGATCCCGTACTAAAATTGTTAATAACTAATTGCTGAAAGGGTTTGGAGCACTAAAAACTATATGTGAAAGTTGCTGAAGGTCCATGCTTCATTCTTCAATTCTAAAAGTTCACAAAATCATCCTAATTAATGAGTTATTAACGATTTTTCATCGATCGACTTAATCTGGGGCCTGATAGGTGGAGCTCGGCGGCCTGCGGACCAATAGAAAGCGTTCTCTCTCTATCCTTGTCGCACACTGGTGCTATCCTTGTCTAATGCCTCTGTTTATATTCAGTTATCCTATTAAGAAAACGTAGTTCGCGTCACCTAACGTGAGATGGCGTTAGTTTCGCTTTTTCAAATTTTCTATCCTTGTCTAACACTGTATCTTTCCTTGTCTAACACATTATCCGTGTATATATATGAGCTGCATCAGATGATCAGTTGATCGTCATAACCTTGTTATTTTGTTTTTAGTGCAGAACATTTTTAAAGTTTAAATTATATACAAAACTTATGATCTTAAGAAATATAAATATTTCTAACATCGAGCAAACCATATTATGTGCTTAATGTGGAAAAACAAATTAATTTCGATGTTTCACGCTTTGTAATAGTAAAAAATATAACTTGATCCTATATAGTTATTAAAGAACATACAAACTTTGTATTTTTCATACATAAGTTTAGGGTATTTTGTTACAATGGCAGCTTTAATGAAGAAAAGAGTATTAGCAGAATTTAATCAAAGTCAGGTAAATCAAATTTTTTTATTTAAAACAAATTTAATTTCCTTTAGTTTTTAATTATACCTATTTATAGGTTGTAAATGAACCACCATTAAAAAGGTTAAGGACTTTGCGCCTTGTATCTAGTTCAGGGAATAAAAATGGAACAGAAGGAAGTTCAGCATTAGCTTACATTGAGTGCCTTGAAAAATGTAAATGTGGCAATGACGCTTTACAGCTTCTTGTCCGTATATCTGATACAATAGCATACATCTCCCCAGAAGATGTTCCTTCTGTGGTAAAAAAATTGTCAGAGAGATTTGCTATAGAAACAGAGGCAGCAGTTCGTGCCAAAATACTTTGGATATTTGCAGAATTAGGAGAAGTAACAAATGATTCAGCAGAAAAGACACGAATTGTTAGTGAAACTGCTGAGCTTTTAAGAAATGAAGAATCACATAGAGTAAAAAGCCAGGGTTTAGCAACATTGTTAAAGCTAGGAGATTATCATAGGTATTCTATGCATAGTTAAAATTTTGTTTTAATGACACAGGAACAGGACTGACTTATTAAATTTTAGGACACTTGTATTGAAGATTGCTAGAGAGCATTTACCAGATACCTGGCATGGTGTACAAACACGTTGCCTCTCTATCATTGGCAGATATTTAACTGCAAATACTGCAGATGATACTTTGATATTAGTTGGTAATTATGCACGTTCCCAGGATCCAAGAGTACGTGCTCAAGCATTTGAGACAATGGCTGAACTTCATTCTCATAGAGGTTGCAGATTACCTGCAAGCTTTTTTGGAGAAGCTTGTGCTGCACTTAGGGATGATTATGAAATAGTTCGTAGAACTGTTCTTAAATTAATATGGCTATTAGGTAGAGAATATCCAGAAAAGTAAGCTATGTTTCATCACATCTACCTCAATCTCTCATAAGTATTTATTGTCGCCTATACGTATGCGTTCCTAATTTTCAGTATTATCGTGGGAGCCGATGGGGAAGATATACGCATGGTAGATTGTGCATTTTCCCAAATTTGTAGTCTTATGGGCGATTTATCGGCTAGAGTTAGAGCTTCGGCAATGTCTCTCCTAGGAACAATGAAAGGTGTATCACAAAGATACATAGAACAAGCATTGGATAAAAAACAAAAAGTTGTAGAAGCAGATAGGCCAGAAGTAGAAGAAAAGAGTGGTTCTTGTGGTGCATTTATTCATGGCTTGGAAGATGAATTTTTAGAGGTATACTGTTACTTATACATATATAGAACAATTTCTATTAAAAAAAAATAAAAAATATTCAGGTAAGAACAGCAGCAGTTGAAGCTCTTTGCACATTATCCTTGGAGCAACCAAACATAGCTAGAGTTTCGTTAGACTTTATGGTCGATATGTTTAACGATGAAATTCAAGATGTGCGATTGAGAGCTATTGAGTCGTTGAGGAAAATGTCCGCAAGCGTAACGCTTCGTGAAGATCAATTAGAGACAATTTTGGGAGCACTAGAAGATTTTTCAGGCGAAGTGCGAGAAGGTTTACACGCTACTTTGGCAGCTAGTCGACTTGCTACAAGGAATTGCCTTCATATGTGTGTAAATCGTCTTCTCGATAACTTAACTCGCTATCCACAAGACAAAGAAAGTATTAGAAACTGTTTAGCTGCACTGGGAGCCTCGCATCCTTATTTAACGTTGCCTTTGGTGCCGCAACTTCTTGGACGACATCCATTTTTTGATACACCTGAACCGGACGTCGATGAACCGTCTTGTATCCTTTTAAAAATTGTTTCGATACGTACTACAAATGATAAAATCGAGTTTTTGCTAGCCTTAACCATAAATGATAGATGCCAGCGTGCTAGTTCTGATATTCAATGCAGCGCTGCATTGTCCAAGCATGCATGCTCTTTTTACAGAACATGCATCCAAACATTATCATTACTTACGCGACACTATGCCGCATTTGGTTCCCCGATTGCGACCAACTGTACTAAGTGGACTAGACATTGGAAAGGAAGATAAAACAGACGAAGAAGCTGAACGTGGGAAAGAATTCTTAGAAAAGGTAGTAACGGGTGTTGAAAATGCAAGGCCCGGTGGCAGAGTGCACACGCAACTCTTGGAAGCTGCAGCCATTGATCTCGATCGTCTAGCAGAGATGGATTATCGCATGGAGGGAGCTGCGCGTTTCACTACACTGTATATAAGATGCTTGCTACTTTTAAAATCCGTGTTGAAAGAATTTTCAATGTCGTCCACGAATTCGGTATCGACGAATCCATTAACGAACACAACTACCAACGTTTCGGTTCTTCTTCAGAATACCCAGAAGTACGATTACGTTTTACATTAATCACATTAATCGTTATATAAAAATTCGTTCATCAATATATTATACAAATGTTGCAGATTACAACGATTATTTAGTGGATTAGGTGAAAACGAAATGATACTGGCCAATGACGTATGGCTGAAAGCACTGGCGGTAGAATTAATTCGAGTAACAAGAAGTGTCACAGGAAGAAGTGCACTTCCACTCGCGCGCCACTTTTTATCTGAAGCTGACACTCTACCTCAGGATACGGCAAAATTGCCATCTTTCTCCAGAGCTCTTGTTCTTCAAATTCCTACTTTAGTAGATGTAAAACCAGGATCTTTAACGCGAATGCTGTTACCATTACTTTTAACACCTGCGTCGCAAGGAGAAGAACGACTTCCAAGGCCATCGGTGTCTACTCGGTTCTGTAGAGCGATTATCGAAGAGCCTAGAGGCGATGCAGATGCTGCTTTGAAGTTTACAGGCGGTCTTCTACTTGGAATCCCACTCACAGCAAAAATACTGAATCTACGAGATTCTAGTATACTACGTATTAAACTAAGGCACCCTGATCAGCAAGTGCAATTGCTATTACCCCGTCAATCGGACTTACGACTGCAGAACACCGAGCAAAGTGACTACAGATTGAAAACTACGGTTCTACTGTCGCATCAGGTTTGGATGGAAGCCTGCAATGTAGAAATATCTCTAGCACTTCTCGTGCCGTCTTCATCTGTATGCACCCATTCTCCTCTTGACGATCCATGTGTCATAGATGTTTGTAAACCCACTAAAGTATCGATTGCACCGAAACCCATAAAGAGGGGCATCTAAATATATTTTTATGCACAGTTGTTTTATAAAATTTTTTATTGTAAATAAATTCAAAATATACTAAATCACTTCAACGTTTTTATAATACAGATGGTCAACAATATTCTAAAACTAGCGGTGTTTGACCGAACTAATTACAAGTATATGATCTAACCTGATTGAGAAGGGCACAAAAATTCTATTTTTCTGTCTCTTATAAAAATAACGGATCTTAAAAGATGATATTTCAAATTTAAACGTTTGTTAACTATCGCCAGGTAGAGAAGGAGCTTCCGCTGCAATAAAAACAAAAACATTAATTATTTCTAATTTTACACTCTGAAAAATAAAAAAGAAAATTCAGGTAATTTTTACTGACGTAGTGAATACTGGGGATTTTGGTGTGTCCACGCTCTTCTGCGCCAAACTACTGAAGCTAAGATCAGTCGATTGACTCGCCAAAGATTCAAATGTACTGCTACCACTTACACTTCCAAAAACATTCGGCATGTTGTTATCAATTTGAACAGGACTTTCCATTGTACGTGGACTTCCAAATGCTGTTTATTTTTACATATTTTAACAATTAGTTTTAGTATGTAACAAAATATGAAGCATGGTATAGCAATAAGATATTTACCTGGTGGAGTAGCACTGACGCCAAACGCCGTTGCTCCAAAACCACCGCCAAAGATTGGTTTTGGAGCTCCAAATGTCGGTGTCGATCCAAATACTGGTTTTGTATTAAATGAAGGCGCTTGCCTGAAGGCTGGTTGTGCACCTAGCACAGGCTGCTCTACACCCATTGGAGATGCATTAGGTGCAGCAACACCAAATGGAGATGTGGATTCAGGCGGAGGTAATCCTGAAGTAGCATTATTAGCTGCACCTCCAAAGGAAGATGTATTTTCTGTGTCAAACATTGATTTCTGAGTTGTTCCAAATGTATTTGTCAAAGCTGTGCTGCCTCCAAAAATAGAAGTTGTAGAGGACGATTGAGTGTTTCCACCAAAGATGGAATTAACATTATTTTCACTGAATATCTGGCCAAATATGGATGTGTTTGTCGAGTTTCCAAAAGGCGTAAAAGTAGGACTGGTAACTGGTTTTTCAAAGGCGTTGGCCGTTGAAGAAACTGCTGGTGAATTTAAAAATTGAGAGTTCGTTGTAAGGGCGAGAAAACTTTGCGTTTCAGCGACTGGAGCCGCTTGTGTAACCGCCACTGTGTTCGTCGGGGCATTTCCGAAAGTAGGTGTAGATGTAGTAGTGGGAACGGCATTAGTGGAGCTTACTGTTGGTACATTTATGACAGGTACACCGAAAGTAGGTTTTGCCAAAGGACTCTGGAATGGAGAGACTGTAGTAGAAGTTGCTATTATCGGGCTTGCTGCTGTACTTGTAACTGAAGCGGTACTGGAGCCGCTAAACAGTGGCACGGATGCAGTGGTTATAGTTTCAGCTACAGGTGCAGTTGTGGTCACGGTAAATGTAGACGTGGTTGGAATGGAATTTGACATTCCTCCAAATATATTAATATTCGATGTATTTGTTTGACTGCCGAATAAAGGAGCAGTGGTAGAAGGAGCAGTGGTAGATGCAGCAGGTAAAGCCTGTACAGAACCTGTTGAGGGGCCAAGAACGTTTACTTCGGTAGAAGGTACTTTTTCAATTGTAATTGAAGGTGTGGTTGCAACTGCAGATGTAGTAACTGTGTCTTTAGAAAGAGTTCCACTCACAAGACTTATAGAAATTTCATTGCCACCAAGTACATTTTGCCCCAATAATGTTTGAAAGCTGGATATATTAGTGGGTATATTAGGTGCTTGATTGGACGTTTGAAGTCCTGTAAATAATCCCGTTACGTTCAACAAGTCTTGTGATTGAGATGCTGCTGTTGTTGATGGTGTCACTTTTAAGTTGAATGGGGTAGTAGTGCTTGATGGTTTTGAAGCAAAAGAAAATGTTTGTGCACTCGATGTTTGGGATGCAACTAGTGTACTTTGTAGAGTACTGTTTATAGTTGCAGGAACAGTATTTGGTGAAGCAAAACTGAATGTAGACATTGCATCAGTTTTTGCCATTGTTGTTGCTGGTATTGCCATTCCAAACTTCAGCCCAGTATTTGGAGTAATAGTTTGTACTTTTTCTGATGATGTCTCTGATGATAATGCATCTTTTAGTAAACTAGTACCAAATAGACTATTTTCAACTTTGAAACCATCAGCATTTGATATAGTATCTTTTCCACTTTTCATGGTAGATTCGTTAAGTACAGATTTTTGCGTAGTCGTTTCTTCGGACTTTTGCGCCGGTGTACCAAATGTAATGCTATCCACTTTAGGAAAAGATTTCATTAAATTAAGCAAATTATGTGTAGGAGGATTAACTTGACCAAATGTAATAGTATCTTGCTTTGGTTTACTTTGAGATGCTGCAGTAATTGCTGGTGTAATTGATTCTTTCTCAGTTTGAACTGGCTTACTTCCAGATGTAGGTGGAAAAGTGATACCAAAACTAGTTTGTTTGTTTTGTTGTGATACATTATTAGTCTCGTTTGTACCAATCCTTGCTACGATACTATTCAATGAAGCCAAAGGACTTTGTTGTTTCGGTTTTTCGGTGGTTTGTTGTTTGGTAACTGGAGATTGTTTTAAGACTGGTCGTTCCACCTTAGACTTAGTATCATTACTCGTACTATTGAGAGAAGTTAAAGAAGATAAAGTTGCTTCCAAACGATGTTGAATAGGCGAAGGATTAACAGGTTTTATTATTCTTGGAGTACAAGCGGATAAATATTTCCTCAATTTAATTTGTTTCTCTGGAGTAAAACTCAAAGTTTTCGAAGCAATCGTTTTGCACCGTGCTTCTATGATTCCTGCATTTCTTGGAAGAGTAGCTGAAGATTTTGACGATGCAATACGTAAATTAGATAATGAAAGATTTAATCCGAAAATAGTACTGTTACGATTTATTAATTTCCATCGTTTACTAAGATCCTCCACTTTGCCTTTCTCTTCTTGAAGGATTTTACTATGTAATACGATATTTTGATAAATAAATTCTAAATGAGGAATTTTCATTCGTGACATTTCCTGATTCTTATGATCTGACCATTCTAGATCTAAAATTTTGCTAGCTTGATTCAATTGTGTTTGAGTATAATAATATAGTTTCTGAAGATCAGATATTTTATTACTATCTCCGCAATTTCTAGTGGTAATATCATTCGTTGCCGCATTTTTTGACTTAGTTTCTTCAACCCAAGCAAATGATTGTAACAGCAATGCTTTTAAGTATGTAATATCGCTGGATAAACTATTTGTTGTTTCTCTCAATTCTCGTAAAAACTGATCTATTATAACAGACGTATCAACAAGTTTTCGACGTTCTTCTTCTGTGCCACATTCCCATATTTGCGGTTCTAATCTGTTACGTAGTTCCTTCTCGAATAAATTATATTCTTCCAAATATGCACGAATGTCTCTAGCATCATCATCTGGAGATGGTTTTTGTTCCACTGGTTCTTGTTGAATTGTTTCTTTAATTGGCGTTAAATTAACGACCGGAACTGGTTTAACAGTTTCCTCTGGATGAAATTCTCTAGCTGGTTCCAGTTTCATTACCATATTAATACTTTCAAGTTTCTGCTCTTGTTGTTTTGGCTTCTTAACTGTAGGTTGTGCAAACAAATTGGTTACTTCGGGTGTAACTTTATCAAAAATATTTCCGGCAAAAAATGGTTTTGCACGTTCAGTAACATTTTCTGCTTGTTTAGGGACTGGTGTACTAGTCGCTAGACCATTCATAACAAAAGATATTTCGGGAGCAACATTTGGTTGCGTTTGCGGTGGAGTTACAATTTCTGTAGGTGGACAATTAATTGGAGGACAATTGGGAACCAGGTTCACCATGTGAAAACTACACAACTGTCCAGATGTAGCCAGAATATGAAGAATGGGAACTGGATGAGGTAAAGTAGAATCTGCTCCCCATAGTAATCTTCTAACTGGAGATTTGTCAATGGCTAAACCTACTGGATAGCTTTCTGTAGTGCAAATTAATGGCAATTCAGCCCTGCCACTATCTACTAATTGCCATTGATTCCAAGTAACTCCTGCATCTGTAGTTCCTAACACAGCAATTTCACTACTATTGCTGCTGGCAGCAATAATTAAACCCCATTCTGGTACATGGTCAAAGTAATAACAAGGAGTTGTTCCTTCTCCCTCTGTATCTGTCATTCCATAAGTAATATCTTCATAGCAAGTAAAAAGAGCAAGTGTTTCACCTTTAGGAGCATCAACTATAAGAACATTAATTTTCTTCATAAGCTGTTCACTACTTAAATAAGCAGCACAAAACTGGTAATTGCTGATCCATAAAATACTAACAACTTCTCCAATGTATGGGTTTGGGCCAGGGATTATTCTTGCTAATTTTAAATCAGGTTTAAATTGTACTAATTTTCCATTTTTACAGCCTACAACTATTTGCTTCCCTTTAGGGCTCCATGCTGCACAGAGAGCATCAAAGTGATTGAATTTTTGTAATGCCATCAATTCAATTGCTTTCTCTTTCTTCTCCTTTATTTTAAAACTACCAATAGTGTAATCATTAACAACTGTACACAACATTCCTGGTATAGCAGGATTCCATCGTAGATCATTCACAAATGCATCTGAACTTGATGAAGATATTTTAATTTTATATAGTAGTTGTAAATTCTAAAAAAAGAATAAAATTATAATATGCCTTAGAATAGTTTGTAAAAACAGAACGAAAATTGGGATAGATTTTAATAACATACATTTTTAATAATTGACTGTACATCATAAATTAAAATTACTGGCCCATGTGAAGCCACTGCCAAATAAGAACAATCACAGCTGAGCATTAATTTAGACACAGCTACTGATATATTAAATTCTACTTTCCATTCTGGATCAGCATCTTCTCCTGGTTTTAAAATAATTATTTTGTTGTTTTGACCTGCAAATAATAATCCCCTTTTTCTGTCTGCAGCCAAAAGGCTGCATGCAGTTGGTATGGATGTGAATGCATCTAAAATTTGGCAAGTCTTTGATTGTTTAAATTGAAATTCCTGAAAGAAATGTTGCATTATAATAAACGTCACAAAACCATATTTCGTTAATGTTATAGGCTAGAACGTAAATGTTTGTAATTGAATTTTAAACAAATAACATGTAATACCTGGACGTCTTTTGGATCAGGCGCAGTTTTCATGTTTAATTATTTTACAGTAGTCTTCATATAAATAAACAATTACGTTAGAAAACAAAATTGCCGGATTCCTGCCAGGTTAAATTCAAAGTAAACTAAAGCAACAGCAGTTGCACAACCTTTGATTATGTAGCTTGAGATTGAGTCATCTGTTGTACGTTTTTCGCATTGAAATATTTTCTGCATCTTGAGCGCCATCAGGAGCAAATTCATAAGCGCTCGAATTAAATAACGTAGCAAAATTTAATTTAAACATTACAGTAATAAAAATTATTTAATTATACAGTTACATATAATTAATTTATTTCGTAGAAAAAATTTGGTTTATTTGCTTAATGGAAAAATGCGTAGTTAAAATTTAATTTAACAAACTGAAAGCATTGATAAAAAGTACTATTACTTCTATGGAAATTGCCCTAAATAAATATGGCGCTTTACTAATTTTCCACGTGTTTTGGTTAGGATTATGACAAGCTAAAACATTCAGTTTTTTATATGTTATAGTTTCATCATTAATGTCATAATTATTAGGAACAACATGAAACCTACAAGTACTTAAATTTATATCTCATATATAAAAACATTAATTTTTTATAATAATATTTTTAGGAGATAAGCATCACAGACGAGTACCAATTAGTAAAGAAAAATTGCAAAGATACAGTAAGGGCGAAGGAATTGACATAGAACGGAAAAAGTTCAAGTTTAACAAAGCAATAAAAGAAAAATTACGAAAGAAGGAAGTTGCTTTTGAAGATACTGTAAAGAATGCTGCAAGGACTGAGTTGCTTTTAACAGAGGACTATGGTTCTTTGGAAGCTAATGCAGGAGAAGTAACAGTACAATATAATCAAAAACAAATTGCAGACAATGTGGACATAACTAGTGCAGCTAAACATTTCAATTTAGACCTAAGATTTGGACCATATTCTATAAGATACACAAAAAATGGTAGACATTTAGTATTTGGTGGAAGGAGGGGCCATGTAGCTGCCATAGATTGGGTGACCAAAAAATTACACTGTGAAATAAATGTAATGGAATCAGTACATGATGTATCATGGTTGCATGTGGAAACAATGTTTGCTACAGCTCAAAAAGAATGGGTTTATATATATGACAATCAAGGAGTTGAACTTCATTGTTTAAAAGGAATGCACAGAGTGAATAAGTTAGAATTTTTACCTTATCATTTTTTGCTAGCCAGTGCATCTAGAGTAGGTTACTTGGCATGGCTAGATGTTTCTGTAGGCAAAATGGTAGCCTCCTATCATGCCAAAGTAGGAAACATAGCAGTAAGTTTAACTATAAGTTTAACTATATTTAATGCTCTTTCATAAAAATAGTTAACTAGAGTAATCAATTTATTTATAGGTAATGACACAAAATCCAACTAATGCTGTACTCTGTGTGGGCAGTTCAACAGGAGTAGTTTCTATGTGGTCCCCAAACATTAAACAACCATTAGTAAAAATGTTATGCCATACTCATGGGGTATCTTCTTGTGCAGTTCATCCTTATGGAACTTATATGGCAACTAGTTCTGCTAATAAATCTGTAAAAATATGGGATATCAGACAGTTAGTAGGTCCAGTGCATAATTATTTAACGCGCGCTCCTGTTCAGCATTTATCTTACAGTCAATGTGGACAATTAGCAATGGCAATGGGAAACGTAGTAGAAGTATATCGGTAAACATTACATGATATCTTACGTTTCTATGGTAGTAAAAATAATTTATTTTATGCATGTTTTTAATTTATTTAATTAGATTGTCGGGCAAAGAAATGAAACCTTATTTGCGTCATCGAGCTGGATGGTCCGTATCAAGCATGCAGTTCTGCCCATATGAAGATGTATTGGGCATTGGTATAGTAAAAGGAGTTTCCTCTCTTTTAGTACCTGGAAGTGGTGAGGCTAATTTCGATGCTCTCGAAAGTAATCCATTCCAGACTAAGACACAGAGACGCGAAGCCGAAGTGAAGGCTCTATTAGATAAGATTCAACCAGAATTAATTTCTTTGGATCCAATTGCTATAACAGAAGTAGATGTGCCTACATTGAAAGATAAAATAAATGCTCAAATGAATATTTTGGTGTGTATTCAACCAAGCAAAATTATTTTAATTTCTTAATAATTTCATTGATTTGATGGATTATTTATTGTGATCTTCTTTGTAGCATCTTAAACCAAAGAGGATAGACTTTACACCTCGTAAAACAAAAGCTAAAGGAAAGGGAGGCACGGCTGCAGTAATTAAAACTAAACGGATTCTGAAGGACCTCAGTCGGAAGGTATGTGATTATATCTTTAGCATATTTGTAAATATTAATAATTAATCTTTGCAGGAAACTATTAATATAATTCGTCGAGCATCAGACATTCGACCACAAGTAGAAAAAGTAGAAGTACCTACAAAAGATTATGGAGTATTAAATAGATTTTTACCAAAATCTGGTAAAAGTAATACTAGGTAACACAATATCGTGTTGTGTATAGGATGCAATTATATTTTATAACTTTTGTTATTTAAATTCTTCCCGCGTATATCCGACTGTAAATTGTACTGTATACAATATGAATAAAATTTATTGAAAAAAATATGCAAGGCACTATTTTCTAATAGTTTCCCACCATAAAATGTTTGTAGATCGGTACACATGAAGTATGTGATTCATTTTTTCATGACTTTCCATTAAGAGTTCATATATCAGTACATAAAATCGAGATTAACGATGCAGGCTGTTTAAAATTGATTACACATATGGCAGTAATATCAGTAAGGTATTCAATAAAATAAATGAGCAACCGATATTTCAATTCGTAATATAATCTATAATTTAACAACTGTCATAATAAAAAAGGAATAATTTATGTGACTACAATTAATTTTGGAAAAGAGTGCGAGTAAATTCGATATAATCCAACGCTCCTGTGATTGGTCGTTCCGTTCTGGGATCGACGTAGGGTTTCATGCGGGCGATGCAGTAATCGGCCATCTCTTGAATAAGATTCTAAAAATATACAACGTGTTGTTAATAAACGAGCAAAAAAATCAATAAGTGTAAGTGAAAAAAAACTCTATACTTACAGCATATAATTCTCCTTTTGTAACGTATGGCCGATCTGCGGCAATAATTGCACGGAAAGCATTTTCTATATCCTCGGAGCTTTCTACATTCTCGGTTTCTTTGCTAATCATGAACGCCATGTATTCTTGCAACGATACATAACCATCTCTATTAGGATCAACGATATCAAGGATATTTTCGAATTCCGGATCAGGTTGGCCTTCTTCTACCATGGGTAAATCGTAACCAAGCGCCCTCAAACATGATTTGAATTCTTGGTGATTTAGACGACCACTCTTATCCTTGTCGAAGTGTTTGAACATCATCGAGAATTCTTTGAGGGCATCTTCGGAAACACCAGATTGGTTACGGGCCTGTATCTGTTGTTCCAAGTTGTGTTGCATACGCATTCCCAACTGATCCAATTGATCCCACTGTTGCGCCAATCCCACGGTACTGTGTTCCGTGTAACGATTGTCCAAGATTAGATGTTCCTCCAAAATTGCTCCTAGATCTTCTATCTTCTTCAAGTCTTGACGACGTGCACGAACCTCTTGTGTTTTTCTCTTTGTCGCTTCTAATTGTTGTTCCAACGAACCTGATCCTTCCATCATAGACGTCCTTGTTTCCGCTAGCCATTGATGGAAAGCGTTGGCATGTTTGGCAAACTCTTTTCTCAATTTATCGTTCTCTTCTTGTCTCTGTGCTTCCTTCGCAAGCTCCACGTCACGTTCCTTTATTATCTTTTGCAAATTACGCCAGGTATCCTCTAATGCCTCCATTGTGAACCACGTGTAAGGATTAGGACCAACGTTGAAACTCTTGATCTGCCTGTCTAGAGCAGCCAGAGCTTCGAAATCTGCTTCTGCCGAGGATAAGCTTGCTTGGAACTGTGCATGAGCCTCTCTGAGAGCTCGGATCTCTTCAATACTGTTACATCTTACTGGATCAGTTAAATCCTCCTCTGCATTCTCGAACCACGAGTTGAAAGCAGACGCCTTCTTGGCGAACGTCAGATATAATTCTTCAATCTGTCTGAATTGTTCTTGCATCCTCAACAAACGTTGCTTCCTCACGTCAGAGTCAGCCAGAAGCTTCTGCCAGCGAGCGATTACATCCGCGTGACGTTTCTGAATACTGGGCGTTTGATCGTGGCCAGAATCAACCAACATCTCTTTCAAAGAAGTGATGTTCTGAATTCCTTCGTGTTCAAACGCGTGCAATCCAGCGTCGAAGGTCTCTTGCTTGGTCAATAACGTCTGAACAGTGGACAAATCTCTACCAAACTCCTCTGAACGTACATGAGTTTCTTTGTCTGCGATCCAAGACTCTACAACGTCCGCTTTCCACATGAACTGCAAGTAAGCAGAATTATCGTTGAGTCGGGTTTTCCTTCTGGCTGCAAGAGCACCAAGTTGTTCCAATTTATTGCGCAGTTGGGCACATCTCTGGCCTATAGCGTCTGCACGATGATTTCCAGCTTCGATCAAAGCTTCTCCAGCCGTGCAGATGTCCTTGCAACGTTCACCGTGAACAGCAAAATCAGTCTCAAATGCATCATGTTTCTTCAGCAAGCCCTGAACAGCAGCCATAGTGTCGCCGTAATCTTCAACGGAGAGTAATTGTTGTTTCTCCGTGATCCATGCTTCTTCTTCCTCCACTTTGGCCAAGAATTGTTGATAGGTGAGGGATTCGTCTAATTTCTGACCTCTATTAGCAGCTAAATGTTTTAATTCAGCCCACACCTGATTCAGAAGCTTCAAACGTTGTTCGATCTCGGGTACACCCAGATTAGAAACGTCCATCAACTTTTCTCCCGCCTCTTGGACAGCCTGTATAGCAGGTTCGTGACTACCTAACTCAGCTTCCAATCTCTTGTGTTTCTTCTTCAAGTTTTGCACGCCTGTAAGATCACGGCCATAGTCGTCTGAACCAACCAATAGTTTCTTCTCCTTAATCCAAGATTCTTCATCAGCAATATCTCTGAAGAACTGATGCAAAGTGTTTGCCTCGTTGAGTCTGGCTTGTCTATGAGCAGCAAGATTACGAATCCTTTCGTAACGTTCGTTTATGCTTTGACGTTTTTCCTGAATACCAGCCGCGTCGAACTGTCCACTCTCGATCAGAGAATCTGCCTGAGCATTCATGTCTTTAATTCTCTCCTCGTGAGCTTGGATATCAGCTTCGACAAGTTGGTGCTTCTTCATCAAGTTCTGCACAGAGGCCAAGTCCTTGCCAGCGTCCTCAGAGGTCAGCAAACTCTCCACTTCACCAAGCCAGAAATCAAGATCTTTCACAGCTGCAATGTACGTGCGCTGCTTGTTAGCCTCCTTCAGCTTCATCGATTTCTCGGTGGTCTTCTGCGTAAGATACTCCCATTGATCAGCAATCGAAGCCAATCTCTTTTGAACAGCATCCTCAGAACCAGCACACTGGTGTTTCTCGATCAGGTTACCTCCCATAGCAAGCACAGACTGAATTCTGTCCGCATTCGCTGCCAATTCGGCCTCGAACGCCTGATGTTTCTGATGTTTCGACTGAATGTTGGCTGGATCCTTGTAGTTCTCCTCGGTAGCCAATTGTAATTTCTCAGCGATCCAATTTTCCATCTCATCGGCGTCTCTGGAGAATTGTTGCAGAGTCTGGGACTCGCCTAACTTGGAACGTTTCTCGATGAGGGCATCCTTAAGATGTTTCCAACGGTCTAGAACCTGGCGACGTCTCTCGTCGATTGGTTTGGCTGCATAGTGTTCAGCAGCGATCAGCTGATCAGCCAAGGTCTGCAGATTGGCTATCTTTTCCTCATGGCCATTAATGGCTTTGTCGAAGTCTTCGTGTTTCTTGATGAGAGCCTCCACGTTATCGCTGCTGTCAACAGTGTCCGCACTGTTCAAGAATGCTTCTCGTGCGCTCATCCAGTTGCCAGCCTGTTCACAGTCTCTGCAGAATAATTGCAGCTCCAAGTTCTGATCCAATTGCATACGTCGTTGGATCCAAGCTTTCTCCAGCTCCTGACGAGCCTCAGCCATGGACTCGAGTTTCTCTTGAATCTCGACGCTTGCGTAATGGCTTGATTGCAAAAGCTGTTGGCCAAAGAGTTCGAACGCCTGGAAGGTACCTGCTCTTGCGTCGATCTCCATCCGGTGTTCCTGTAACATAAAAGAAATTCAGTTTACATGGATTCGTGTAGACTGTTTCAAGAGCCTGGATATAAATTCACACCCATAATAGTTTGCACGTATTTCAATCCACTCGGCAATAGACACTACGATAAAGCGGAAAAAGGCAGCGATTGCAACTATGAATGAAGCGTTGAGAAAATACTCCAAGTGTTAATAAGGCGGTGTTCTTCGTTACTAAAACATCGACTTGCCAATCTTGTTCTATTTCACATAAAAAAAAAAAGAAAGAAAGAAAGAAAAACCAATGTATCAGCAACAACAGAAAAAGTATACCAAATGTTGTGATTAATCGTAAACGAAACGAAATATTCAGAGGCAAAAGTCGCACATTTTTGTTCCATGCTCTGTCAAACACTTCGGTACCTCTGGAAGTATGCCGTATCGTGCGTCTATCTCTGCTCTGTGATTCTATAATTCAAATTACTCGTGAACCACTGTGTGAACCAATGCAGTGCATTTCAACTAACAACGATTCTTTCGATCAATTAACCCACCTGATGTCGTTCAAGAAGAGCTTCTGCACCGGTTACATCAGAAGCCAGTTCCTCGGAAGCGACCAGACCCATCATTGAATTTATCCAGGCCATCAAGTCCCTGTAATCGCTGAGGAAACGTTGAAGATCATACGAATCCAGCAGCTTCTCCTTCCTGCTGTTAGCCTTTGCAGTTAATTGGGTCCATTCCTCGTTAATCTCCTTCTGTTTGGCATAGGTCTGCTCAGCTGTTTCAGGATGCGACTGCATCAAACGATTGGCTGTCTCATCTAGCTGCTTTATTTTATCTCCCAAAGCAGCCAAGTCTCTCTCCAGACCCTCGTGCTTGCGCTGCAATGCCTGTACGCTACGCAGATCCTTTCCAAGGTCATCGTTGTTCAATGCAGCATCCTTCTCACGGATCCAATCCTTAGTTTCGTCGACATCACGATGGAAACGTTGAACCTCGTGAGCAGAGCCCAGTTGATTCGCACGTTCTGCGGTCAGAGTTTGTAAGCTGGTCCATTTCTCGTTAAGATCCTGTATCTGTGTCTGGATCTTCAGAGCTGCTTCAGTCTGTCCAAGGCTCATCAACTGTACAGCTATTTCGTTCATCTCAGCCAGACGAACTTCGTTTGCCTTTAAGTCTGCCTGGAAATCATCAAACTTCTTTTGCATTACTTCTACCTGTTCCAGATCCTCACCAACATCCTGCACTTGAGCATGATTCTCCTTGTCCTTGATCCATGTGGCCAGTTCTGCAGCTTCTCTCACGAGTACATAAGCTTTGGCTGTTTCGTTAAGTTTATCCTGTCTCTCGTGAGCCAGTCTCAACAAATCATCATACTGAGCTTCAATTTGAGCTTGTCTGGCGGCGATAGAGTTTTGTTCCCTGGCTAAATTCTGCTGAGAGGCACTCAAGCCTGCTTCAGGCTCGACTCGTTTCACATACGCGGCTGGAACGAATCCCTGACGATCGTTTACCTCGACCTTCCACCAATCTTTATTGTTAGAATTCAACAGAGTTAGAGTATCTCCTTTCTTCATGGAAACTTCCCTTGGTGACTTCTCTGTGTAGTCATAGAGAGCAACTACACACTCTTTGCCAGTGATATCAATGGTGGGAGTTTCCTGCTGGCGGCAGGAAGCAGCCTGGTCCCTAAGTGCAGCTATGGTACTTGCAAAAGCCTCCAAGTCACTGACTAACGCCTCATGCTTCTTCAGAAGAGCCTCAGAACTGTCCTCGTCCTTTCCATAGTCAGCGTTCATCACTATGGGTCGTTTCTCTTTCATCCAAGATTCAGCTTCGTTGGCATCAGCGAAATATTGATGCGCCTGGAGTGAGTCATCTAGATCGTTCTTGCGCTGCCTAGCTTTCTCTTTCAACTGGCCCCAATGTTCGTCCAGTGCAGCCAGTCGTTGGCTAATTTCCTCTGCGGCGAAATGGCTCTCTTGCAGCATAGATGCGCCTACTTGACACACAGCAGCTACGCGTGGTTCATGATTGTTAATTTCTGCTAGAACAGCTTGGTGTTTCTTCTGAAGATTTTGTACACCTATAAGATCACGACCACGATTGGTGGAAGCAGCAACTGGCTCCTTCTCACGAATCCAGGCTTCCTCGTCTTCTATGTCTCTAAACAACTGCTGCACCTGCAGAGAATCGAGAAGACGTTGCTTACGGATACTCATCGGTCGTTGAAGAGCAGCATAGCGCGCCTGTAATTGTTCCTGCTTGGACTTGATGTTATCCGCGTCGAAGTGACCTGATTTTACAAATTGTTCTGCCGCCTGAGCGATGCTGTCGATTCTATCTGAGTGAGACGCAACGTCAGCTTCCAGAAGAGCGTGTTTCTTCTGGAGATTTTGCACGCTGGTTAAATCTTTACCGTAGTCCTCTGACATCAGTTGTCCTTCCACTTCTGACAGCCATAATTCTATGTCTTCAACGGTGCGGTTGAACTGTTGTTGTTGAGAGGCTTCCTGAAGCTTGGCTCCTTTCTTCTCAGTGGCATGAGTGAGACTCTCCCACAGGGACATAATTTCGTCTGTACGAGTGCGAATCCTGTCACTGGCATAGTGACCACTCTCTATTAATTCTTGACCAGTGGCCACCATTTCTTCCATGCGAGTTCTGTTGGCGTTTAATTCCTGCTCGAAGTTTTGATGCTTCTGCACCTTGCCATTTAAGTTGGTAGGGTCCAAGTAGCTGTCGTCTGTGGCAAATTTCAGTTTCTCGTTAACCCAGCCTTTCGTCTCGTCGCAATCGCGCTCAAATTGCTGCAGTTTATACGCATCCTCCAAGCGACGTCTTCTTTGAGCAGATTTGTCAAGAAGAACGGCTCGTCTCTCCAACAGAAGAAGACGTCTTTGAGCCACGTCGTCTGCTGCATAATGTTCTCCTTCTATCAGTTTACCAGCGAAGTCGTCCAATATTTTAATCTTCTCTTCCTGTGCTGCCAGAGATTTGTCAAAGTCTTCGTGCTTTTTAATTAGAGCCTCTACACTGTCAAGAGAATCTCCCAAGTCCTCGTTCGCCAAGAACGCTTCTTGTTTAGCCATCCACGCGTCTGCTTGTTCAGTGTCCCGGTAGAATAGCTGCAAGTCCACGCACTGTTCGTACAGAATCTTTCTCTTTTCCCAGAGGCTCAAGAGAGATTGCTTGTCTTCAGCGAGGGAGTTCAATTTTCTGGTTACTTCTTCTGCAGCATAATGCTCCTTCTCCAAAAGTTTATTGCCGGCCAATGTAGTCGCATCGAAACTGTCAGCTCTGGCATCGATCTCTCCTTTATGCTCTTGATGTCTCTCAACGAGAGCTTCCGCACCAGCTACATCTTTAGCCAGTTCGTCGGCTGATATAATCGCTCTCATGTCATTCATCCATGAAACTAAATCTCTGTAGTCAGCCAAGAATCTATGCAGATAGTAAGACTCGTCGAGCTTCAGACGTCGTTCTTTAGCCTTTGCTGTAAGACTCTCCCATAATTGTAAGATTTCTGCGCGTTTAGCTTGGATCTGTTTAGAATGATCTGCCTGATGAATGGCTGCGAGACGATCTGCCTCTGCTCCCAATGTATAAACTTTGTCCTCTAGTGCTGCCAAATCGCGTTCTATACCCTCGTGCTTTCTTTGTAAAGTCTGCACGCTAGCAAGATCTCGTCCAAAATCATCCGTAGATAAAACAACGTCCTTCTCCGCGATCCAAGCCATAGTCTCATCGGCATCTCGGTTGAATCTCTGAATTTCGTGTGCGCCGAAAAGTTTCTCTTGTCTCAAAACGGCGAGCTGTTTCAATCTTTGCCAGGATTCGTTGAGTTCCTCCTTTCTACGTAAAATAGTGTCGCGTTCAGGGTGTCCATCCAGAAGAAGTTTATCTGCCAGCTCATTTACTTCTGTCACTCTGTACTCCTGACTGGCCATATCCTTTTGGAATTCGTCAAATTTCCTTTGGAGCACTTCAACATGCTCTAAGTCGTGTCCAAATTCGTCGGTCGTTACAAATGCTTCCTTGTCATTAATCCAGAACATTACTTCGTCACAGTGTCTAATGAATTGTACCAATACCAAGGCTTGTTGTAATTTCAGACCCTTGTCTGCCAATCTAGAGAGCAGTAATTCCCACAATCGATGAAGGTCCTCTGTAATACAAATCTAAGTGTCAGTTTTAAGCTGCAAGTTGAGAGAAACATTAACAGTAGTGAGGTCTTACCTAATCTTTTACGAATGACATCACTTGCAAAGTGATGTTGTGCTATCATTTCTGATCCTGTATTATCCAATGACACTATAGCATTGGAATGAGCTGCAACCTCTGCTTCAAAAGCTTGGTGTTTCTGTATCTTTGCTTGAAGGTTGGTGGGATCCTTATAGCTTTCATCTGAAGCAGCTTGCAATTTTTCGTAAATCCATCCTTCGAGCTCGTCCGCATCTCGCTTAAAATACTGTAGGAGAACGAAGTTTGTTAGTCAAGTAAGAAGTAACAATGAAAAAAAAAATTGATCGAAAAATTACTTGAAAGCGACGGGAGTCCTCGAGTTTGTCTCTCTTACTCCGGGCTTCCGCTTTGAAATTCGCATATCGACTGAGGACTTGCTCTCTCCTCTCCTGAATGTCCTCAGGATTTTCCAAGATTTTCACTTCCTTTGGCGTAATCTGATCCATTTTGAGCAATGTTTATCGCTCAGAGTTTATAGACAACTCTCTACTGTCCAAAATGGCCACAGGGTGTGGTGTAGTCGACTGTTACGGTGCAATCAATAATTAAACCTCCGATAATACGCTCGTCTTTTGATGATTCTTGGTAATTACAAATTTATACAATCGTACACGCAGCGTAGTATGTAGAAATAATGTAGAAACAATACATACCTCGTACAATTTTCCCAAATCGAATTCGTACACTGAGTAGTGACGTTCCTCGAGTTACGATACTGACTGCGGGACCACCTACGTGTATAACAAGCGAGTGAAATACTTTCCCCTAGATCGACGTCACCGATTGGTCGAGTAATATTACAAATGGCCAATGGGACGCTCCCTTTGAACGTGTATCTTATCAATCATTCTTTATATATAAGCATTACGTCATTGCAGCGTAATCACCTTATTAAGCAAGTGCCGAAAGAGGACAAGAATTTGCAATTTGACAGTATGATTTTATTTCACCCTATTTACAAATAAAAACAGATTTATCTGATTCTAAAAAATGTATCCTCTTCCATTCATTAATCGTATCACTTTTACTTGAAGAATTACAATTTTATATAATTTTAAAACAGCAGTGCTGATCTTTTGTGTTTTTAATAATAAAGGATTCAAAAAACGTCAGGGTTATGATACAGTAATCTTTTATTAAATTTCACCTACAAACAACGAATCACAGAACGTTACATTAGAGTTCCTTACGTCAATCCATCGTGTCTTCGTATTATTTTACAGGTAAATAATTATAGATTTATCCCTATTACAGTAAAGTCTTATTTGTTAAAATATCTTGTAGCGTAGTCAATTGTTATGTATATGTAAATTTAATTTACCTAAAAATAGGATTTTTTGTTGTTGTTGCAGTGTCCATTCATTGTTTATAAGTGGATGTTATGTATAGAAGTGGTACTACTTATAGGTACTTGCTTTTTTGTCCATTGTACTCTGATGTATATTTCATTTATCTCTTTCTCTCTCTCTCTTTTTCGCTCACTCTCTCGCTCTCTCTCTCTCTCTCTCTCTTTCTTTTTCACTTATTCGTCT
>NW_017100239.1:1561899-1571263 GCF_001263275.1 Habropoda laboriosa
GTTAAGGTTATTTTTTTTTTTTTCTTTCTTTAAGTACCCGGACAAAGTCGATGGTATTACAAATACAAATTGCTAGAACTTTGTTTCATTTAATATGTTTTCTTTGTTAGAAGGCAACACGTCATTTGTTAATTACGAGAAGGCAATTCGCTTTGTATCATCTGGTATGTCTGGCGTCCCAAGACATTTTCTTCTTTTCTTGAATTCTTAACAACTTCTTTTTTTTTTGCGTCTTTCTCTCTACAATATTGTGTCCTTTTTTGTTCCGTTTTCCTCTAATCTTTCGATTCTTTTAGAAAGTGGCAAAAAAATGCAAGGGACCGTTTACAGGCATTATTGGCAGCACTTGATCGTTTTCTTCCTTTTCTATCTCTCGCTCTCTCTCTCTCTCTCTCTCTCTCTCTCGCTCTCTCGCTCGCTCGCTTTCTCTCTATCTCTTTCTCTATTATTTTACTGTATTCGTTTAATCAGTTTTCCTCTTTCGAAATTTTCTTGGAGTGTGTGTGATCGTGAAGAAGAACTCGCGTGGAGAGCCTCGGTGTCACAAGCATAATACACACCTCAGTGATATATATTCTCGAACACTTATCTCTCTGTCACTCCTGTTTCTCTTTGTTTTTTATCTTCCTTTATCATTTGTCCACGATTACGAAGATAACCAGCGTTAATGTTCTTCCTAAGTATGCTCTCAACGAATCATTTTATGTACAAAACTTATTACTATAGGATACGCTTGCACTCGCACGTCACGTCCGTTCGGGTGGGGGGCGGACTGCTGTTCAATAAATTAAATTTCACTCTAACTTATCGTGTTCGAACGCCCCGGTGTGCCAAGAAAGGCTATATATATGTATATATATACTCTAAACGTTTAGAAAAGTACGATGTCTCTGATTCTGGCTGAGCACGAGAGAAACACGCGGATGTGCGTTTTCTTTTTTTTTTATTTTTCTTCACCGAAAGACATAGAATCGAATCGCAACGAATCGATTCTTTTTATCGTTCGATCCCCCCCGGTACGCTGGTTAATATTAAAAATATAACGGAAAAATTGAGAAGCGACGATAACTTCCACGGTGTTTGCTTCTTTATATATTTTATTTTATATAAAAAAAAGACGCGAATAGAGACATCGTACGGACGACAGACGGTTGCGTGAACTTCCTTTCTACGCAGACGTGACAGAAAAATCTCATAGAGACACATTAACTCGCTCCATTTACTACATAACATACAATATATATTCATATAATATATATATAATATTCAATAATATATACTAAAGGTGTATTTTTATATATACAGAAGATATATAATGTCTGTTTCAATAATTTTTTTTTTATGAATTAGTAACACTAGCTTGCTAAATAACATTCTTGGACCTCGTGTGTATAGCCAGCACCTTACGTTGTTGAACCCTCAGCTCAAATAGAAGAGTCGCCCTTTTTTTCGCTTACATTTAAAAAAATATAGTGTGTAAATCGTGTGTCTGTGTGGACGTGCACGCGTACGCGCGCGCACACGCGCACGCGCTGTGTGTATCAAATGTGTGTCTGCATATACGTGTAACCTCTCCCTGAGCTCGCTCCATAAAACGTTTGCTTTATTTTTTAAACATCTTTATCATTTCCGCTCTATCATATTTCCTCCTTTCTGAATCTTTTCACAGCCCTCATTTCGTTTCGTTTTTTTTTTCTTCTTTAAACTTTCCACGCTCGCACATGTGTAAGTTCTACTTCCCCCTTTTCACTTTTTTTTCAGCAGTTCCCTTCGTCGACACGTTTATATAACAATTTCTTCGTTCTTTTTTTTTTTCTTCCTTTTCGTTCTAGGTAACATATATAACCGTCTAATATACAATAAATAATTTATCGCGCTCTTGAATGTACAATTGTTCCGCGTATATCCCGACTATACGCGTTAAGTAATTTGTCCATACTAGATTCATCTTGTTTCATCTTTTCTTTTTCCTTCCTCGTTTACTTTTCGATTTAAAATACATTTAATAACACTTGTGCCTTAATAGCATCTTTATCTTTAAGAACTAAAATTTTGTACAAATTTGAACGAGCTCAACGTAGTGTATATATAGGTATATATATATATACTACTTCATACGATATAAAAAAAAAAAAAAAAAATTTGAAAGAAAGACCAAAAGAGGACGAAATTACGATATACGGTAAAATTGCATATACCGTGTTGCAGCTATCGCGTCGACAACGAAAACGTTCAACCTCTCCGTACGCATGCGCGCTGGCGCGCTCTCGCTCTTCGCGTTTAATATACATATCTCTATAAGGTATTAATATATATAATACAAGGAACAAACGAAGTCAGAGAGAGGACATACTTTAAATCGTCTGAGGGGTGTGCCAAGTTGGCACGTAGTGGCAGGAAGAGCTGCTACTCGACGACGATGACGACAACGACGACGATGCGTTCACAGGACTAATCGCGACGCGAGCATGACGCGAATCACTCTTATCCCGTATAACTTGCCTCTCGTGCTGCTCCCTCGAGGCTCGAGCCCTATCTCACGCGCCGGTACAGTCGATCTCTATGATATCTTTCGGCACGTCCACGAACTGGTAAACCAGTCTCTGTCCATCGACTTTCGCCAGGATACCACGCTGGTAATAATAACGCAGTGCTCGGCCCATCGTCTCGTAGTTCATGTCTGGCTTGTTCTTGTGCAAACCCCACAGACGGGACACCGCCTTGCTGTCCACCAGCTTGAACACGCCTCGTTCGCGATTTGTCCATTTAATGTAACGGGGGCAGTATTCTCGATCCTGCAGCAGCTTCAACAGAAACTCCCAGAGATAGGTAGTCGAGCCTTCGCGCGATTTCCTCTTCACCGCGGCACCGTCTCCTTGACGTGGCTTCTTCAGCTTATTCTTTTTCGATCGTGGAGGGAAACCTAGCTCCAGAAGGTACAGATCGTCGGAAACCGAGCTAGTGGCTGCTTGAATCACGCTCGTCGGTACTCCACCTGGTCCTCGTGGTGGGCTAGGAGTGCACGGAGTAGCAAATTGGCTTCCACTGGCATACATTGAATTTACGTAACTGCTATAGCTCTCGGACACTAGAAACAGAAAAAGAGAATGGACCGTTAAAAGGTGATAGTGTATTTCAAAGCAGTTAAACGACGGTGACAGAAATGGCGTAGGTTAAGTTAAACTACAGTAACTACGAAGTATTTGAAACTTATGCTCTTCTTACGATTTCCGTCAGATGGCATCTGAGTAGTGCTTGTTACCATAGTAAGGTAACGTAGGTACAGAATTAATTACAGAGTAAATCCGGTTATTATACGTTCTTTTCTTTGCTACGAAAAAGAGCGAATAGTTGGCTATGGAAAAATGAAATTTAATGGAACACGTATCGCTTTTTTTTAACGTAGTCATGAATATTCCCTAGTAATTGTATTCGAATCACGCTTAATTCATCTTTCCAACGTCCACTATTCGATTAACTGCTCATTTCGCGAATACAGAGAGGCGTGTGCATTTTGACGAGCGGTGTTCCACTTTTTACATCGTTCCTGCATGTCGGTCTATTTGCACTTCAGAATCGAAATGGCGCACGTATTTACCGGAAGTTCGAAATTTTCCAAATCGTCCGAACATTAACATTAACAAGAAATTATAAAGTTGCACGTGAATCGCAATACACGAATTCTATCATGCGTATATAACATTGTTCTATTTGACCGTCTGACCAAACACGGTCCTATTCTACTGATCGAGCACAGACGATTCGTTCAGCGCCGTCTATCTGCTCCTCGCCAAATCTACAAGGATGCAACACGAAGCAAGCCGCGTTCGAAATCTCCTCGACCAAAATAAACTTTCGATTCGACATCGATTACTGGTTGATCCGTTGCGTGGCAAAGATTTTCGTCTCGCGCCTCTCAAAGTATACATCGTACTTAACCGTGCAATGAACTATTAATAGCCTGTCTACGAAGCATCGTTGTTGGTGTGCTTTGCCGTTTCTGTCACCGAATGATTGATGTCTCGGGACAAGCCTCGTCCCGATAACTTTTTCTCTCGGGCGGTAGCGATCGATCTCGATTCTCCGTGGCTCTACAGCACGGGAAACGACGTGTATCGAGTATACACGCATCCCGTCGAATCGGATACGCGATCTACGGACGATGGAAACATCGTTTACGCGGCGCGCGCGTTCCCGGTGGGGAGGTTAGTCGCATCGTTACACAGAAACGTCTCTTGTGCCAGTGCGAGCGCGCCCATACGGATGCGAATATACACGATTCGAGTTTATGCCGGCAGCGCTCGGTTGTACATAGTCATGGGCGTAACAGAAAACTTTTCAAAACTAATTTCTAAGAAAACGTGCGATTTGGTTGCCAATACATACATTTCTTCTCTATCGTTACGTATGCGTACCACTGTGATCACGAAAGTGTGGCTTAATTCTCGCAGCGTTAAAAGCTACCGAACCAAGTGGGTTAGATTACTTTGTCTAAATTTTTTCTAACCTCTACAACGTGGTCGTTTTCTTTTATGAAAACAGATCGACAGCATAGCCACGATCTCCCTGAAAATTTCGTCGCGGAATCGTTCTACAGCTTCTGCGAACAGGAGGAACTCCCTGGATGCCTCGAAATAGAAAGTATTCTTACGCCACTGGTCGTGTGGCCAGTGCCGTGTGTGCGCGAAGAGGAGAAGAGGTGGTCGGGTAAAGAGAGGGTTAAGCGGAGCCAAATGAAGAGAGGAGGAGGAGGGTGAGGGTGAGAGAGGGAGAGCGAGACGGTAGACGGAGAGAGAGAGAAGAAACGACTAGGGGTAGGGGAACTCTGGCTGCAGTATGATAGAGGACTGACCCGAGCCAAGGTTGCACGGGTGACGCCATCAAGCTACTAGTGCATAATAGCGCCGCTCGTTCTGAGGCCGCCGCGACTGCGCTAAAATCGGAACTCGTTCTCTGGCTTTCCCTCCTCCGCCCCTTCAAGCCTCTTTCGCACCTACGTCGTTCCCCGTAGTTCCGTGGAGGCGCGCCGCTCCGCGCGGTTGAACGATTCTCCTCTCCTCTCTCTGCTCTTCTATTCGAGGGAAGCTTTTCTGCTTCCTAACCAGTGCCAAAGAGGGAAGGTTAAAAAAAGAAAGAGACGGAGAACGAGGCGGACACAAAAAGATGGGGAGGCAGGGAACCGAATTCTCGAGGTGCCTCTAAAAATAAAGAGAACCGTCCCGTTGTTCTCAGGATCCTATGTACATAGGTTACAAATGAACAGAACGGAGAGGGAACTCTGTATGGTAGAGAGAGAAAGAGCGATACGATGGAAAAAGAAAGAGGACCGAGGAGTAAAAGAGCACGGAGAACAGCTGGAGCGGATCGTGTTTACGCGCCGTATGACTGGCTAGATGAGTCAATCGTAGACCCGTTGTCTAGGAGGCCGCGTGGTGGGGGAGCTACTACTTCACTGACCTATACCACGGACGTCGTATAGCGAAGGGAGAGACCCGCTAGAGAGACGCGATGCATCGCGTATACACATGACTGTTTCGTGACGCATAGAACACGCCGCCGTCGCCGTTCTCCTGCATAGAGACACAGAGAGACAGAGAGAGAGAGAGAGAGAGAGAGAGAGAGAGAGAGAGAGAGAGAGAGAGAGAGACCAGTACCGCGTGCGCCGCTATGACGATTTTCTATTGACGCTCCTGTAACGTTTGCGCAATAGGAAACCTATGTACCTCTCTGGAGGAGGAAACTGTTACGAGATCGGCGTGCTATCGCGTCTTTTATATCGCGACGACTACTCTAATTTTACGCTCTTACAACGAGCTTTCAAATACGCATACTTTCGTATCGAACACAACTTCTTACCAACTCACTGTTTAAGCTCTCTATTCTCGTTGGAATACAGAAAGAAAGGATATGGGGGGGGAATTGGCAGTAAAGGAAAGGAACGGCAGTGTGACGAACAAGTGGCGATGTTTTCATCGGTCGACCGTTTCTTCCTGAACACGGTGGCAGGAAGTTTAGGCGAAGCAGCCGGTAACGAGTCGATAGTTAAAAATACGAACAAGAGACAGGAAAGGGGGAGGGGGAAGGTTAGACAGAGATCGAAGTTATCCACGGAGCAGTGGCTCCCGTTTATTTTGCGAGAATTTCGCGCTAGCCTCGCGGCCGGAAGTACAAGTATAGCGAGAACGGTGGGATAGGGGGAGCGCGCGAGAGAAAAAGCGGGGAAGCGGGAGGAGAGATGATCTTGCGCGCCACCCGTGGTGGGGATATCCAGGAACGTACGAATCGTGGCGGCGCGCGAGCGCGGGGAGGGGAGGGGGCGAACGAGGCGAGTAGACTGAAAGTGAAGACGACGGAAGAGGAATCTCGCGTCTCTGTATCGGGGGGGAACGGATTCTCCCGTACACTCTCTCTCTCGTAACGCGAATAATCCTTTGAAAAATAAATTCCGCAGGATTACCTAGAGATACACAGTGGCGGTATCTTGAGACTAATTTCTAGCTAGTCTCGGTTCGTTCCTTCGTTTATCGATAGAAAGAACTCGGAGAGAGAGAGAGAGAGAGAGAGAGAGAGAGAGAGAGACAGCGAGATTGCGTCAATTTTATTTTTTCCGCGGCAACGAAAATACCCAAGGCGACTTATAAGAATGTAGTCGATGATATACATATACAGGGTGATACATCTAACTTGACACCACTTGGAATTACTCGCGAACACTATTGGTTGTACGAAAAAAGTACAAGATTTCAAAGGAGATCTACGTTACGAAGGTTGTTTTTATCCCTTTTCTGTTTAACGGGAACACTCTGTATTTCTTCGTGGAAATTAAAGGGGGGCGTTGAAAACCGAGTAAATAATTAGGCACGATAAAATGAATCAGGCTGTATAAGCAGAAGCGAGAACGAAGAAAAAAAAAGGAGACCGGAGGCAGGAGATGACGTTAACGCAGCCGTGAACCCGTCATTTAGCGAGACGCCTCTTCTGCACATCGCGACGCGGCCATTATCATGCCGACTCATATGGCTAACCAATTGAAGGCTGAGATACGCGCGCCAGAGTTATCGCACGATTTCCTTGGGACGAGTTACTGTACCAATAAACGCACCGTTATTTCTTCTCCAGATACCGACTATCACTCTGTGGTGATATTGTTCGCAACCATGATCGAAGGATGAGGAAAAAGAGAAAAAGAGAAAAAGAGAAAAAGAGAGAAAGACAATCAAAGACGCGTAGATAAACGTGTCAATTTACGCGAATGATATTAATCAACGTTAAACAACCAACTGTAAACATATTTCGTCTGATCTGTCCTTACTCGTTCTACTTGTATATCGGCGTTACACGCTATATCCCTGCTTTAACATGTTAATTGAAAAACGAATTTTCCAATTGATTTACTCTAAGATTTCCCAGAGAAGAACAGTCTATCGTTAATGGCACCGATACGAAAAAGCGAATTTCGACGGTGTTACGTGTGTAAGTACACGTAGAGTAGAGGAGCAGAGCCTAACAGGCTGAAAGAAACACGTCGCGGAGGATGTGGCTGTGTAAGGCGAGTTCTCACGTACCAGGACTTCGAGGCGGAATTCCGCGTGCACCTAAGTGCACGAATGACCCTCAACCCGTCGAGGAGGGCACCGTCGGCGGCGGTGGCGGTGGCGGTGGCGGCGGAAGAAGGATGGAGTGACACGGTGTGAAGAGAAAAGGCACCGAAAGTGTTCGTACGGCATAAACA
Source organism: Habropoda laboriosa (assembly GCF_001263275.1). Lineage (NCBI taxonomy): Eukaryota > Metazoa > Arthropoda > Insecta > Hymenoptera > Apidae > Habropoda > Habropoda laboriosa. Next base: position 1,569,632 of record NW_017100239.1, read on the forward strand.
AAGCAGTCGTGGATACGATTCGGTTTTCTGGTATGCGTATGTATGCATACACGTGTATATACATAGATTGAACCAGGGGCACACGTATATATATATCTGTGTACTACCCAGAAGATATAGGTTTAGCAGAGAGGAGTGGGTGTGTGTGCGCGCCACCGTATATGTGTATATAGCGGTATACGAAAGACCCGGCATACGTATCGAAGAATACTTGAAGCGAGAAAAAGAGAGGAAAGAAGAAGAAGAGGAGGAGGAGGAGGAGGAGGAAAGAGGATAGGATAAAGATGGGGCTGGACACACGAAGTGAGTGTTGGTGAGAAGCGTGTGGTAGCCGGAGAAAGAGAGAGAAGGAAGGACAGTGGTTGAGAGCGGGTGGCGGAGCGGAGAGTGGGTAGGAGGAGGTGGAGGAGGAGGAAGAAGACGAAGAGGAGGCGGAGGAGCGGGAGGATCAGGAGGATGAGGTCGAGAGAAGGGGAGAGTTGACCTTCAGCTGCGCCGGGAAAGTCAGGCAGTCACTGACCGACAGACTAACTTAACTACTCTATCCTTCTCCTCCTTCTCTCTTCTCCACCTCCATTCGCGACTGGCTAGTCCGATGCACCGTGCTGGCTGCACACACATATCTCCACATCGAGCCCACACTCCTTCTCTCTCTCTCTTTCTCACGTTCCTTCTGCATCCTCCCTACTACCCGCGTGTCTCGACGTCGAGTCGTTCTCTCCTCTCCTCCACCACTGCTCCCATTCCCTTTTTCTCTTTCTCTCGTTTAGACCCAGACCCCCATCCCGGCCTATTATGTTACCCTACTGCCTCGGGATACTATCTTTAACCCCGAAACCCGTTCAAATTGCGAGCCGCTTTGCGCGCACGTGTATGAGCCTGCCGTCTATCTCGCTCTTTCGCCTTCTGCACGGCCACAGTCTGTCTCGCTCCCCTGGCACCCGGAAAGGGAGAAAGGATGCATGGACTCGATGGGGAGGAATAGAGGAACGATCGTACGATGCCAATTGGAATTCGGTTTGCGCACACTGCTCGCGGAAAGAAACAGCCTTTCTCGAACAAATTCGATTATTTAAACAGACCAGAGAGAGAAAAAGTAGACCGCGTTAATTTGCAAAAAAATTACAAGATTCGAAACTATCGAGCAACGGTGTATATGCAAAGGAGACGAAGCAGTGGCAGCGACTCCGAAAAGCTTGACTTTCGTCGGGATCCGCGTCGAAGGACGCCGAGGTAAAAGTCTGCTCTTTGATCTTTCCACGCGGAGAGGCGAACGACGGCGGCGGCGGCGGCGGCGGCGACGACGACGACGACGACGACGACGACGCGCGCGTCGAAAAATGCTCGTTCTCGCGGAGCGATTGCAATAGACACCGTGGGCGGAACGCATTATTTCTCCGCCGTTTCTGTATTCCTCGAAGCGGCGACCGCCGCCGCGCCGCGCCGCGCCGGGCCGCCCCAACAGTGGGGGAATACCACACGCTTCTGGCCTGTCCGAGAACCTAACGAAAAGAACGAGATTTACGTCCGCGGAGCTCTCTCTCTCCGCTGCTTTTTCTACGCGTCCACCTTGGCTGCCTATAAAACGTACGTCAAACGTGTGGGCTTCGCGATTCTCCCGCTGATCCTTCC
>NW_017100239.1:1571328-1577641 GCF_001263275.1 Habropoda laboriosa
AACGGAAATACTTGGGAAAAATAGCAACTGAGAAGTTACGCCTGAACGTGCATGGATATGTACATACGTGTGCCTCCGTGCGTTTAACGAAGAGTAGGAGAGGATATATTTTGGAAAATGAGTGAAAAAAAGATAGATTCGTAGGAGATAAAAAGAGGATTAATTTAGCGAAACGATAAGAAGAAGGTGGAGGAGATGGAACGGAGGAGAAATATAGAAAGGGAGGGAGAGAGAGAAGGAAAACAGGCGCGTCTTTCTACACCGAGAGTACAAGTGGATATTTCTTCGGATCGAAGTATCGCGAGCGTGCATCGTTTGCAGGATACGTTTCTTAGCGAGTTCGTCGATCGTTCGATGGGATTCTTATTACTAGTTTCCTGCTGCACGTATCGCGGTGGGTAGCTCTTTGTAGCCGGCTCTCGTTGGTATCCGGAAGTCTCGGTACTACGACGGCCGACGACCAACACGGTGCACCTATGTTCCTTGCAGGCCATTATTCTGCTTATAGGTGGACGTACACGTCTGTACACGGTGTTCCAAAAGTATCGCTCCGTTCGAAACTTTTACTACTACAAATTCACCGGGTGTGTGTGTTTTATACAGTCTGACGATTGATAAGTATTCTCTCGGTTTAGGACCGCTTAAAAAATCCAATTAGTTAGCCATGATTCTAGATACCGGGTGTGCTTGATAAACACGCTCGAACACTGACACCCGTTTAACGTTCAAATTTCGAACACACGCGGACACGTATCGATGGAAATTGAGGAAAAGCGAAAGAGGACCGGCGACATAGCTCGGCATCTAGGCTGCATTATAAATGCACGGGGCGTGCAGTCGCGCGTTTGCATCTCCAGACTGGTCTAGCTACCCGGCTACTTGGTAGTCATTAACTCCGTCGTCGGCAGACGTCGTTCCACAGAACATCGGGGGAATAAAAAAAGCACCGCATCGTTTCATCATCGGGCCTTGAATAAACGACGAGACTGTGTCTTTCTCGCCTCCGATATCTCGACTTTCCGCCTTCTTGAAAACACCCGTTCAACCCACCCACCCGATATTTGAACGTTTCAACCGACACCCGATGCGCATCGAATGAGAAATTAGTTGAAATTAAGGACGGAAGGTTGGGAAACCCTCGGGAATAACGAGGTTTCGGGGTCGTCGATACTTTTAGGACACCCCGTGAAGCGGACAGCAAGTCCTCGCCGAGAAAAGAGAGGCGTCTCTATATTCCCGGACCAATCCAACGCGTGCGCTGCCTACGTCGCACGCATTCTTTTCGTTCGCCAGCGGACAGAGGTCAAGACGACGACGGCCGAATGGGAAGAATGCGTGACTCCTCTTCCGTCGGCGCGGACACGACGTGTGCGAGGTCAGTGACCATCGTGCGCGCACTCTCGGTGGGCGCAACTTCTTGCTAAGCGGACGTAAGGCGCGAGAGAGAGAGAGGAGAAAGAGAGCGTGTGTGCCTCCTCGAAGAAGCAACGGGAACACCACAGACACCGAGAGCGACCAAGGGAGAAGGCGAGGAGAATATATGTATATGTGTGTAAGAGAGAAAGAGGGAGAGGAAGAAGAAGAAGAGCGGGCGAGAGATGGCGATGCTCTGTATAAATTCTGTCGCAACGCGTACGGGGCCAAGGGAACTGGAACTTCGACCCTTTGATTCCGCGCGCCTCTTAATTGAGATCCGAGCGTAACGAGCCAGAGAGAGAGAGAGAGAGTGAGAGCACTCTCTCTCTTCTGGCTTGATTTATTTTCGGATGGGACGCGTATATTTTCGCCACGCCGCTTCCTCCCGTCTTTCCTCGACGAGGAACATTCGGACAGGGATGAAGAATCTCGCGAGAGTGCTTTTTTCCGGGAAGCGCGTTGTTTCTCGGCGGAGAAATTCGGAATAGGTGTAATATCGAGACCGTAGCTCTTCTTTTTTTTCAATTGAAAATTGTGCAAATCAGGAGGAGTAAGCTAGATACGATTTCACGAGACGAAAATCGTTGGACGAGCGTTCTGGAAGGTATTACGCAAGGAATTATCAGATAACAACTCGAGGACGTGCTGGTAATGGCGTAGATGTTGCACTCTCGAAATTCTGATGTCTTTATCGGCGTTCGTGCGAGGCACGATAACCCAGACCCAAGGAAAATTGCCAAAACTTCTCTTTCCCCCTTCTCTCTCGCTCCTGTTCTTATTTTTGTTCCTCTCGATAAAACGCGATCGGGCGAGATGATTTGGGTCAGCGGCATTGACATGGATCACACAGAAGGCACGTCTTATCAGTCGGTATAATAATTACAATAATAAGATAACGCCTGCATCGAGAACGTAAATAAGTTGTTAAATCTTGGCACAGCACCACACACTTTGCGATCAACATCGCTCCTCGCGTGTTTCGCGATAATTACGTAATGCGTAGCCAAAGGGGGTGGAGAAAAGAGGCGCACGTTCGACGGGGCAAAAATTCGTGAAAACTGAAAAAAACCGTGTAGAGTAGAAGGAGGTACGTATCCGGCGGAAGACGAGTGATTTCCGGAGAGTAGAGCTGGAAAAGGCGAAGTTTATCGGGAGGCGGCTGGCAGAGGCATTGAGAGAGAGAGAGAGAGAGAGAGAGAGAGACAACGGGTCCGGGGGCCGTGTCCGATGCCTCGAAATGACGTATCTCGGCCAGTTGGCTGGCAAGGTCGTGCTCCGCGGAGCCTTCCGTTGCAATAATAAAGCGGATGGGCGTTCCAGTATGTACATCGACGAAGGGAGGCCTCGAATTCTTCGGAAAACGCGTTAATCAAAAGCGTGTAGCGACCGAGGAAAAAAGAAACAAAGAGTACTAGTTAAATAGAAACGAATTTTTTTCATCCTACAGAAAAAGATATTAGACACATCTTACATATCCTATCTGTCTTAATTTGTTCTTATCACACGCTAGAGTTCAAACCTACTAGAGAGAGAAAAAATAATCCGACGTATCACGTCGCGGGACATTCTGTACGGTATTATCGGAGCAAATAAAACTCCGCGTATCGAGAGATAATGCGAGAGATAGAAGAGAAGAAATGAATAAAAAAAAGAAGAGAGAGAGAGAGAAGGGTAAAGAGGATCGCGTGACACGAAAAGTTTCGTGCGCGCGGAACTACCGCGTCCATGCCCGATGCCCGTTCACTTTCTCCGATAGTACTAGAGACAGCCCTCCCCTCTCCCTCACCCCTTCCCGCATCTTCCTGTTCCTCCCCACCAGACCATATATATCCGCGGGTCTAGGCTAGCTCAGTGGGTCTAGGTCTAGGCTGGCTGCAACGTCGCGTGTGCGTGCAGTATGCACCGACGATGCAGCTGCGTGCATTCGCGCCGCCGAGTGCCACGAACCGACGAGACGCAACGAAACGTAGAGAGAAGAGAAGAGAGAAACCACCGTCTTCGTCGTCGTCGTCGTCGTGGTCGTCGTCTTCGTCGTCGTCGGCGTCGTGTGTTCGCCCCCTTGCAACACGGTGCGCATTATATTTAGACGCGAACGTGTGTGCGTGAATTCGCGTCCGAGAGACCCGCCTCGGTTGGACCAGCGTGTCCGTCGTCGTTTCTTTTTTACTCTCTCTCTCTCTCTCTCTCTTGCTTTCCCGTTTCTCTCTCATTCTATCTTTCTCTATCGCGAGTTTCGTCCCCCTTTCTCACTGTGCTCTGCCCTTCTCTGTTTCTCTCTGGTTGGTCTGCTGCCGCTTTGTTTCTCTGTTGACTGTTGGACGACGAGAGACACAACGGGGAAGGAGAGACACGACGGTCCCCATGAAGAGCGGCGGAAATGAATCATTTGAAATTGTCAATTTTCGAGCGTGGTTCACGCACGGTACGCGTGAGGAGCGCACACGTGCCCACGCCGATGCGTGTAGAGGCCCTTTAGAGAGAGAGAGAGAGGAGAATGAGCAGGCGTTAACGATCTGCCGGAACGCGGCGAGATCAGAGAAAGAGAGCTGATCGTGTGTACATTACCGAGGAAGTGCTGCTACGCCAGCAGGAAAGATTGTTGGATTGCGTCACACGGTATATACGGGTGTCCTGGTATGAGAACCAGAGACTTTTTCGCTGCTCGTAATTCGTGCCACGTTGCGTAACCCCTCTTCTCTTTTCGGAAGAGGAAACAAGAGAGGCTAATTGTTGGCTCCCTCGATAACGGTGCTTTTTCTCGCGTGGTAAACCGTTTCGATAAGAAAAAGGAACACCATTGCAACACGGGTGTGAAATTCTGTCGATATGGAACAAGGAGGGAAAATTCGATCGCACTTTTATAACCACCTCCTCCGCTTCTTCTTCTTCTCTACAGCTACCTCTTTCGTCAATTACGACATCGAACACATTTCAGGGCGAATTCGTTGCATAAATAAGTAACGGTGACGGGTTGCGTAAAGTCGATCAGCGTTTCCCTGATACGTGTGTTGAAATACGCGTATATAGGACGAGAATGTCTGCCACGGAGAGGAGAACAGAGTGTCGAAGGCCTGTCTGCTCGAAGATAACAAGAATCGAAGGAGGAAAATAAGTTGGCTGCATTCGTGGTCCGATGCACGCAAGGCGGCCTGGCGGATCGTGCGATCGATGGAAAAGGAAAGAAGGAGAAAAGATATAACAGAGAGAGAGAGAGAGAGTGAGAAAGAGAGGGAAAAGGCCACGCGGAAGAGAGGCTCACCACGACGTACGCGAACGAAAGTGAACGTACCACTCGAGTATTTTATATCGCGCGTATGCAAATACTAAGCAAGTTCGCGATTCACCGACAGAGAAGAGAGACCTTTAACTCGTGGTACGCGGCCCGCGTGGGAGCAAGACCGAGAACAGTTCCGTGTACGCTGGAGAACAAGGGAGGGGGAGAGACAAGGAGGAAACGTCGCGACGCAGGCAAAATCGAGGATGGCGAAAGCCCGCTGTCGAAATCGCCTTCTATTTACCCGACGGTGATTTCAAATGAGTCACCCATCGTTCTACCGAAGAAAAAAAAATCGGAGAAAATCGCCTCATTAACACAGGAAACACGAACGATCGTAGTAGCAGATTTTTGTATTACCCGACGGCAGAAGGTACGTAGAGAGTTGCGTGCGCGAAAAAAGGAAGGAGAGACATTGTCACGCATAAAAGAGCACGGTTTACAAAGAGAGAAAGAACACCGCGCGCATCGAAGCAAGGAGGAAGAGACCAGAGAGAGAGAATAAGAAAAAGAGACGGAGGGAGAGGCGTAGTGTGACGTGTGGTTGGTGACGAGTGTAACGAGGACAACGCTAGTCGTCGGTGCATCCGTGGAAGAATGGAGTGCAAGAGGGATAGAATGATCACACGATCGCGGGGAGACAGAAGAAGAGGCCGACAACGACGAGAAAGGGGCGGAGGGGGAGAAGTGCAGCGACGTCGAGGAACGATGCCGAGGAGCGGAGAGGGTCAATGGAGGGAAAGAAAGAGAGGTGCAGGGAGGCAGAGGGAGCTCGAACGTTCGACGGAGAAAGAGAGAGAAAGGAGAGACAGACGGGGTGAATTGCCGGCGACAAGGTCACCGTCTATACCTCGCTAAAACCGCCGATACGTGCCTTCGGCGTTATACTCGCGTGGTACTCTAGCTGCAGCTCTTTTCCCCCTCCTCCCTCGCGCCCCACCCCACCACCTCTACACCCTCTTTACCCTACCGCGCCGCAGCGCGGTGCGTCTCTGTTCCTCGCGGATCTCCCCTTTTCTTCCTTCTTCCTCCTTCCTCGTCGACACGGGGGCTCCCCTGCATGCATGTGCATCGACGCCGCCTCGGTGCACGTGTACGCGCGCGAGCATGTGAGGGCGTGCGTGAGCTAGTATAATAGGAATAAGGAAAGTGATCCTCATGACGAACTGCGTGCTCGTTCCGACTGATCGTACGAGAAACTTCCGAACGCGAGACGAGACACCACCGTCCGGTAAAAATATTTGTACTTCGGTTGGAAGACAGGAGTGGAAAATATTTCCGCTGGTAATTAGCGTGTACGAATACACACAACGGTCGAGAGATTCGTTGGAAGTATTCGAGGAAATGAGATTGATATTTTTGTCAAGTAACGACACGCTGCAAATCGACCACTCTTCACGTGGATAATCCGTATGTAGAAATAACGATTAACTAACGAAACTATCGTCGAATCTCGTAACCGCGTTATCAAGTTTTCTTCGATAACGAAACACGACTGTTTATCGAGAACTATGGTATAATTAAGAAACGAATCGGGAGGAATAGATCGCGGTGGTATTACCTCCGATTCCTGATATGGAATCGAAGAGAGAATCCGGCACACACGGTCTCCGGATCGTTCGG
>NW_017100239.1:1577691-1590712 GCF_001263275.1 Habropoda laboriosa
CGACGACGACTTAAGACCTTGAAGATTCATCGTTTATTCGCCGCTTACAAACTTCCCCTCCCTCGTCTCTCCTATACCACACTTGTCTCATTCTCTGCTCCGATTAATTTTATCGTTGGTAACATCATCGGCGCATCGCAAATATTTTCCCCGCGGATTTGCCGGTCAGGAGAGCTCCGCGGGGAACGGTTCCCTTCGAGTAATCGATTCGGCTCACCGTCTCGCCGATAAGCCGGATCAGCCAGCGATGACTTTTACACGCTGCTGGATGAAGAAAGAGACGAAGACAGAGGTGAAGACGAAGAGGACGACGAAGATGAAACGACATCGAGAGAGAGAGAGAGAGAGATGTCTGTCCGGTTGAGAACCGTCTGGTGCAACAGCGCTATGCATTTTTGCCGGCGGCGGCGGCGGCGGCGCTGCTCTAACACACACGCAACTCTCTACACATTGGCTGGATGGGCGGTAGTGTGTGGCGGCCGCCACACAATGTACCTATACACATACATCTATGGACAGCGGACGACACAGACGAGACCGTATACATAGGAATACGCTCTGATAATATGTACACAGCAAATATACAATACTACAATACATACGTCGGTAGGGGCAGAGACCCAGGAAGGACGCTTACTGCGCGAGGCTTGGCTTGGCTGGCCGGCTGCCTGTTCGCCCGGCTGCCAGCCTCTCTGCCTATCTGTAAACCCGTGTCTCCTTTCCTTCTCCTTCTTTCCTCCTTTTCCTTCTCTCCTTGTATCCTCTTTCTATACGCCACACGCTGCTTCTTCTTCTGCTTCATCTTCCATCTCCTATACTTTTGCACATACTACGTGTGGATGCGTTTCTTCTTTTCTCTCTCTCTCTCTCTCTTCTTTCACGGTGATTCTTTACCCCGTCTTCCTTTCTTCGGTAGTGGCAGCAACGGCAGCAGGGGGGCTGGCAGCAACACGAGCCGAAAAATCGACGCGCAAAATATCGCGCCACTTCCGGACCGCGGCGGCCATTTACCAATTCTACTGGAGGGGAATGCGCGCTACTCACGCGCAGGCGCCTTTTTTCGTATTCAGCGGACGCGGGAACGTTTACCGGGTGACACGCTGAGTTTTCGGCCACGCGTACCCCGGTAACCGAGAGGCTGCATTTAAGCTCTCTCGTCACGCAGAGGATACACCAGCCAGTTCTTTTTCCGGTCTCTTGCGTTGTACGTATACAACGCCGGCCAAAAGTTTCCAATCACCTGCCAAATTTACATCTATATGGAATCTGTTGTTCATTCTTGATGTCGCGCGGATCAATAAGACTTTACCTCGTTTCCACTCGTTCGAACCATCGAAAAAATTCTTAAAATTGCCAACTTTTTTTTTTTTTCAAAAAATTTTTTCGGCACTTCCAATGCACGGTGATTCTAAACAATCGTGTGTAGTGCGTGTGTAGAGAGGGGAGAGATCGAAAGTGAAAATTTTCTCGAGCGACGAAAACTTTTCTCTACAGAGTGCGATTCGAACGTAACGCCATAACCTTCCCCTCGCGATATCGTAACGAGTGCCGTGGCGAGGTTCGACCACGCTCATGAATATTCAACGCGGTTGCTATTTAAAGCAACTATGCGCTTATTATTGAGCAAGGGAATTTGTAACGAAGCTCGTGTCACTTCCAATTACTCGCTGCACGCGAAACCTGCACGCACCTTTTAAAGATTCACCATGGTAGGAGGAGAGGGGGAAGATGATCGGAGAAAAGAGAGTAACGATGTTTAATACGAATATTTAGCAAACTTTCTTTCTCTCGATTGTTATTAAGAATTTCAACGATAATGCTCAGGCCTGTGAAACTACATAGAACGCAAGAAAGTTAATTATATCGTTTCCCTTGGCGAACAGAGTTTTATCCGTTCGTTCGTTGGTTCGTTTTAACGAAAGAAGACGTGGACGTTTCTCGACAAACACGACACATCGCTGTAATACGGCACGCGGTGTCGATTGCTCCTTTAAAGAAATCGCGTCGAATTTACGGCGAAACCGTTGTTTCCTGCTTTCGCGGCAGTTTATAAAACCACGGAGTTTGGTGTGTCTTGGCCTACAATAAAATCCGACACCGTTTACGGCTTCCGGAGCGCTAAGAGGACATTAATCAGCACGGCGATGACGGCGTAACCGTCACGTGCGACCGGTGTGAATGCACTTCGCGCTTTAACACTTTCGCTTTCCGTGTCGACGTTTCGATTATTCTCTGTTTCTCCTCCAACCGAAATTATCCAACTGCGGTGAAACTTATTTGAGTAGTACACCGCTTTATTACGCTGTTGGAAAAGTGCAGGATCGATATTTCAACCCTTTTAACCCTCTAACAAATCCATCATTTTCCCATTTTCCTGCATTTCAAACGAGTAGCCTCTCGATCTCAAGTCTAAAGCAAACTGTGCCAACCCTGAAACAAATTCTACCACAAATTTAAAACACCCCGGACTTAGAGGGTTAATAAAAATTCGTCAGAACGTATGAAACTCTGCAGTAAATTTGAACCAATTCCCTCGAAAAATCCCTCGCTATCGTCAGCAACCGAAAATCCAGCGAATCGAAGAACTATGTTTAACTCTTCGGTTGAATCACACAAATTTTCTCGACGAATACTCGATTTAAAAAAAAAAAAAAAAAGAAAAAAAGAAGTGGTATTCAGGGGATACCAGTGCTGGGTTGCACGGAAATATCGTGTTTCGAGTTGAAGAAGAAGCGTGCGCACACGATAGAGAGCTGTGTGGACGGAAAAGGCGATTCCTCGCCACTAGGCCAGGAAGTAGACCGGCGCACCCCTTCCTAGCCGACCTAGACCTACACCTAGACCTAGCCTAGCCTCAGCCGTGGCGGCGCGTTTCGCTCCTTTTGTTTTTGCTCGCCGCCTTTGTTGCACCTGCTTGCTATTGCTCTGCTGCTCTCTCGCGGCCGGCCAGCGCGAGAGACTTTTCCTCTCTTCGCGGTGAAACGAGGTGAGCGGGGCTCTTTAGTTAAGGAAACGTTCTCTCCGCCGTAGTACTTTCGCGTTCCCGTGAAACCGGACGGGTTTACGACCCGATAACTTCACTGGCTTTATGTTAATTCACGTCTGGAATTTGTTTAGTTACCGTAACACGCCTCGCTGCGTATATAACTTCGCCCTGGCAAACACAAGCTGAGCATACAGCGCCGCCACTGTTCCGCCAACTCGAGAGGTGCAATAACTTGTTTCTGATACTTTCGATATGGAAAAAGTGAAACGAGAGGAGTATTTTTAAACACAGATACTATTGACAGAAGAGGTTTCCAGGCGGCACCACACCGATCCGTAACACATATTGCACGGCATTAATACTGGTTATCTTTCTCTCTCGTTCTCGCCTGACACTTTTACCCGGTATTACTGAAACTGTTCAACGTACCGTCTTGAGACCCGCGAAAAATTTTACTTAACGTTCTGTTGCGTAATGGAAAGAACGTATCGATGCATCTTGTCCGTTGCAGAAAATAATCATAATAATTGCACCGCTGTCCTGTTATTAGGGCGCCTATTATGTTCCTGCCAGAAGGTATTACGTAATTTAAGTTACATTTCGTCGCCAAAGTTGGTATCGTACATCGGACATTCTCTTCTTAATCACTCTTCTGTACCGAAGGGTTTACCAGCCCGCGAAATTTCAACGAAATAAACGAACACTACGAGATTCGAAATTGTACAATTTTCTTCAAGATCCCAAAAAATGTTCCACGACTACTTCAGTTTGTTCCACGTTCAGCAAGTAACGTTGGTCATTTTATTACCCACGTGACACAGGTGCAGAGCCGGCTGTCGCACCTAACCTCAAATTCATACGTTCCTCCAATACGGCTCGTGCATAAATCGCGGTGAAGAAAAGTCGCCATTATGAATGGAAGGTACGTGCATATACAGTGTACAATGGTCCTGAAGCGAACGAGGAATCGTATATACGGTTTAGAGAGAGGCTCCGAAGCGAGGAGGATCGACCTGCGCGAGGAAATGAAGTACCGTACGGACGACAGCGTACGTAAATATATAACCATACGCCCCGCCTAGTCGACCTAGACCTAGACCCAGTCTATGCTCAGAATCCACACTGCATCGCGTTTCGTTCCTTTATTTTTACTCGCTGCTGTTCGCTTGCTATGCGAAGCGTTACGTAACAGCACGCATGACCCTTTCAACACGAGCCATCGCCAGTAGCGAGAGACCTTCCTCTCTGCGATTTTTCTCTCGACCATCAATCCTACCTCTTCTCGCTTTTTTATTCTTTCCGATTTAACCGTTTCGTTCTTTTTCTCCAGAGAGAGAGAGAATAATTTATGGCAACCGAAATATCCCGGCAAATGTGTATATATATATATTTTTCTTTTTATTTTTCAGGTTATTCTTGTAATTTTCACGAATGATCCGTTTAGGTGGGATAACGTTGAACGTGTTCGTTGCATCGAACGGCGAGATTTCGATCTCGGAGGCCATCCAGCTACTCGATGGAAAAGTATCTCAATGTGCTAGACCGGTTTCACAGCGACTGATAAAGCAACAAGCAGCTGTGTAAGTGGCTTCATTTACATCGCGTATTAATCGCGAGGCCGCGATCCACGAGTTCATCCACTTCTTCTCGTCTCGACAAATTCTCGCCGGAGAAAATTGCTTTCTGTCACGATCGCAATACCGAAACACCTGTCGATCTTTGTGCATCTTGCGAACGATCTCGCTTCTTTTGTTCTACCCAGGTAGAGGCTCGGTAAGTTGTCGATCGAAACGATTGAACGTGTTAAAACAGAACTCTCAACTATTTGGTCATCAACCTTGTCCAAGTTTAAACGCTGTAACGAGATTAAAAATGAGGAGAAGAAGCGATCCTGTTTTTGCAAACGGAGAAATCGCTCGATCGCAGCAAAGGATCGATCTTAAATCGGCAGATTATCGTATCTTAACTATCGATCGTCCAGCTTGTCTACAAGCGAAGAGGTTAAAAATGAAAAGAAGAAGCGGTCCTTCTTTTCTTCCAAACGGTGAAACCTCCTGGAAGAATACCGCGAGAAGAAAACGATTCCTCGACAGCCAATTTACATTAAATCGTTCTCCTACAGTTCCGGATGAAAGAGATCATCAGATTCGCCTGACGATTCGAGAGAGAAGAAGAAGAAAGAGCCAACTGCAGCACCGCGCGATTTTTTCCACAGGCCAGTGTTTTTCTCTGCTCGAGCGACTCGCGGCCGCCGCGCTTGTTATTCGACATCGATCGCGCGCCGTTCTATTTTTTCTTCGATTTCCCCGATACCACCTTGTGTCCCCTCCCCCTCGCACGATTCTCTCTCTTTCACCGCGGAGAACGCGCGAGTTCCTCCTCTCCTTCTTCGCGCGTACGAATTACGTCGGCCTCCGTCTGGCGATCTTTTTTAAAAATATCCGCCGGAGTACTTGATCTAGGGCAACCAGGACATCCTCGAACCGCGAGGCGAACGTAAGAACTCTGCATTTTTTTCTCGGCCGACTGCCGAAAAAATTGGCAAACCCGGTGGCGCGCAGAAATTTACCGAGCCAATCACACACGACCGCCGTTGTTCCGGGAAGCCGAGTTCCCGACCGTGTTGCGCGTCCTCCAGCTGACCAGAAATAAGTTCGAAATAACTCGCGGCTGTTTTCGAAATCGCCGAGCTTGCGGCAAAGGAAGAATGCAAAATAATAAAGACGAAGGTGTGTCGTTGGAAAGTTAGCAATTATACGGGACGTTTCGATAGATATTCCTAAATTTTGCGGAAGCAACGGGGCAAAAATTAGCGACCACTTAGTTGCAAGTGAATTAACATTCGCACCAAACTTTTTACTCGCTGTCTGTCGCTTAATTCGAAAATAATTCTCACTAAACAATTCTCGATAATGATAACAACATACGGAATTTGACAAGGACAGTTCGGATTTCCGTTATAGAGGCGAATTAAAATGGTAATCGATTCCCAGTCTCGCGTTCAGTCCAGTTAATTAATATTTACAAATTCTAATAAAAGGTCGGGCATCACCTTGACACGCGTCACGCGCTCGCGCGAATTACGCTGGTCGCGTATCGGGAACGAACGCTCTCGCGTGGCCCATTCGATCGGTTTCCAGGCACTTCAAACAGAGGGAGGGGGGAAATTACGCCCGCCAATGTCCTGTCGATTACCGTTTTTCTCTTTTTTCCTTCTCGTTCACGACACGAAATTTCACCGGACGCGTTAAAAATATTTTTCGGCCAGGCCCCCGTCGTTAATTCGCGCCACAAAGAGCCATTACAGGTCCGCCACCGGGCATCCCTCTTTCTCCCCGTGCTCGATGGAATTAATCGAGTCACGTTTTCAAAAGTACCCGGGGTCTCGAACCGGTGAATCAATTTCCTCTTCGGCTAGAAAGCGTTGTGCTGTTTCGCTCTCTCTCTCTCCCCCTCTCTTTTGTATTTCAAGAGAAAATACACTTACGCACGCGTTGGAAAATTGCGAAAAAAAAAAATGGCGACAAAAATTCACTTTGCAATTAGTTCTGTTGCCGATTGAACACGATTTCAACTAAAATAAATATCCACTAGGCGGATACTTTCGATCGAGGGAGAAAATTGAAACACATTTTGTCCTTTTTCTTTTTAATTGACTTTTAATCGAGCGACGTTACAACGTTCGTTTGTTCGATTTTATAGCCGTAACTTTCTATAGACTTTGATATACACTGGTCGAACGTGCCCCGAACTCGAGAACTTTTCCAAATTTATAATACGTAACTTTGAAGTTTCGAGTTGTGATAAAGTAGTTGGAATTGAATAGTAATTTCTACTTGTTTCTGGGTGATCAGAAAACGAAGGCAGATGGATTGGTTGGCAAGCGGAGCTGCGCAGCCGGCCACGAGCGAAGGGTTAATCGGGATTTAATCGGCTCGCGGAGCCTTGTAACGCTTATTCGTCCTCAACATTAAAATGTGTGCCACGTCGTGTGCCAGCGCGCGACGCGAGACGCGCGAAACTTTCGTTCCCGGCGTGCCTGAAGGGTCTTTCACACGTTCCCGTGCCACCGACAACTCGGATCGTAACTCGATGATGATCCACTCGAAAATAACCCAACGATGCCTATTCTTTGCCATCGCCTGTCTATTCCGGTCGTACGGTGGCGCCTATGTTCCTCTTCTTCATCTCTTATTTACCATTTCTTCGATGCTTTCGTCCATTTCTCTATGAATCACCGAACAACTTAACCCTTTCGATACTAGCAACGTCAGTCAGCAACGCTGACACAAAATGGTACAAGAAAAAAGTTCAAGACTCTGAAGATAGGTGGTAAAAAAGCTACCCTGATAAACTTGCTTCGAAAAATTCATATTTCTCAAGTTGCAAGTTCCCTCTTCAAACACCAATAAATGCTAATAAAAAATATTCGAAACACAGTAAAAACGAGACTGTCACAGTAATCAAAAATGCCAGAAATGGAGGCGCTAATGGAAGCGCGGAAACTCTCGAAGCAAGAAAACCGGTAGTTTTAACCTAAACGAAAAATCGTCAATTACTCTGAAAATATCCATTTTTCGACGTATGTTTATTCAAACTTTTCCCTTCCATTTGCCGAGTACTGTCTACCCTCCAAGTTCCGAATTTTTCCGTACCTTTTTTTTTAAGTCACCCTGTATATAGATATTTCGCGTAACTCTCGTAAGAGAGTGAAAGAGAACGAAAAGCGCGTCTCGCGGAAGGTGCATATCACAGCGTGATTGTTGAACGCTGAAAGGGTTAAGAGAAGGATTGTCTTTGTGCGAACGCGGAAAATAAGCGGATGGCGGATGATATACAGTGGAATACGGTCCCGAGGCTATTTCCGATGTTTATCTGGTACGACGTTCTAGATAGAGGCGGGGAATCTGGTTTGGCAAAATCGCGGAAAAACGTCGAGCCACTTGGCAACGTGCGAAAGTTCGCACACTGCCACCGGCCCGGATACGGATTTTAGAATGCCGCTTATTCGAGGAAAACGGATCACGCGGTGACAACCGGTGAAAGAACGGGCTAGCCGTGTCGCTGAATAGAGTATCTCTATTTCACCGATTGGACTGATCCCAATTAACTTTTAATTCGATCGTTTCTGCCACAGACGAAAAGCAGTGGGGATACATTGCGCGGAAAAAAGTTCGAGAAACGTTTCATTCATCTCGTTACACGCGGTAGATCTTTAGGAAGTAACGCGAACTCACTGTCTACAGGTACTTCCAAAGGTATTCAAACACTACGTAGACTCGCAGTTTTAACGATGCATTTCCGTTAATTATAAGAGGATCGAACTGATTCTTTCTCGTTACGAAACGTTTACCCTACTTCCGGATTACGTATCGTCGGTTCAAATTAAGCCCAATTACTGTTACACAAATATTCGGAAATTTGGCAAAAATGAATATTCCCAAACCTAACCTAACCTAACCTAACCTAACCTAACCTAACCAGTCAGCTGTTGCGACCTCTTTGAAAAGTGCGTACCTAAAACGTGTCGCAAAAAGTAAGCGACGACGAGTATACTTCTTCGACGCAGTTTTTTCGTAATAATTATTTATATTTTTTTATTTGTTCGTTTTATTTCGTCCTGCCCTCCAAATATTCAGAACATCTTAAAATTTTCGAATATATTTTAGTTTTCACTAAAATTGCGTACACGCCCCACGCCGAACTTTCTGTTCAGGCCGTTCGATATTTCTGCTTTTTCCTTCCGTTCACTTAAACTATGCAACTACGACGATAAGTTTTTCCTTGCTCTATAGTGCATCTTAAACGTTACCTTTTCCTTGATAACCATGACTTTTGCAATCTTATAAATATTAGAAGACATACAGGGTCAAAAGTAAAACTGTTAGTCCCGACAGCGCGAGACGTATACGGTCCACGCGGCCTGAACGAAAAGTATACTCGTCGTAACGCAAAATATTGCCATTTCTTCACGACGAGAATACTCGTGAAAAACAGCTAACTGGTTAACACGCACGCTGCCACGGACGCAGCGTATGCGTCCGACAGCGTGCTGTCGATCTTCTGGTGGCAGCGAAGGTGTTCATTTTTCCGGAGTAACCGTATCTACGTCACTTTCGTCAGATTATACCTGTGGCTTAAAGAAAGAAACAACTTGTAGCTGGAAGAAAAAAATTAGGCTAAAATGTCTACGTTACACTGCGACTCCACCCTCGAATTACCATACAACCGGACAGCAGGACACGGTAAACGCGAGTAGAAAAACCGATCCGGGCCGTATCCGTGGCGTAACGCAATCCCGTAAATCGATCGCGGCGGTCCTGCGATCTACGACTCGCAAACGCGGCGCGGCTGGGCCCTTAAGAGCGCAGCTTGAATTTTCCCTCGGCCGAGTTCGCGTCCAGCGTGGTCGGTCACCGCAATGGGAACACGGCCGGGTCTGGTTGGTGGGGTGCCCCGCAAAGTTACCAAATCGCTATGGCGTAACATTTTGCTTATTCACGTTCGATTATACAATCCGGCACACTTTTACTCGCGTCCAGAGCACTGGCCACTCTGAGCTCTCTGTGTTCGCCCAACAGTACATGTGCCTCTCTCTGTCTCTCTACGCGCACGGATTTCTTTTCTCTTCTCCCCTCTTTCCAACTTCCATCTGTTCGTCCCAATTAAATAATTATGGCTTCACCAGACTTGGACACGTAACGACACACGGATCGCTATCAAACGTGTCTCCTCGTGTACGACGATATTTCATCGGGAACACACTGATTTCCCCCCCTCCCTCTTTATACTTCGATTACACGCGTATCTTTCACCTGCTCGTTCCAATTAGGCGATTTACTTTTACTCCGACGAATTCCAAGCGACAACTGTCTGATCACTGATTTTTTCTGCGCTTCTTTTGTTTTTATGTCGTTCGGTTGGTAAAGAAGTTGCGCGTGTTTCTTTTCGATTAACAAATTTGACATTGTTACCGGTAGAAACTTTTTCCAAGTATCCTGTCCGTTCGAGCGTAACCCGTTTCGCTACGGCGATATAGCATTATAACGAGACAGGAAAACCCATAGAGAGGAGTTTCCAATCGCTAGTTAAGAGTTAGAAACGGGGTTAAACGCGTTGCCACGCTTCGAGAACACTTTCAATCAGGGAAAGTCCGGCACAGACCTTCCTACCTTCGCGTTCGCTTTACCCACAATCGCTACTACGTCCGAGCCAATGGTTAGACGATAAAACGTCCAACTAGTTCCGTTTTCCGGTCTTCTCCAATTATATACGCGTATATGTGCAGTTGATATATTGGAAATTTCACTCGTTCGCTTTTCACTTCGCGGAGCCTCCTTTTTGGACCTGTACGAGAGCTCTCCCAAGTGTGCACAACCTTGGCGGTGATCCAATTCGAGCACGGCTGCCTGAAATCACGACCAGGGACCAGGTGTGTCCCAGCGAAATCAGCTGTCGTTCCGTCGAACGCGATCGGAAAGACGAAAAAGAGAGGCGCGATTGCGCGATCACCGATCGCTTCGACACGCTCCTTTGCGTTCCCTTGACCAGGTCGAAAGCCGAAAACCTCCGAGAGCGACCGCAGGATATTTCGTAATCGCGACACGATTTAATTCGACGATCGTTCAATTCTAACTACCGTTCGTTTCCTCGTGGTTGGAAGTGACAGATTTAACCGTGTAGAATGTACACCTTTTCTTAGTTTCCTGAGTTTTTCTTCATTCAAGACCGAATCATTTTTCTTGCGACGACTGTTCAGCTTAATGAAAATTTTTTAAGAACAGAAGAACGTTCGCCAATGTCCTCGATTTCTCACTGCCTTTTTTTACCAAAAAGTGTGTACTCTAGGTAAAAAATTGCGAAGAATCTTTGGGTACTGGAAGGACCTTCGCCGATGTCCTCGACTTCTTCCTACCTTCCACCAAAAAATGTGTATCCTAGATAGAAAATTCTTCAGAATCTTCAGGGATTGGATGTACGTTCGCCAATGTCCCCGACTTCTTCCTACCAAAAAATCTTCCCTCCCGACAGAAATCTCTTCAGAATTTTCGAGAATTAAAACACCAAGCTCCTCGGCATTTTCACTACCGTTCTATCGCCACGTAGTAATCGAGAAAATAATTTAGACACGTACCATTTCCCATTGAATAAAATCATTACCGACATTCTCCTCGCAGAAGAACACCTTCTTCTCTAGAAAGGGAAATCGATTAAACGAGGACGAAGGCGAAAGAAAATGAGCAAAGGTAGGGAGAGAGAGAAAAAAAAAGAAGAAAGAAGAGATTGAGAGAAGGGAGGCCTCTGCCTGGTGGATCGAGTCGATCCTATCGACGAGCGTACGAGCGGCCAGGAAGCGAATCTGGGCCGTTGAATCAGGGAAAAGTAAGTGGGTCAAGAGAACGAATGCTCGGCTGATGTCGGCGTCGTTGCGACTTCTACCGACGTCGAGGATGACGAGCCACGACGACGACAACACAGGTATAATACCTGTATGTTCCCTTTAAAATACACGCTAGCTTCCACTCCTTTCACTTTGCATCTACCTGCTACGAGGAAGTCGCGGTTCCGTCTCGTTCTAGCCAAACTAGACGCTTCCTACCGGTGTGGCGTTCGCTAGGCGCACACTGGTTACGTGGAAATTGAGCACGAGCTTGGCTTGACCGATATTCCCTGCCGGGCAAAGCCAACGCTTTTAATTGGACCAATTCGAGGTATATAGTCCAGATTTCATTCTTAAGCTTTCTGTGTATTAATCCATGGTAATTTCCTTCCTTCTTTTTTCTCGATAATTTCTTTGGTTGGCTGTGTGGTCGTTTTCGGTGGAAGAAGGGGAAATTTAGGGTTCTCGGTGCTCGTGTGTGCACGAAGGTAAAAGAAAGGAAGAAACGGCGCGGAGAATTAAGGAGTATTTATCGGGATTCGTAATGCGGTCGAATGGACAAGAACTTGGACTGCGGTTTCTGGTCTGTGCAAAGTGTTACGAGTTGGTTTTAGAGTATCAACGAGATTCTTTTCTACCAAGTCTCGTGTCGAAGTCTAGTTCTTCTTGTAACAGTCTTCTCTTCGATGTAAACGCGTATTAATCATTCTGCAGAGATAGAAAAACGTAGCCGAATTCGAATTTTAATACAGACAAGAAGAAGAAAGAACTGAATTATTATTTTCTATAGTTAGCGACAGACAACCGCTGTGGTTTAAATGGTAATCGCGTTTGAAATCGAAACGGCGAATTTGCCAATGAGATTCTGGCAAATCTGTTCCGTCTGGTTGCAACGTTACACCTTTAATCGCTCTATTCTCTCCGATGGATTTCTCCGATGGTAATCGATTCGTTCTAATTACCGACGTTCTTTTTTTCTCGCTTTCTGTCACCGGAACAGGCTACAAAGCGAAATTATTTATCGAGCATAATTACCTAAGAGGCCAAGACACTTTCTTTCCGCCGCGTCGCGCCGTCCGGAATTAATCGATACCCGGCGAGCCGAAATAAACCCGAGCCCTGTCGTCGTTGCGTCACGACTATCGAATCTCCTCTCGATATTGCCGGGAGATACTGGAATTATTGATTCATTGGCCGGTTTCGATCGAGCTCGAGATTGTCTGGTGCCGCCGAGAGATCACAGGGTCGAAGAAACTGCCGTTTTCCTTTTCTTTATCTTTTACCATCCCAACGCTGTGCCGCGGAGAGAGAAAAAAAAAAAAAGGAAAATAAACCAGAGAACACTCGACTTTTGTATTTTAATCATCTCCGGCAAGCAATCCTCTCCTCCTCGAAGCGATAACACGGCGGAATTTATTCCGCGAGAATTCAAATTTCGCTTAAAAGATTCGTATAAAAAATACCACGGCGAATTTCTCACTTTCTCGAGAAAAAGAAGATATCACTATTATCTCGCGACGCAGTAATCGTTCTAAAAATGGCGCGATATTTCCGCAGATATTCCGATCTCGATTTGAAATTTCAATTCTGCCCAGACTATGAAGCAACGCCATTTGTAATTCCAAAATGGACCTTGTCTCGTCAAAGTGACCCGT
>NW_017100239.1:1591140-1648107 GCF_001263275.1 Habropoda laboriosa
ACAACGCACCATTACACAACCACGTGTCGTCTCTCGAGGACGCAAGGTCGTCGTCCAGCGATGAAGCGACGAATAAGAAAGAAGAGAACAAAGAAATAGAGAGGAAAAAAAAGATAAAAGATGTCGACTTACGTGTAGGTGGCTGACGATAATGCAAGTGCTGTAGACTCTGCGTTTGATGGTGGTGATGATGGTGGGGCGGTCCCATTGTCGGGCCCATCGCGTGGTTCCCGTGTTGATGGTGGGGCGAGCTCCCTCTGTGCGGATGGTACTGGGAGGGATGATGCTGATGAGGATGATAGGAGGGCGGTAGGAAGCCCGCCGTCGACGGATAAACGCCAGGACTGTGACAGGCTGACCTGCCGAGAGCTGCTGTCGGACAGTTCCAATAAAGATGTTTAATAAGAAACCGCCCGTTTCTCTTTTATCAACCCTTGAGCGGGCACCTAACTAGGTATTCAGATACGCGAATATCTGGATACCGATAAAGATTAACCCTTTAACGTTTGTGCTCGTGTCTTGCACAGTTAATCGCGGCCGCGAAATCTTTCGCTTCGGCCGCATCGTTGCGAAAATTGTTTTCTCGAATTAAGGCAGAAGTGTGGACAGAGCAAAACGAAGGGCTGAATTACGGCGAGAGTGCGCCAAACGGTGCTGAAAACACTGTACTCTTCCAAATTTTGAAAATGCCTATAGGCGCTGAAAGCAGCGAAAGGGTTAATCCTGGAAAAAGTGTAATTTTGTTCAATTACATTTGGTCACTTTCCACATTGCGCTGTCATTTATATTCTGCAGAAAAAAATTGAAGTCACAGCGTTGGAAATGAACGGCAAACTTACTTCTAATAAGAAAACTGATCGTTTTAGGGATATCAAGTTGTGAGCGTTAAGGGGTTCATCCAGAAAAAATGTCTCTTTCATCGTAGACCAATTATCTCTCGACGAAACATCTACATATTGTTTCTCCTCCTCTCAGCGAGAATCCAAGTTTTCTAACGCTAGTTTCAATCTTGCTAAGAGACTTCTATCGGGTTAAAGGGTAATTAACGATCCACGGGGAACGATTCGAAGCCATTGGGAATGGACAGAGCATGAAATTGGGGCGATCTCGTGAATTATGATGCTCCCCGTCTGCGTGGAGTCTAGAGCGCTCGTCTGAATTGATTAATCCTTCAATAGAGAGAGAGAGAGACGAACTTTTATCTCTCCCTGTGTTACTAACTCGCGTAAATGAAATAGTTTACGTTATTACGGAGACGCGTCTCTCCGTGAAAAAAAGTGGCCTAGTTATGTATGTATACTGGTGAAAAGTATCACGTTTGTACTAATGGCCATTATGTTTAGCTGCGGAGTGTGCGTCCGTGGAGTGGTTGAAGGTTTAAAAAAATGCAGTTTAGACTAATTGGAGGTGGAATAGCTGGCTTACCTGACGACAGATGAGAGTGATGGGACGCCAGGCTCGGCTGGAGGGACGAGTTAGGGTTGAGCCTGGCTTTTAGTAAGAGATTCGCGTCCTCGTTACCGCCCGAGGACGTGCTGGACTCGACGTCGCTGACTCCGCTGTCCGCGGGGCTCGCTGGCAGTGATCCGCTTCCTGTGATCCCCATGCAACAGAAAAACAATCTTCTCGAGATCCTTTCCTTTTGATAATTGCGTATTCCGACGATCTCGAAAAAAAAAAACCCCGCCTACTCTGCAACATTTTATACGCTTTTCTCTCCGCTACGAGCAGCCTTCGGATAATCGTTCACCCTTAGTCTCGCCATTTTCCTTCACGTTCGTCTCCTCCAGGACTTCAATCTCGAAGACTGACCGAGGATTGTCGCGTGATATTTCAATTTTGATCGATAATTGATCATATTAATTTTGAACTACAGAACACTCGTCTGATTTAACGTAGAGATCTTGACGCCACGACGGTTCCACGGAGATTTCAACGCCGGTACAAATCGACACGCTTATTCGTGAAATGTAAAAATTGAAGAAGAAGCGGATAAAAGCCTCGAAGAAGCATGCTGCACGCTTCAGCTCGGTTTCTCTGCTCTTTGTGCCCCTCTCGAAGGGAATTAAAGGCTCCGAGGTGGTCCAGAGAGCAAACGGCTACGAGCATCGGTCGCTTTATCGAACGTGTTTTCGCGTGCGCCGTCAATTAAAGGCATCTTTATGCAACGGGCGAAGGTCATCCGGTCATTGGGTATGCATATCGCTCGTGCTTCCCACGGTCTCTTTCTCTCCTTCTTCGCCTCTGCAGACGAAGATGGTATAGAGTGTTTGAAACCAGTCCTAAAAGGTCCTCCTGTCTTCTCTGCTGCACACACAACAGGCGTCAAGAGTCTCTACGTTACATACGACGCCACCACCGCCAACTCCATCCAACTTCACCTTCTACCGCGTTATGCAGAACACGAACTGTATCGAGTTTTTTGTAAAGGACAACGTAAGAGCCGGTGTACGATACTCGTGCGTGCGTGTGGAGGTTGTAAGAAGTGAAGTGCTTTCTAGCGAGCACCGATTATTTCGGTAATCGACCCACCCGGTCCGGCGAGATACTCGTGAACCGGATCGCGAATCTCTCGTGCCTCGGGTTGCGTAACGATACTCTTTTGCAGAGCGCCGAATCACGTGCAGTGTGCGGTAATTTGCGCTCCGTGCCATGCCGTTACGCACAGTCTCCAGTTTCCCCTCTCCTTTCCTTTTTTTTTCTTCGCCTCTTTCGCAGGCGGTAAATTGGAAGTTGAAAAGTTTCGAAATGCAACCACCCGGTGTCGTCGAGGAACGAGGAAAAACGGTGCACGGTGAAAGATGTAAGAAATAATTGAAAATTTGGAGATTCAAAAAATCAGGGGCGTGGAAGATTTGGAAATTTGCTATCTGGGGTTGTGCAAGAATGCAGAGAAAACGGGAAATTACGGGAGAGACAGAGGGAAAGGTGGAAAATTGGGAAATTCGAGGAAGCTGGGCGGAGAGAGAAGTTTTGCGAAACCCGTCGTTATCGCCGTGGAATATTAAAAAAGAAGGGATTTCCAAGGGGGGGTCTAGAGGCGACCCCCAGGCGAAATCTCTCCTGGTTGTAGGACGGGAGGCCGAGAAATCGATACTGCCGGTCTACGCGACAGTTAAACAGGAATTTTCGCCTTTTTATTACCACCTCGTCGTCTCTAACGATTAATGTCAGCCGACTGCGGGGAAACTGGTGGCTCGAGTAGAGCCAATGGGAGCGCGCTTTGCACAGCGTGCCCATGAAAAGCGTGGCGAGAGGAAAGTCAAACGTTTACCAGCGCGGCCACGCCGGAAGTGATTTCCTGTCGGGCTGTTTACCAGCCTGGTCCGTCGATATTGCTTTGCAAATATTATTATTGGGCCGGAGCCGAGGCTTGCTCCAATGGAAAATCGATCTGGACAGTTCGGCTACGTTTCGTAATAATTTCACATGGCACCGGCGTGAAATTTTTCTCACGAGCGGGGAGATCGCGCTTGTGCAGGAAAACTCTTGAAAATATATCTTACACTTTACGACCTTGCACACGCGCACATTCACGCGTGATTCTGCCATCTTTCTAGAACCGCTCCAATTGATTTCACTTGCTCCACAGCATGAACGAGCAAATCCTTTCCATTGCTTTCTCCGCGTTTTCTATTGTAATCGCGAGTGCAAGATTTCGTCGCGGCGACGAAAGCGTGCAACGTGTTGCACAGAGAGAGCATTTTTCGCCGGGTGAAATATCTCGGCGGTGAAAAAACAAATCTGATCTTTCAACCAAGAAAATTTCATTTTGTTCGTTTCATCGAGATGCTTCTCGTTTGACCAACTGTTTTTAACACGCTCGGCTGTAAATGGTGTCGCATATGTGTCACGCGTCAATTCTCATGATAGATCGTTGGTACTTGGATCTAATGCGCCGTGTTAAACGCACAGAGTTCGCGTATTTAATACGAATTACACGCAGGCATGTGTCGTATCGTGTAAAAGGTGATCAAAATTATACGAGAACGTGTTAAGTATTCCTGTTACGTTAGCCCTCTGTTACACGGCGTGTGACTTGAAAATTACATATTACGCATCATTTATCTATACTTTTTTATAGTAATTATTAATTCTTCTCACAGAGGGCCAACTAGGTTCACTTCTCAAAGAGAAACGAGCTCTTTCTAATTCAGAATTACAAACCTTGCAAGTGTGAATTAAAAAAGAACAATCTATCGATAAATAAGCTACAGTGCTCTAAGGACCAGTGAACCAACGACGAGTTAACAGCTCAATTTTATTCGTTACACGAACAGAACTACACCGATGTAGTATACCTGGTGTACTGGTGGTGGCGATTGTGGCAGTGGTATAGGGCGGTTGGCCCATCTGAGTATGGCCAGCCAAGTGGCGGCCGTATCCGTTTTGCACCCCTAAACCGTGCTGCTGGGGATGCTGCGAGAGAATACCGTGCAAGAGCCGAGTCCCCGTGGTGGTCGTCGTCGTACCGGTCGATCCTGGCTCCGCTTTAACGCTCGCCAGGCCAAGTTGCTCCTTCTCGTTCGCATCGTGCGGCTGCTGCACCTCCCTGGTATCAACTGGAACAGCGCAAAATTGTACGAAAGACGTTAGCTCGATGCAACCGTAACCGTAACGAATAGACTAACATTCTGACAAATTTTCTCCTTTCCAAACACTTCGGTGATTTTCTACGGACAGTGTCTATCGGTCACTGTTGCTCTATCAAAAATTGATCGACGACTGAAATCGGGAAATTTCTGAGTCAAAAGCAGCCCTAAGAAACAGACTAAGATACTAAAGAATCTTCTCCTTTGCAAACACTTTGCTGACTCGAGAATGATTTGCTGTAGACAGTGTGTCTATCGATCACTATTCTTCGTGATCGATATACGATTGACGACTAAAATGAGAGTCGAAAGCAACCCTAACGAAGAGTAAGATATTAACAAATATTCTCCTTTGCAAACACTTTGCTGACTCGAGAATGATCTGCTGTAGACAGTGTGCCTCTCGATCGCTACTGAAAAATCGACTAAAATCCCGAATAATCCAGAGAGCTACAAATCGGCAGCACACGGAGGATCCACGCGATTCTCCAGCGACAGCGACGTGTTAATTAAAGATCTGAGAACAAATAGCGCAGGTACCAGGTACCATACCGTTAGATACTTGGTAGGTACCTCTTCCTAATGGTAGCACAAAAGGCTGAGGAAGCACGAGGAGAAAAAGAGAGAGAGATAGAGAGGAAAAAAAAAAGAGTGGCATGGGAGGTGTTCTCGAGGGGTATAGCGCGGCGCTGCGGAGAGGAAGTGAAAGCCGGTGTCTCTCCTTGACCCACTGCAACGTTTCTACCTTCCTTTCAGGCAGTGCCAACCTCGCGGCTTCATTAAGCAATTTCTCGTCGAGAAGGGGGGAAAAATCGCCGTGGAAAATCGACGTGGATGCTGTCGTCGACTCGTCGAGTCGCGCTTTCTTCGCTCTCGATCCTCCTCCTCCTCCTCCTTCTCTTCTTCTTCTTCTTCTTTCAAAGTCGACTTCGTAACCAGCGGCCATTATCGACAATCCAAGTACCACACGCGACCAGAAAGAAGTGTGTCGACCACTTTTTACCACGTTTACTTTTCGGCGCCCACACGGTTGCTCGTTTGGTGGATCGGCACACTCGGTTGCGCAATCGGACGAGGCCCAGACGAGTCTGGGTGTCTCGTGAGAAATCTTCGATGACGAAATCGGGAACGATCAATGGATCTCGCTTTGGGTATCCCTCGCATTTTAGAGTATCGACGTCCACGCTGGAGAAATCGAACGATTCAACCGCGGGGGGACGAAACTCTTTCGCGAGGAGTATCTTTGGAATTTTTTAAAATATGAAATACTTCGACTGTTGCTTCCAAGTTTCACGTACGACGTGAATTTTTTCTTACGAATCTAGCAAACATTTGAGAAGATGTAGAATAGCTTATCGGGGAACCGTCTTAACACTTTAACCGCCGGGCCCGCCTAAATGCGTTTCTATGTTAGAAGAAAATATTGTATCTCTTGAACAGCAAGTGGAATGTTTACATCGTTAAAAATCGTCGCTGTGCCTGTGACAAGCACTATATAAAATTTTCTGTTTTACAAGATTTACTTTATTTTACTTTGCAAAAGTGCACGTTTCTACAAAATTTGTAAATATCGCGTTAATTGCCTTCGTTTTTTGAAACACCTCGTCTTTTATTTACGAAGAAACTCACGAGGAGTATCTTGAAAATTTTTCGGAATACAAAACACCTTGGATTATTCGTTGGAAATTTCACGTACGATGCGAAGTTTTTCTTACGAACCTGGCAAAGATCTGATAAGACGTACGATAAGTTTCCCGTGCGAATAGGTGCAGGTGTAACGAACAAGGGCGGCAAACACGAAGTGACAAGCCTGTAAAGGAGACAGTTCGACATGTTACAATATTCGAGCGCAATAAAATGGTAAATGTGCCACGAGAAAGCCAGAAGAACCGGAAGCGTGGCAGAAATTCGACCGGACGCGCGGTGAGTTTCTCGAGGAAGTCGATGATCGAGAGGCGATCCCCGATAAGCATCTACGTACTACATCGTCACGAACCTATCCGTGAATTGAATCTGTGGTTACGATCGCGTAGATCGAACCCGGCGTCTGTATTTAGCCACTAGCAAATGGGGAGAGCCGAGGCAAACCATCAGGTTCTCCTCTGGAAGAGAACACACGCTTTCGGAATGCTCCAAGAAGCATGCAGCACCAGAGGCTCGTCGTTGTAACTCGAGGAAGTAAAACATAAGGTGGCAAAAGGGAAGACGAAGAAGGCGTAGAGATGGTAGAAGGGAATAATGAAACAAGTCACGAGAGAAGAGACGGTGGAGTGTGCTTGTAATTTTCTTACAAGTCGTCGCTACGCAGCTATCATTTTCGTAATCTTCTTAAAGGCTGCGCATTTTTCCATGTTTTCGTTTCTATCGGATAGACCGAGCTTTTACCGACCTGCAAACCACGGGAGAAAGCTCGCGTTCATTTACTTTTACTGGATCTACTTGGTCGTGAGAGGCGAGGGAACGCGTCTCGCGGAGGAAATCTCTAACGAGTTTCAACGACGAGCTCGGTTTGAGACGACGGTGTTAGCGTCGAGGGAAATTAATCTCTAACTTTTTCTAAGAATTCAATTACGACAGAGTGATTTTTATCGGGGCAATTTGAGAATAAGAAGAACTGCGATAAAAATTGACAGAGGGAAGATTTCTTTGGATGGAGAATGAAACGGAAGTCAAAGGGAAGAAGATTGTATCGAGAAGAGAGAAGGGAGATTAAGAATCCCGTTTGACCTCCGTTAACCCTTCGAGCTGAAGCGGAGGGTGCATTTCCGATCGACGTTTCTCCACTGCTATAACTAACGCAGGAGCGTTAAATTATTCCTGCACACAACACTCGTCCACGGTTTTTCGCGAGCAATCGAAACAGCAAATAAATAGCTTGTTACCTGCGGCACGCTTGTTTTCTCTTTCGCCTCTGTCGTCGACGTTCGTTCGCCGGCCGTAATAATATTGATTCGCCACGAATACGCTGACAATTTTCGTCCCTCGAACCTACTACTTTACGTCGGCGGCGGCAACGATCCTTTCCTTTCCACGATTCACTCGTCGCGTCGCGAAAATACCCTCCCATCTCCAGTTTCCCTGTTACGAATACTCCTCCTCCTCTCGGCCACTTACGAATGAACATTTTATCGAGGCGAGGAAGAAAAAAGGAGGAAACCGGAGGGAAATCTTGATAAAGTTTCACGCGATCGGAGGAAGAAGAAACCGGAGAGGGTGCATAGCTGGCGGAAGAAATAGGGAAGGTGCGAGTCGATGCGTGATTATATTGGGCTTCTTTTTTCGACTCGAGGTTTCGAGTCCTTGTTTCTTTCGTCGACTATGCATATCTGTCAAGTATTAGGTACGTTTTAACCCTTTCGCGACGGCGAAACTAGCCATCAATTCGCCACTAAACGAACAGGTCGTCGTGCCACTAGTGCACACCATACGCATTAAGAGTGTCTCGTGTTTTTTCAAATCTTAGAGGATATCGTTGGAACAACAGAGGACTTAAGGGTGTAGCGGATAAAGGGAATGTCGCTGAGGCCTTGTTCTGTATTTTAAAGTAAATCTTTACTTTGAGTTGTTGAGGCGCGAGCCAATGCGACGCGCTTAGTGGGTGCCGGATATAACCGGCGCTAGTCGCGAAAGGGTTAATTACAAGATAGGCGATGACGAGACAGTTTGTCGCTGGATTCACAAGTGCTTAGAAGATGATGGCCCTTTTATCGAGAAATTCTCGTTTTTGTAGGAATTACTGCGTTTGGGTTAAAAATAAAATTGGTGAAGCTTCTTCGAAGGTTCTCCGACTCTGAATCGAATCATCCCAAATCTGCTCTTGAGATTAAAAGAGTTAAACGCATAGTTGAAAAAAATTGAATTTTCCCTTGAAAAGTTACCCCAGTTTCTGTGTTAAAAATAAGATACGCGAAATTCGTATTTGCAAGAAAGGGACGAACCTCTCCATATCTAACGATGGAAAGGTTCTCCGACTCTAACTCTAAATCCAGGTGATTGAAATGTTTAAACGCGTATTTAAAAAAAATTGAATTTTCCCTTGAAAAGTAACCCCAGTTTCTGTGCTAAAAATGAAATACGTGAAATTCGTATTTGCAAGAAGAAAGAGACGAAACTTCCTGGAGGATTCTCCGACTCCAAGCTCGAGACCAAAGGTTTCAAACACATACTTAAAAGAAACTAGAATTTTCCCTCGAAAAGTAACCCCAGTTAACACGTTAAAAAATCGCCTGATAACGTTCACGAGAGCAACTTAAATGAAACACCACCCCGAACATAATTCACCTCTCTTCAATTTTCCTTCCTCGGGACTTCATCCAACGTGACTCGCACCACCACAACTTTCCCCAGGAAAATAAAAATAATCACCATAAAACACGGCACGTCGAGACCTCCAAGGGGTTAATCGTCGCTACGTGTCTCGAAACGATCATTCCGCGGTGGCGGCCGATCTTCACGATCGTTTTCTGCGTTCCTTGGGAATCTTAATTGCGCGTGGCCGGCCGTATCGGCTCGTTAGCGAGAAATCGAGTCTCTCTCTCTCCAGAGAGGTGTTCCCGCCGCTCTGAGAGAGAAAGAGGTTCGACCTTGCTTGACCTTGACTCGCCCTCGTGGCGGCTGAAAGGGTGGGTGTCTAGCCGCATCGACCGAACACGTCCTCCCCGCTTCGAGTCGCGTCGTTTCGAGAACCGAGCAATTTTCACCGGCGTTTTCACCTTCCAACACACACACACCCTTCTCACCATACCGCTCTTTCCACCATTTTGCCAACCGAAACGCGCTTCCGGCGTATCGACGCCGCCCGATCTACTCTCTTCTTCCATCGAGCTCGAGAGCTCGTTACCGCGGGAACGCTTCGAGTTTCGTTCTCGCCAATTCCTCGCATTCTCTGCCCGCCTCCTCTCGCGGGGACTACCCCCTGATTAGCGCTGCGCAAGCTTCCTGGACCGTGTTCTACGAGTTGCAAATTCCTTTCAAATTTTTTCAAAATTATTGCTATCGCTCAGAATCGGTAAGATGGAGTTTTCGGAAGAATTGACGGAGGAGCACTGAGTTAGGGAACTCGGTGAAATTAGGCGCGAAGTATCCTTCGATTTTAATTGTAAGGAAATTCTGGATAAGTTATTTAGTTACCTGCCGTGGCTTTCGGGTGTAAGCCGTGTCCTTAAGGAATTACTGTCCCAACGTTTCGCTTCATCGGGGTCCTGAAGACACGCCGATAATAGTGTGTGCAATAACTCAAGTTATTCAGTTATTAATATTGTTGAGGGGTTATGTTAAATAAATAACTCGCGTGGAGTAAGCTAGGTAAATAATTATATTTTAGAAGATGTTCAGACAAGACGGGCGCACAATTAGAGCTGCTTACTGAGCGTGGTGATAGTGTGCAATTTTTTACCTGGGGTGTTCGCAGGCATCCCCAAATCCATATTTATCGGACGTGTCATAAACCTACCAATATTCTAGGATGTTAATTTAACACATTAAGGACCGCTAAGAAATCTATAAGACATACGCATAGGACCGCACGTTTTTGGGCAAGCTTGCACGTTACTAAAATCCTCATTACTTTTTTATTTACGAAGCAATTTTTGCGAAACATTCAGAAATTGTAAAATAGGATGCATCTTAGGTATTATTGAAAAAAAATTATGTTTTTTAATAATTATCATAACTTTTTTACTTAAAAAATAAATTTTTACGAAATTTTTAGAAATTGTAAAATAGGATGTATTTTAGGCAATTATTAAAAAAAATTGGTTTTTAATAATTATCATAAAATTTTATTTAAAAATCAATTTTACCAAAGTTTCTAGTACTTTTTTAAAGTACGATATTGCGTGAAAGATTTTTCTCTATGAAGAGGAACCATACAAAATTTACATATATATCTTGATTCGCTTCGAAGACGAAGACTATTCGAATCACCAAAATGCAATGCAACGTGTCGAATTTTCTCTGAGACTAAGCTGTTTTTATTTCGGGTTCGTGCATTTATACAGTCTTTCATAGCTTGACCTGTAAGGTTTCCACCAATGGGATTGATCTCTTCGGTGTGGATGAGACGAAAACGGTTAATACATTGACTATTGATGTAAACACTTAAATGGACAAAGTAGATACAATGTATCAAAGTAATTGACATCTAAAGACAACGTGTAGAAAACACGGGTTTGTCTCGTGATCCGTCCGTAACAGACGGGGCGCGCAGCACGAGAAAACTCGTAAGCGGTCCGTGACAGATGGGGCGCGAAACACGAGAAAACTCGCGAGCGGTCCTTACTGTGTTAAAATAGTTAATTTGATAAATTGTTAAAAAAATTGATAAAATTCGGCATCGTTGGAAGGAGAGGAAGCTCGAGTTGCATAGGGTTAACGTGCTGAAGTAAGGCAAGAGCGAGCACGCTACACAAATACGACGAATTTTTCTCGAATGTCGGCCATGATCTGTGACACCGCGTAATTTAAAGTCCAGAGAAGCAATTTAAGTTAATCGAAGGGTGAATACCGACGAGACTGATGACACTTGAAATTCCACGGCGGACGGATCAGAAGGAAATCGGGCAGCTTTGTCGCCATCGGCGTATATCGGAGGCGAGCTCGCTGCGTGATGTCACATAGAAAGAGAGAGTCGTTACCGTTACGCAATGGCCGACTCTTGGCCCGGAAGGTGTGTGCGTGAGTGCGTGTACGTGGCGAGAAAGTTGCGTGGCCCGGGCAAACGCTGACCTTACGTACCGGCTGTGTGCGTGTACGCGCGCCGGAATCGTTTCGACTACCGATCGAGAGCTCGCACTCCGCGTTGCCCTCCCGACACCGAGGCGCTCTTCTTCTTTCGACATCGAGCTCGCCCCGAGGAAGTGAGGAAAGCGGAACAAAGGAGATGCAACCGCTCGTTTGCATATCCTTTGTGCCCGCCGTGGAAAAATATTTAAAGGAAGAGAACGGTTTGCGTGTGTTGCAAGTGAAAAGAAATGGGGTATCGAAGGGTTGATAGTAGGGATGCTGAGAAAATATTCGGAGATATTCGGCGTAATCATTATCCGAAAAGTTTCACAGCCCTGATTGATAACGGGAAGACTGGAAATGATATGCGTCGTCTGTGTTTAAAAATATCATCGAAAGAAAAACAAGGGGTGAATTTTTGCTGGCGAGTTTAAAAAGGAAAATTTCTATTTACGATACTTTCGAAGTCATTCGAATTGTGTTTAAAAAAACATTTCTGATACGGTTAATAGTAAATCATAAGTGAAACACTGTGTGTAACGAGAAATCTATCAGGACCACTTTTGGCTGAGAACAGAGGCTGAAGAGGAACACGAACTAGAGACGCTTGACATTTGACGAACTTGACGTTCGTAGAATAAGAATCCCTCGATGACCCGAATAAGTTCGATACATCGAAAGAATAGTTGAACTGCTCGAGGTATTAGTCACCTGAAAGAGGAAGATCTCGAGCCTCGCCAAAAGTCGAAACACCTCTTCTACGTTTCGTCACCAGCAGCTTCCAACTAACCTAATCCAAGTGCAACAATCCTTGACACGGAGACATCAATCTGTCTCGAAACGATCACTTCACCTTGTTGCATATAGTATCCTCCGCTCTTCTTATCTTTCTCGAGAGAAGAGAAGAGGAGAGAAGAGAAGACAAGAGAGGAGAGGAGAGGAGAGGAGAGGAGAGGAGAGGAGAGGAGAGGAGAGGAGAGGAGAGAAGAGAAGACAAGAGGAGAGGAGACAAGAGGAGAGGAGAGAAGAGAAGAGAAGAGAAGAGAAGAGGAGAGGAGAGAAGAGGAGAGGAGAGGAGAGAAGAGGAGAGGAGAGGAGAGGAGAGGAGAGGAGAGAAGACAAGAGGAGAGGAGAGAAGAGAAGAGAAGAGAAGAGAAGAGAAGAGGAGAGGAGAGGAGAGAAGAGGAGAGAAGAGAAGAGGAGAGAAGAGAAGAGGAGAGGAGAGGAGAGGAGAGGAGAGAAGAGAAGAGAAGAGAAGAGAAGAGAAGAGAAGAGAAGAGAAGAGAAGAGAAGAGAAGAGAAGAGAAGAGAAGAGAAGAGAAGAGAAGAGAAGAGAAGAGAAGGGAAGAGAAAAAAAGAGAAGAGAAGAGAAGACAAGAGGAGTGTCGAGGAGAGAAAAGGAGAGAAGAGAAGAGAAGGGAAGAGAAGGGGAGCTTCTTATCGACGTCGCGAAAGTGGACATGTGCGTCTCGCGAGGCCACCACTGTGCCTCGATGGATATCTAACGAGGAATCGACGGAACGGTAGAAAGAAATTACGGCCGTGAAACGATCAACGATGTTTCCACGGCGGGCGCAGGTGCAGCCGCACGCAGCTGTGATCTCGCCGGAGACCAAGTGGAAATCACTGCTCGAAAGTGGCTGTGATTAACCCTTTCTCCATTTCGAGATATCCGAGCGACTTCAGTTACATCAGCGGTAACTCCAACAATTATGCACCTCGATTCGTTTAAAACAAAAAAGCACAGCACACCGCAAAGAATTATCGTAATTTATCAATAAACTGCACAACACCTGTAACCCTCTACAAACCAATTTCTCTTCGTTCTTAAAAAGAAAATTTTTTACAGCGATAAGAAGAAAATAAAAGCACACCTATAAACCCACGTGTAATTGTGCTAATAAAACATTGCCAACGCTATTACACAAACTTCTTACTCTCGGTACACGTAAAAAAGAAAAAAAATCGTCCTTCAAGTTCAAAGTTAGGAATGCTATCTACGCCACCACAAATCCCATTCGAATCACGCACAGGAAAGAGAACGAGTTATTAACTCCGCCGTGTACCGTCCTCAATCACATTCAGCCCACCTGAAACGCCTACAGAGCCTCGCTGAGCACACGAAACCGCAATCAGAGGCGGACGAAATAAAAGAACGAAAAAAAAGAGAGAGAGAGAAAGAACAGAAAAATAAAGTAGTGCAGCCTTTATCTTCGTCGTATTCCCAAAGCTGGTGTGTTCGGTTTGTCGCAACGGAATCGGCGCGCGGTGCGGCGAAGGCAGAGGGCTTTGATTCGTCGCGGTTCGTTATTGGCCACGTTATGTAATTTCGTGGCACGCCATACTTTCCCGCTTCGATCCTGCCCGCCTCGAGAGAGCCGCGACACCACTCTCGATCACAGTTACACGGAAAAATGTTACACGACCTGGCCCCGCAAACCTGCCGATCGATCCGCTCCACCGCGTAAATTTCCCGATAATTAAGCATCCCGCGAGACGCTGAATCTTTAATATCCTAGACGGTCATGTTTTAATCATCAGCCTCGACCGAATCGTCTAGGCGAAAGTGGAAAATCGAACCACCAAATTCCCTCGCATTTCGCTTTTTTAAATCTTTCCTCTCTTTCTGCCACTTCATTTTGTATTCTTTACCGAGTGTAGGATTGTATAGTCGATGGAAGCGATATTACGAGGACAGAAAATCATTTAGCAGTCGAAGTACACGTAATTTTAGCACCAAATAAAAGTTCGAGAAAAATAAGCAGCTACAGGACGTTTAAAAAATTTGTCTGCGCCTTAATTTTTCACAGCTGTAAGTTAATGTTGATTAATGCAGAAATTACCGTTGAAGAGGAGACGATGCAGGCTTGATATTACGTATTTTAATGGGAAGGATTGCAAGCAGAAATTTCAAATATTAATTAAAAAATGACGAAGAGTTTAATTTACGAGCCGACCGTATCGCTTCCAGCAACTATACACTGTCCCGTTGGCGTGTTTAAAGTCGCTTCGATTTGATGGCGGAAAGAGAGTTTGGACACGCGATCGTTGACTCGAGACACCTACGCTTCCGGCTGGTGAAAACGGGGAACAGATAGGAACAGCGATTTCCGTGTCATCGATAATGTTTATTTTCTAGCAAATATTTCAATTGTCATCGGACAATTACACCGTATCACCGCTCACACATCTTCGAATCGTTAACGAAAAACAAATTGTCGGAAATTTTCAATTACACAGAAATTACACCTCTTTCCCGCAATGTTTCATTCCACGCTCAGCTATGCCCAATTATCTATTACAAAAATTGAAAGTAGAAACTTAGAGATACTTAGTATAAGGATGGAGAAACACTATGCCATTTACAGTTACTGGCCTTGGGCGACAATTATATAAATCCTGCTTACCTAAACCTCGCAATTGAAACGACCATCATCCGTCACAATACCAATAAACCTTCCAATACCATCAAACACACCAATCCTCTTAAACGTCTGAAATTATCTAACGCGTTCCCCTCTCTCGAACAATCCCTCGTTAATTGTCCAAAGAGACAAATTCCGAACTTCGAAAATAAGTGGGAAATGTTGGAACTTCTGAAAAAGAAAAACGGTGAAAAAAATAATCGCGAAAGGTTGGAAAATCG
Organism: Habropoda laboriosa; assembly: GCF_001263275.1. Lineage (NCBI taxonomy): Eukaryota > Metazoa > Arthropoda > Insecta > Hymenoptera > Apidae > Habropoda > Habropoda laboriosa. The sequence continues at coordinate 1,606,102 of NW_017100239.1, forward strand.
AGCATGACCGCAGAGAGTCGTCGATCGATAGTCGTCCGACTTAACGCGGCGCTAATTAGCCGGGTTAATTCGTGGCCGGTCAAAGGCGAAGGAGGAGGAGAGAGGGGAAGGCCTCTTGCGCCGCGAATTGCCAAAGCCGGAAATTTCGATACCGGAAACGACGCGGCGCGCCTCGGCTGTGCATGTGCGCGACCCACTTCCTCCGTCGAAACCGAGAGTGCTTCTGGCTCGTTCGTGTTATATACCATGTCCGTGTGCTCGCCTCGCTCTCTCTCTCTCTCTCTTCCTCGTGTGCACAGCCCGAGTGGGTGTTTCACGTAAAAGAGCCCCGGTCGTTATCGCGCGGAGAAACGATCGAGAGAGCGTCGAGGCTCCACGGCGAGTTCCACGAGCAAACAGGAAACGTTCGATTCCACGGAAGTCTCGTTACGTGCGCCCTCCTCTCCCGCCACTGTCAATTCCAGCCGTTCCTCCTCTCATTTTCGGGGGCTCCGTTACGTGATTCACTCTTCTCGTCTGGGTCGAACGATCTTTTTCGCAGAATTTTGTTTCGGCAGGCACAATTTTATGATTCATTCTGAACGATTTAAGGTTTCTTTGTATTTTTTTTTTTTTTTTTTCAAGTGGAGGAATTGTTTTTGATATCTGGTATTTAAGAGATTAGACGTTCACACGTGTTATCAATTTTCGAAGTGGCGAAGTTTGCTAATTTTTCCTAGGAACGTCTTTTCTTAGAAACCTTACGCATCTATTCGAGTGTGATTCGTTCAAGCGTAACGCGTTAACATTTTCTACGTGCGTGCCTTTACACACACCGGCGCGTAAACAACAAAGCGACAAAACACCATCGCCTATCACTATTTTCAGTATCGAGATGAAAAAGCGGAAAATTGTTAACGTGCGGGAAGTAGTCGCTAAAAATTGAAACGAAAAGAGGGAGCAGAGAGAGAATCGTGGGAGAGTAGGGAGAGATAGAGGCCGAATTAAAGGTTGTTCAGAGGTCCGAAACGAAAGGGAATTTCACGCGGAAACGAATTCTAGGCGAATCGGTGGGGCCCAGGTGCGTGGGCTGTTGCACGCCTAGCCTCACCAGCTTTGTAATTCGAGTTACTCAATTCGAAAGGCAAGGGAAAATCTGGGTCAGCGAGCGCGTGCAGGCCAGAAGGGCGGGAGAATCGGTCCCGTGTATCGAAAACGCCATCGGGTTCCATTCAACCGGGAAACACGAGGAGAGGAGTTCCACCCCTGCGCAGCCTTGAAAACGCACACCAGGGATATTCGCGGCCTACCTACGCACCCTCTCTTCCACAAACGCCTCACCGTGACATTTCTCTTTTCCTTAGGCGGAGAAAGAGGAAACGAACTGCTCCTCCAGCGTCCCTGACCTATTTCACCGGTTGAATGGTCGTTTAGGAGCAGCCTCCGTGTCTCTATGCCTCCGTTCCTACGTCGCCATTCTTGTCCCCTCGATTGCCATCTACTTCGATGGTACGCCATGGAGATACGATATGCGTGTAGAATATTCCGGTGGAGAGAAGTCTCGGGCTCTGTTGTACCTTGCTATTTTTCGGGGAAATTTAGAGGAGCTTGTTTTTATTCCAATCTCTCTTGGAGGAGAGCGAAAATTGGAATTATGAAGTATCGAGAATTGGTGACGAGTTTGAAATTGTCGAAAGAGAAGAAAAATTTGGAGAGCTTCTTCTGCTAATCTCTTGGAGAAGAGTGAAAATTGTAATTATGAGGTATGGAGAATTGGTAACGAGTTTGAGACTGGCAAAAGAGAAGAAGTATGCAAAGGGGAGAAGAATTTGGAGACCTTTCTACTCCAATCTCCTGGAAGAAAGTGAAAATTGAAATTGAGAAGAATTGTGAATTGGTAACGAGTTTGAAATTGTCAAAAGAGAAGAAAAATTTGGAGATTTCCTTCTTCTAATCCGTAGAAAGAGAGCGAAAACTGTAATAGCCAAGTATCGAGAGAATTAGCAACGGGTTCAAGATTGTCAAGTGTTAAATTTAAGACGTTCAGGACCCACTATGCACCATTCCAAAATTCAGGAACACACAGATGAAGAATATCGTTAATTCGCACTCCATGGCTAGCTCAGCTCACTCGAGAAAGAGTACGAATGGAACTATTAAACCTTAACTAGCTCGCCTAACAATGACACAAAAGGAAGAACAAAGTTCCATTCCCCACTCTTCTTATATCCCAACATGCAAGCCTAGTCCGAGAACAACCCGTTGAAAATCAAAGTTTCTTCGGTAGACGAAAAATATATGGATCAAATTGTACGAGTTAGTGGAGGTTATCGCATAGATCAAGTGACCGTTTCAGCGAGACGGTGTTAATAGCGATATCGACGATGGCCTGACCGGGCGACCGAGCAGCAAACCGCACACTCTTGGTGGGGAAACGGTGAAAAGAAAGTCAAGCGACGAAATTCCAGCTCGGGACACGTATTCCTTTAAATCACGTTACGCAATTAAGAAATTAGATTCTTCGCCATTAGGTTACGCAACACGGTTGCCTTTAATGTCGCGTCCCGCTGTTCCTAAGGAGCCACACAACCGGATTGTTAATGTCTTCGATAACGAAGTCCTTCTTTCTTTCTTTCCTTTTTTTTTTCGCTTCACAATCTGGCCTGAACCGCACCACGCCCCTTCTTTATCCGGCCGAAAGAGTTTTCCTCCTTCGTAGCCAGGTGAAACGGTCAAATCCTCGCGACTTCCAGAGATCGTGCTCGATTACAACCGAAAGGTAGAGAAAAAAGAAAGGAAATCTCACGTGTCTTGTAGCAGAGAGAACGAGATAACGCTTAAAAGCAACCAAGGACCATCTGTGGTCCAGTGTCATCCTCTGTTGCAGCTCTTCCTCTCTACCTGAGAATCCTCGGTGTACCGTTAGAACACGAAACGTAGTAGAACCTCAAAGGATAACCCAGTTTCCTTTCACGGACACTTAACGGAACATCCTAGTCGATGTATCAACGAATAAGGGTATCCCACCCTCGTGAGAAAGGAATCTTTTCTTCCCTTCGCCCTTCCACGAGAAGATTGAAAAGATCGGCTGGCCAACTGTTTCGCGTTCGTTACCGTTTGCCACCTACAAATTCGTCGCTTTCTCCTCTCTCTATAGATCGCTCGAGGATCGTCGCTGCTGAATTCTTCCTTTACACGATTCCGCGAACGTGACGCAGTTATCGACCTTGTGCAACCTCCGTTAATTTGCACTCCCAGAGTTCGCGTTGAAAAATACATCTCTCCCCCTTTGTGAGAAACGAAGGGGAGAAAGGTGAGTGACCAAAGTTCGTCGAATCGACAGGTCGAGGTCCACAACACACTGTGGTGTACGACGTCGTTTAATTCGCGAATGTACGCGCGAGCAGAAGCGAGGAAAAGGTGTCAAGGACGATGGTCGATGAGGAACACGCGAAGAACCGGAGGTAGAACGGCGCTTTTATCGGGGAGAATTGATCAGAGTGACGGCGTTAAAGCAGAAGAACGGTTGTATCCATGGCCAGGATTACAAGCAGACGACAGATTCTCTAGTTACGGATTTGATTAGAAAATAGTACTCTCGTTTCGCTCGTACCTCTGGTGGAAGCCTATTGTGTAACGAGGTACCGAGAGCAGCAGCAGTAGCAGCTAGCAGGCAGGCCTGCTAACGAGCCTCTCGACGCACGTATATACAGGAGAGAACCTCCAACTCGCCTCGCTCCTACTCGCGCCTATTACATAATGTCAAGTGCCGTAGCACTGTCCGCGAGATGATATAATAACGGCGCACACGCGGCCCTCTCTGTAACGCGTTCCCCGTACGTATTTCCCCTCCCCGCGCTTAACCCACGGTTAACAGCTAAATTATCGGTCATTATACTTAGCTTCAATTTTTCTGATCGTCCGCGGCGGGTCTGTTATCAGCTCGGTGGCGGCTACGCCGGTTATCGATATCATACTCGTTCGCTGTTGTACGAGCCGGACCGTTTTAGTTTCGGATTTCCGCTATCTGACTTTTACCTGGAAACGTCTACACGCGAGACAGATAATCGCCACTGGCTGGTATTTATAACGATCGCCATTCTTCTCTCGTATTTGCCGAATCGCGCTACTTTACCCAATCGAACGCGCGCAATTCTCTTTCCTCTTTCTTTTGTCACCGATTTGAGGAAAGTACAGGAGGGAGATAAGAATTTTCCCTGTATCTTTCTGGAATCGTTTTTTTTTTTAAAGAAACACACGCGATTAGTGCCGGAATTCTTTCTTTTGTTACCGATTTGACGAAAGCAAACAGAGATAAGAATTTATCGAAGATAAATCTAGAAAAATTATTTTCCTTCTGTCTTTTTCAAATAATAATTTCAGAAAGATGTACGAAGGGAACTGCAAGAGAGAACGACCGCGGTTTTTGTTCGAAATATAGAAAAACAGGCTGCCGAGATTACGCGGAACGATTGCGAGCGACGGCTAAGTGCCGGAGGAAAAAAACCGTGAACCCGATTACGCGATTTCGCGTTAGCCCACGCCGCTTCTGCCGGCGCGGCGAGATGGACGCGAGCAGAGGGGTATACCCTACACCTCGTTGCTATAATAGTCTAGGTAGCTCTAGCGTAGGCTCGCCTAGCCCACAACACGCTTTACTATGTAGGTCAGGGCTGGTGCATTCAACGAGCGCGCTGCTCTTCCTCTATGCACCGTTCGCGTACCTATAGCGAGCGATCGAGCCCGCCTCTCCACACCGCTCCTTTCCTTCGCTTCGCCGCCGCGCATCTAGCGGGTGTTTCGTTTCGTCCCGTCGAAAAACGCTCGTTCCTCTTTTCAGAGAATTTCCGAGCTTGTTCGCGTGTTGTAGGTAACGTCGCTTTTTCGAAGGTTCAACAATCTCGAATTTGTTCGACCAGTATTTTAAGACCGAACGACATACGTTGGTTAGTCATTGGACTATTTGAAGACCGTTAATTGGAACACCGGATGGCTACGATGCATCTATTCCTCGTTCAAATTTACAATCGTCCGCCGCTTTGTTATTTCGAGCGGATATTTTACCTGAAAGCGCCACATTGTGATACCAGATGCGGTTGTTATAAATATTGAGATCAGAGTCCCGCTGAGACTTCTTATTCTACTTGCGTTACAAATTGGAACAAAATTTCCAATCTTTCTTTCGGTGCACTCCCTTGAAAAGAAAATTTCGAAATCCCTCCATCTATTTTTCTCGATGTTCCCGATACTATGAATTTCTCTCCATCGTCGGAGTACGTTCTTCGAGGAGAAGAAGAAAGGATCGATCTTTCTTTCGATGCACTCCCTTAAAAAAAAAATCTATTTTTCTCCATAGTCGGAGTACGTTCTTCGAGAGGAAGAAGAAGAAAGGAAAATTGCAATCTATTTCCTCGTAAAGATTCAGCATGGATTCCTATCGGGAGTTAATCTGAAGGAAGGAATCGGTATCCCTGTTCCGCGAGTACTTTGATCGCGAAACGCGAGCTCCCCGCGGAGCTTGAGGATTAATAATGCGGTTACGATGGCTAATTAATCGCTCAGCTTCCGAGTGATTCTTCCAGGGCCGCCGGTATCGCAGTCACGTTGGTAATTAATGCGCCCCTTGCGCGAGATATCGATCGCTCTACAGGGTGTCCCTTTGAAGCGGCGATGGTACCGATAGCGCCGGTAATTGCCCCGCTTCCACGTACTCTTACCAGTCTACACGGGGTGTCCCATCATTTCCACGTCTCGGCAAAACAAACTTCATCGTCCACCGACGTTATATGTACAGATGGAAAATCGACCATGAAACGATAAGAAGAACCCGTACAATCCACCTTTTATCTATTCGATTCAATATTTATTCTCGATACCTACACGTATACGTACATCTCTCTTTCTCTACGACAAGTTTCTTACGTCTCTTCCTCCAACACTGTACCGAAGTTCTCGCTTCGAAAAGAATCGCACGATTTCTAAGCGTTTAATGGACCCCGATAACCTACGGCTGCTCTCGATCGTCCCCCTTGGTTCAATTCGGCCGCCGCGCCATAAAAACTGCAGACGATTGTGTCAAGGTGAGGTCAATTACTCTCCTCGAGAAAGAGAGCCGCTAGGCTCGCTTCAACCGCGCGTATTCTCGCGCTACAAAACGAAATTCTAACGAAGATCTTTTACCATTCCCAAGTTTCGACCGGTCCAACAATTATCTCCTCGAGGAGACGATCGATCAGAGGAGCGGTTAGACGAATATCGACACCGCGAAGCGAATTTCGTTAATTCTCGACCCCATAGTTAGCGTTTGCAACCTTGCCAACAATATCTGTCCTATTGTCCGTCCGTGGCGAGCTACGCTTTTAAACGTTCCGACGTCCGTTCGGTGATCCAGTTTCTTATATTGGATGTCCGTTACCGTGGAATTCAATTTCCTAACGGGGAGAGCCCGGGGGAGGGGGGGAGAGATCGGTGGGAAAAAGGAACTCTAATTAAAACATCCCTCGGAGAGTTCTCTAACTGAAAACGATCTCTATAAATAAATTACGATCGATCGTGTCCAAATCGGTCACGAGGTGAAATTATGAACTCGTGTTCCTTAAGACTGACCAGGCACAAAAGCAAAACATTGCTCACGGAATAAAATTACCATGTTCCTTAAGATCGACCAGGTATCTAACGTAATATCTCCAAGTACGAGAATATCGTACCCCCGTGATCGATAAAAACCGACGTCCCACGAATCGGAGAACTTGGGGAGGAACGAGTCGAAAGAGAAAACGGCGAACAGGTACGTTAAGATTGATCGCGACGATCGATCGATCGATCGATCGATCCGACGAGCGCGTGTCGCATATTTTCCCTCTATTTTTACAAAGGATCACGCTCCACTTTCATTAACCGGCATACGTGCCAAGTGTCAAGCGTCCCTGCAATTGGGACACCCGGTAGACGAAGGTAAGCGTCTCCGTGCCAACGTTCCAATAACCACCCAAGAGCACAAGGACAGTCTACCCCAGTTTTCCTATTGCGACCGCCTACGGCACGTCCTTCACCCACCCCCCTCTCTCTCTCTCCTCTCTCTTGCTTACTCGGTAAGGCTCTCTCTTCCGGGCCGATCGGCGTGGAAAATGCCGCGGGAAATCGATCCCGACCGGACGGAGAGGAAATTCGTGAGGCGTGAGACCACGCCGCGCGGATAAAAGGGTGGACCCCGTTCCAGAGAGACCAGCTCTCTCTCTCTCTCTCTCTTGCCGCTGCTGCTGCTGCTCGGCTGTTGCTGGAAAGGCCGACACGTCCAAGCATAAGGGTGATCATCCCCTCGTCGTCAAAGACGGTACCAAGAAACCACGTTGTTCAGTTTCAAGGAGGAGAGAGAAATAGGGATCGAGCTCGTGATCACTCGCTCTAACGCCTCTCCTTCTTTTCCCACATTCCTTTTCCTTTCTTCCGATGAACTGGCTATAAAAAGATTACGCTTTCAGGGAGAACGCGAGTGGAGGATATTTTGATTCTTTGAGATATTTTTGAGAGGAGGTGGTTTTTTTTGTTTGGGGGCGTGTGAAAGAGGGAAAGTGTGATTTTGATAGGAGTTCGTGTGGGATTGATACGGATATCACGCTGAGAATTCGGGAACGCGTGAAATTTTCGTGTCTCTCAGATTTCCGCGTGGAAAAGTATTTTTATCGCGGGGTAAATATGGAAAATTGAAGGAGAGCGTGATTTTGATGGGAGTTCGTGCCGAATTGATACGGATACCACGCTGAGGATTCGGGAACGCGTCGAGTTTTCCTATCTTTGAGTTTTCCGCGCGGGAAAGTCTTTTTATTGTAGAGCCGATATGGAAGATCGAAGGAGAAGGTGATTTCGGCCAGAGTTTGCACGGAATTCGTATAGATATCGCACCGAGAATTCGGGAACGCGCGGAATTTTTCTGTCTTGGAGATTTCCGCGTGGAAAAGTATGTTTATCGTAGAGTAAATACGGAAAATTGAACGAAAGTGTGATTATCGGTCGATAGCAGAGAATTGAAGAAGTTTCCTGTATTCGTGATTTCCCTAGAAGCGGGGGAATATTTTGGTTGGAACATCGCGAGGATGTAATTTTGTTGGATCTCATTATTCGTTTCATTGACGCAACTTTCGAGTTGATTTCTCGAGGGAGCCTTTAAAATTGATATATGAGAGAGACTGTTGGGATCGCTATCGTAATCAAAGCCGCATTTTTTCTCGCCAGGTTACGGTATTTGCTTCTTGATTATTCCACCTTTATAATATACACCTGGAATGGAATGTTGACACGTTGTTATTGTTTATGTGTACCGCTGATAAGAATCCATTCGTAGGCTGATAATTAAGCAGCCGAAATATTCGCCAGAAGAGATCTCTTCGAGTAACCGTTCGATTATATTACTCGCTAACGATCGTTCGCACATTTCTCCCGATTGCTCGTCGAAGATCGACGGGAATATAGGTCAGTTTCGTAAACACGTTTAAAAATGATTCGAGGTTGTGCAAGTCTGCTCGCTTTCCATTTTCCTACGGTATTTTAACGCACAACTACGAACCTAACCTATCAGATAAAAATCTCTTCCTTATCCAATACAGGAGGAAAACTACCAAAATTCTTTCCTCGACAAATAAAACAAAAACGAAGAAACAAGTGGTTGAAACATTTCTAAGAAAAATAAAAAAAACAAAAATCTAAACGGTGCAACCTAACGCCTGAACACGATCGTCGTTCCACTAATTCAACTTTCTATAACCAGTCGTTCCATCGAGCAGGGAGAATTTTCCTCGCAACTTCGTGAACCGTGAAAGTCGGGCCAATTAGTCTCGAGGTAAAATTCGCGGTGCGTTTCAAGGCCTTCGCCGTTCGCCAGGAAACGAAGTCATCCTCTCTATCGCGAAGAAAGGAATAGAAGAAAAAATAGGAAAGAATAATGAAAGAGAGAAGAATTTAGCCTAGGATTCCTCTCTGCATACGCAGGAGGGAAGAAAAGGAGGGAAAGGTGTCGCCATGGCGGCGGAGTAAGCGTACATATATATGTAAGCGTGGCTATTGCTGAAGGTACCGAAGGAGGGTAACCGCAGACAGGAAGTTAGTCCTTCCTTCCTCGCCGGGCCAATATCCTGAATCACAATGAGCCTACGCTTCCTCGAAGTCGTCGGCTGGCTATTTAAATACAGCCACCGCCAGTTTTCCATATATCGCCTCGATACGTTTCCCCCCAGCAACAGTGTTGCAATGGAACGGAAGGAGGCCGAGCGCGAAACACTCTCTTATCACCGTTCAAACAATGACAAACGTTCAAAGGGGTGGGGTAGGAGAACGAGAACTCTCGCTACGCGACCAGAGATCGGGCATTATCCGACGTGAAAGTGTAGCGTCGGGAGAGACATTCTCTGAAAGACGAGCGAGAGTCGGGGGAAGATTGTGCCGGCGCGTTAACGAGGAACAAATTCTCACCTTCCTTTCTTCGTCGCATTTTCTTCCAGTTAATTATTCGTATAATACCGCCCCAACCTTGATAATGCTATCGTCTGATCCGGTACTCTGCACTCGCCTTAATCGTCCCAATTGACATTTTTCAAGGAAAGACGGAACGTCGAAACTTCGAGTTCGAAAGGTGGAAAACCACGGAAAGGTTTCGGTTGAACAGAGGAAGTATCGATAGCGGTAAATTATCGTGTAAGTTGAAAAGAAACAAAATTCCTTCTTTTTTTCGTCATAGGATAACCCTCTTAAGCGATAAGAGGATAAGATTAGGCGGGAGGCGTCGATGACGGAGCGGCGTTAATTGCGCGAAAATTGGCCTGACACACAAGGTCGGAGGAAATAAATACACCGGCGATAAGATAAACAAAACCAGCAGAGGCACGCGTGTGTTAATTAACCAGGTTCTAAATTTGATTATCCGATACCGGGCAGAAATAAAAGGCCAAAAAAGAAGAAGAGGAAAAGGGTATGGCGCACTTTCATTTTCTCGCGAACACCGTTCGCGTAGCGGAGAAGATCTCGATGCGAAAAAGAAGAGAGAGAAAGAAAAAGGGCTGTGTGTTCTCTGCTTCGCACGATTCGGACACGCAGGGCGTGCTCGCGTTCCTTTTCCTTCCCCCGGACGGGTTGGTTGGCTCGCGTTGATCCGAGAACGATCTCCCGCAACCCCCGATTAACCCTGCGGTGGCTGCTCAATCGACAGACACTGCTTTCTTCCCCTTTTCGAGGCGATCGAACGGTCTTCATTTCTTGATTAACCCGCCAGCCAGACCCACACACAATCTCTTTTCTCTCGCTGTATCTTCTCGCTAACGGAGAAGAAGAGAAGAGAGCGTAGCCGGAAGTAATCTGTCTTCCTCTGCTCGGTGGTGAGGCACTCTCGCGAAAGGAGAGGATAAGAGGTATGGAACGGAAGGAGAGAGAAGAACGTCCGCTCGAATTCACTTGGAGTGATTTAAAGGCTGGAATTATCCTTTTCTCCCCTTCCTCGAGCCTCCTCCTCCTCCGTCCTCCTCTTCTCCTTGCCAGCCGTTCTGCCTCCCTCGACTCTTTTATATCGTAACGCGGACGATCCTCCACCTTCTCTCTATCTCCTCTTCTTCTTCCGTTTTATCGGTACGGAGCAGAGCGAGAAGAGCTGCTGCCGCCTTCTACTCTGCACACCCGTGTGTTTCCGTGTAAAAACAGATTCGTCCTTTCTTTATCGTACAATTGTACCACATGTTATTTCACTCGATCCGAGACTTATCTTTTTCCTAAGAGGATAGAGGTAGCCTCCGTTGTCACGCTGATAAAACGTTCGTTTATTGGCACGCTCCCGCCACGGCAACACCGTTTTTATCGGATAAAATATTAATAAGCCGTTTTCTCGACGCTTTTGCGCGGCCGCGTCGAATCATCGGCCCGCTCCCGGAGCCACTCGAGAGCTTTTAATTAACCGTGGATAGGTAGGTCGCGCCGCTCGATATATCCTCGAAACGACCAGAATAATCGCGCCGATTAACGCCCAATGGAAATCGTACCTTTCCTTTAACTCTGTCCACCTTTTAACACACCTTGTGTGCGTTCGCAGACCAAGTCGACGACGAGTTGTCATCGCAGAGGTGAATTTAGAGTCCATAGACCACCGCCTATGTATACCTGGGCCCCGCGTGAAAGGTTTCCAAAGTTTTTCCGGGTGGAAGCAGCGGGGGAAAGACCGCAGAAGCCAACGACGCTGGCCACCGGTAGCGCCGAAAGTAAACTTTACAGTTTTTCTGCTTTTGGCTAGGGTCCCTTCGAACTTTCTTTCTCTGTGTACAGTTGTCTCTGTTTAATCCTACCGGGAGAGAGATAGAGAGAGAATTTTAGGGTTACAGAAGAAGCCTTTTTTTTTTTTTGCTTCGAAACGAACCTGCGAATTTTTTAGTTAGCCGAGTAGCTAACGAATGTTACCTTCTTACGGCTCTGCGACGATGGAGGAGGTTGAACGTCACGCGACGCGTTTCTTTTCTCGTCTTTCGTATATACCTGTTCCTCGAACAATCGAAATTTTCTGTGCTTTCTAAAATACTCGGTACGCGAATTTTAGCGGAAAATCTGGTGAAAGTTGGGAAACAGCCCCGAGGGGCACGTGGAGGATAACCTGGTCGACCGGAGAATGGTGTGACGAAAAATGAAAAATGAGAGAAATTTTGCGAAAATCCCACTTTCTCCTCGTCCTCGAGAGACAGCCACGCCTATCCCGGTCTTCCTGCTATTAGAATCTTGGGAAAAAGGGACTGTGGGGGACCCCCCGCTGTGCCAGGCCCAGCGCGGCCTCCAAAGGGTTAAAAATGTTTCCCTTGACTTCCGGCGTCTTCGGACCTCCGAGCATTCTACCAGGAATATATCATCGATGCACCCTGCTGTTTCGTTAAAAAGAAAAAAAGCTGTTGTAACCCTAAACCGACCGGCTTTACCATTTACGACCATCTCTCTCTGCACTTTCGTAAACATAATTCTAACGTGTTCTCCGGAAGTGAAACTTTCATCGGACGACGAAAAGAAAAAATAATGTTCTTCGACTGTATAATTAAATACGCTTTTCGATTCTGTTGAATTTTCCCGAGGTGTAACGTGTGTCGAATGAGAAAGCGGGAACGTTGGAGGAAGAGCAAAAACGATACCAGACACTAATTTCGTTGGGGTTGGGGCAGGTCACGAGGTATTATCTGGCCGCTGTGTTTCGAGAGGGGTGGGGATGAGGGAAACGGTGTACGATAAGACGAGACGAGAGAGAAATTGCAAAATTATTTGATCAGCCGAAATATCGTGCGAGAGAGAGTTTACTGTCACCCGAGATTCGTCGACGAAACGACCTTCGCGGGCTCGCTTGCGTAATATTTTTATCGGCCGAAATTACACACACGTACGGTATACGTTCGTGCATGTACGCACGCACCATCCTTTCCTCCTCTTTCTCTCTCGCTCTCCAGCGCCACAAGCTACCGAACGTTGCTCGCCGAGGGCACGTATTTTTCGAGTATGAACGCCACGCATTATACCGTAACTCTTTTTCACTTTTCTTTCGCCGTTTTTACGCGAGCGTGTTGGTTAAGTACCTTTCATCGTATACACCACTGCGTATTACAGACGTTTCACACGGTTTTAAACTATCGACGATTGTACGCGTGTATCGACTGTAGACTGACCATAGCCACCGTTACTGTTGCATATACGTACTATATCTTTTACCATTCGAGGCATATACCGTTCAGATACAGAGATTCAAACTTCCTGTGTTTCTCCGAATATCTGTCTCGAGATTCGCTAGATAACGTAGAACGGTCAGTCGCGAGTGATTTACCGACGTTACCGATGATTCTACGCACGAGACGTCAAAAGATATTCCTCCTAACCTCAAAAATAGATCGTGTAACTATGAAATTCTAATAGAATAATCACTTGGACGAAGTATACGTGACGATTGTCACATTGCCAAATCGCGGGAAAAGTAATTCAACTATTTCAAATATATTACTACTGCGCATTCGTTGCGGCGCCTAATGGCGGGCGAAAAAGGCGCGAAACCATAGGAATCGGTAGGTAAGAAACAACATGACTCACGGTATCGTCTCATAAGATTCTTCTTGTACGGTTTGGTGCCGGGCGGTCTGGATCTCGACCTCATCGTCCCGTCTTTCTGATTGTTGTCGGAACACGAGTCGTCCGAATCTTCGGAACAGGTACGATCCTCCCTCTCCTGGGAGTATTCGGTGGACGTGGCGGAGACGAAACATTCTCGTAACCTGAGCGCGGCTGCTGCGTTCCCGTAGTCGTCGATCGGTTCCTTCCGTTCCTGATCCTGATCGTTCTCATCGCGAGAAAACTCCGCGTAATCCCCCACACGGACGCTCAGGTCCAACGGTTGATCCTCGAGCATCGTTTCGATCTTTTGCCAGCCTCAGTCCCCCTTGCTGCCAGTCCGTCCCAGCGAACCTGATCCACGGCTACCACAGCACTGTTGCCATCTTTGATCCTCAACGATTTGTACTTGACACTCCGTCGAAACAATGTAACATTACACCCTGCTGCTTTCTTGCTTGCTCGCTGCTCGACTCGACCGGCTTTTTCCTCTTTCGTCTCGTTTCGATTTCACCGTCACTCTTTCAGAATTTCACGCGTTACAGAATCACAGACTATTGCTGTTAAACTCTGTCAAGTACGTATATTAATACGAACGAAGAACTGGACGATTGGTACACTTGTGAAAAATGTCACCGCGCGATATATCAAAGTCTATGTATCTCAACGACGAGAAGTTATCCCAGAGAGAGAAAGAGAGAGAGAGAGAGAGAGAAGTCGACCGTAATCGAATTGGTGAATCGGTCAAGCAACGCGTTGATAAAATGTCGGGTGCAGAGAGGGAAAGGGACAGATATCTTCGTGGGAGGTAGAACAATGTTCCGGCGGTGATGTCTTCGTCCCGTGTGGCACGCGTGACGCACAACGGATACTCGACCGGCAGCTTCTCGCGGCAAACACAGTTCTCTCGATACTAGCGACGTTCACGCGGCTCACTCGATGTTTTTGTGTCGAGCATTCCTCCGTCCTTTTTCCTACGACCTGGTCGACAGCACCAATATCAACAGCTAGAGGTTACACACTTGTGTCGCGAGGAAAACGAGAGTGACAGTGACCGTTGTGTACATATCACACTCTGGTCTATTCAACGGTAAATATCATCCAGAGAACAGAGAGAGAATCGTTCGCACGTAACAATCGCACTTTCGAAAAAAATCTTTCACTGCATACAATATATCCGTTCCCCGTGTGTTTATACGCGCGTTCATACGTACGTATATATGTATATACATATACGCGTGTCTCTCGCGGAGAAGCCGCCGCCAACAACAGAGAGAAGGCAGCAGAAAGAGAATAAAAACGCGAGACAGAATTACCGAAGCGTATCCACGTTCTCCGCGCCGAGGCTACGGTTGCCGGTGGCACACTGACTGACTCGGAACCGGGGTAGCCCGCTAGTCCAGACTCGTTCACTCACTACTCCAGACTCACACTCCAACTCCCGAGCGGCTCTCTCGCTCGTGTACACCGCGCACACTACGTTCGGCCCGCGGAGCCGACCGCGCGCTCGGCACTTTCCGCCAAGTCGACTTCGGTTCCTTTCGGTCTCCGCGACGCCTCGATCAGACTCGGCCGGTTCACGTACACGCCGGCACCCACACACGGTCGCGAGCCGTCGGTCGAGATGCGCGGATGCGTAGCCTACCGCAATGTTCGAGCCCGTGATGCCCTCCCTCTCTCCTCTCTTTCCATCTTTCTCCCTCTTGCCTCCTTTTTTCTTTTTTTTTTCTTTTCTTCCCTCCTTTTTACCACCTCTTTACCTCTATCTCGCTCGTCGCTTCGTCTTTTCTTTGCCCTTCGAGAGTGTATAGCTTCTTCGTGCTTCTTCTTTCTCCGCCTCGTTTTCTGTCTTGAGATGATTTCGCGAGGGAAAGCTATTTTTCCGTCTATTGGGATAGGACACACGACAGCAACCAAGCGTTCTCATGACATTAACCTTCGATCGTCGACGCTACGCGTATATATGTATATATATACAGCAGACGGCGGCAGTGAAATATGAGTTGTTTTAACTGGAAGCTTTTTTCTTCCAAGGAAAAAAAGAGACAGCTACGATGTTCTTTCTCTCTCTCTCACTTTTTCTCTTGGAATAAACGAAACGAGCAAATCGGTATAATACCGTGATCCGTGACATTGTATTTCATTCGGATGAATTCGAGCGGCAAAGCAGGTCTGGTTAGCTCGTATAGGGAAGAGCTGGCGCAGAAAACGAGACTGGAACGATTGCGTATGCACGGTACAGACAATAGGTGAACGTGCGTACGAGGTCGCGTACGGCGGAAAGCAACTTCCAATTCGACGTCTCGTTGCAGCCGGTAAACACAGGTGCAACGAAAACGTCGGAAGTGTTTTTGCAACCGGGCATACAGAGTGAACCTTGAAAGTGACCGATTTCGTAACCCCTTCTTCTCCCGGCGAGTCTCTCTTTCGCGTCGCTTCCATTGTAACGCAACCCAAAAAACGATCTTCCCGTCGAGATCGGGTTCGTTGAGGTTAGGAGCCCCTTGAATTAACCTCGTGAACCCTTTTCTTTCTTACATCTACCAATTTATATTTCCTACGATTTTTAATTCCTTTTTACACTTTCGGTCATTCTTCTACGATAAAGCCCAATTCACACCTATGCTGTTTTCTTTAATCGTTAATTCTCAGATATCTGCAAAAAATAACCGTGGACGTTAGGAGTTTCCTGAATTGTGAACCCTTCTATCTTGCTTTTTACCTCTACCAGTTTCTATTTCCTATAATTTTTTAATTTCTTTTCATTCTTTCAGTCTTTTTTCTACGATAAAGCCCAATTCACACCTATACTTTTTTCTTTAATCGTTAATTTTCAGATATCTACAAAAAAAACCGTGGAGGTTAGGAGTTTCCTGAATTGTGAACCCTTCTATCTTGCTTTTTACCTCTACCAACTTCTATTTCCTATAACTTTTTAATCTCTTTTCATTCTTTCATCAATTTTTGTACGATAAAGCCCAATTCACACCTATACTTTTTTCTTTAATCGTTAATTTTCAGATATCTGCAAAAAAAACCGTCGAGGTTGTGAGTTTCCTGAATTGTGAACCCTTGTATCTTGCTCTTTACCTCTACCAATTTCTATTTCCTATAATTTTTTAATTTCTTTTCATTCTTTCAGTCTTTTTTCTACGATAAAGCCCAATTCACACCTATACTTTTTTCTTTAATCGTTAATTTTCAGATATCTACAAAAAAAACCGTGGAGGTTAGGAGTTTCCTGAATTGTGAACCCTTCTATCTTGCTTTTTACCTCTACCAACTTCTATTTCCTATAACTTTTTAATCTCTTTTCATTCTTTCATCAATTTTTGTACGATAAAGCCCAATTCACACCTATACTTTTTTCTTTAATCGTTAATTTTCAGATATCTACAAAAAATGACTCGTAAAAATGACTCGAGTAATGAACAATTTTCTACGGCAATAAAATTCAAACTGATTTTCTGAAAAATTTACTCCCGTTAGTTTTAATTTTTCTAGCAAACGGATGGTGTGAAGTGTCCTTTCTCTTTCATCGACAGTATTCTACTTGGCAATTTTAATCGACGATCGGCCAAGAAGTCGAGTTGCAAGTCGAGTGCACCCGCGCATGTTATCCAGCCAGGACGATTTCGAGATTCCATCCTGGAAACGTAACGAGCCGCGGCCGAAGGGCCTCCTTAACAACCAGAAGCTCTCGATGCGTTTCCCCGATAATGTGAAAACGGGCTGGCCTTAATTGCATTTCCTGCCGTCCAAGCCGCGATTCCATTGTTGCCGAAAAGCGTTTCCCGCTGATCCGCGATCAACGACTTCGCGGAACAAGGTTACGTCGGCGAAGAATTCGTTCCGCGATAGGCGTCGTTGCATTTGCATTTGAAAACGCGCCGACTCACGCAACCAGCCTGACTTTTCGTCCTTCTCTAAAATTTTCCCTGAAAAAAACCCGCACACTAAGGCCGTGGAAACTTTTATCTTCGTTTGCACAGCGACGCCCACCTATCGGCGAGCCCCTCGAATAAAACTTGAGCCGGAAAATTTGGAAAGCAATCAGATGAATCGATCCCTCGCTATATGTACATCCCGTCCAACTTTCAACTACAAATTCCACGGTTGGCGAGATCCTCGAAGGTTCAAAGATTGCCAGAGACAAGAGGGGTTGATTTATCGTTGCGAAATTTGCTAGCCACGCGCGCTACTACGCACGCACGTACACGCAGAGAGAGAGAGAGAGAGAGAGAAGAGGAGAAAGGAACATCTGCGTTAAAGGGTTCGAAGGCGCTTAGAAACGTAGAAAACCGATGTCGCTATCCTCGATTTGTCTTGCGTCGCCGCGATGCGGTGTCTCGCCGCGGCGCGAGCTGGGGACAGCCAGAGAGTTATTTTCGCGCAAAAACGGCCAACAGTGTGCCGGCCTCGGAGAGAAAACCTCGTAACTCTCGCCGATCTCGGAACGGGACGACGCCCAATCCAGGAAAACCACGATTTCTAATCCATCACCGACCGTTCCCCCCTCGCTCCTCGCACCGCCGTTTCTTCCGACGCGTCACTCTGTGTCCCGAACGTGACGCGCGCTCTATTTCCGATCCAACCCTCGTCACTCCCCTCTTTTTCCCTCTTTCCTCGCTCGCGCGACGGCGAACTTTTGCAAAACTCACAATCTTTCTGTCAAGTGTGCACGGGGCTCAAGGATTTGGAGAACGCGAGTCACCGCGTCCCCGTGCGACGTGTGCTTTACTTTCGAGTCTTTCAGCGACGACGCCTGAAATTTTCAGCAGTTTGTTTGTTCGAAGTGCGGGTGAAAGAGACTCTTCTCTTTCTTTCTACGCAACAATTAGGCCTCCCGTCGTACAGGTTTCTAATCGAGAGACGGTATCACGGGCATCTAGCACGAATTCGTATCTTCACTTTCATTTTCGCGGTCCGCGTCCCCCTGTCGATTTTGTTTTTGTTTCGCGGCACAATTTTCCACGCGCTCCGATGTCGCGTTCTCTTTCCTCCACTTTCTAACACCGGCGAGAGAGATCAGGCCTTTCGACGCATCGATCATTCGATTCTTCGCGTTTTTCCGCTCGCGAACCCTGGCAATATCGATCGCGTGGATCACACACACACACACACACACACCTGGGAGAGAAAGAAACGAAACGAAAAGAAACTCGAGGACGAACTCGCGAAGAGGGAGGGAGGAGAACTACGACGGCTACGAAAGAGAAATTTCCTTTTTTACAGGGCAGCGAGCAAGAGACGCGACGTTTCCTGTCCAAGCGACAGTAAAGAAAGTGTATCTAGGCCTTTTTCCAGGCCGCATGTTTCCCTGCGATTCAACAATATACGGCGTGGCGCCACACGTGCCACCACTGACACGCATTCGACTTCGCCGATCGGCCTATCGGATCTCGCGATAATTCTATCCTCCATCTTCCTTCGTTTCACGTAATTCTACGAAATTTCTGGAACACGAAAGCCTCGATTCTGATAGAAACGATAGGGTTAACATCCGAAGGAGAATAGGAGCCAAACAGCGTTTGCCGGCAGAAAGGGAAATTCGAGGACGA
The DNA here is from genome assembly GCF_001263275.1 of Habropoda laboriosa. NCBI lineage: Eukaryota > Metazoa > Arthropoda > Insecta > Hymenoptera > Apidae > Habropoda > Habropoda laboriosa. The sequence continues at coordinate 1,624,743 of NW_017100239.1, forward strand.
ATCTCTCTAAATTTCAGCTCGACTTTCGTTGGGTCTCGCTCGCGAGACAGCCGGCGATTTTAATTTCTTGCTATCCTCCGGGGCAGCGAGGTGAAAGAGACGAGGAAGAGGTATTAGCCGGCGATTCAGGCCGAGACTAACGCGCACTTTTCCTTCGGCCGCACGTTTCTCCCGTCGAGGCTCTTAGACAAGGATGATTTCTTCGTCCTCGCCGTCGCGGATTTCTTTCTTCTCCTTTCCACGTTCCCTTGGACGCGACGGCGACGAAGAAACTTGCGTATTATACGGTGGTCGTTTCGACTCGATTAGAATCGAGAGGAGAAGGTGGCCGGTTCCGTGGCCGGTTGCCATGCCGAACGAAGCCTGCTGCTCCAAGTGCCAGAAACCGTGAAGGAGGCCTCTCGTGATCGGGACTTTCCAAGGACACGAGGGTGCGTGGATCCGTGGCGTGTGCGTGCCGGCTCGTTTTCCTTTTCACGGCGAAAATCACCGCTCGGCAGAGCCCGAGAGAAAGAAAAGTCTGCGGCTCGTCGCCAGCGAAATCGCCCGCCACGTTCCATATAACACATCACGTACGATACACGGCTATTACGGCAATTTCCCTATCGTGAGGATTTTTCTTTTGATGGATCGTTTCCACGGAGAAAGACAGGAGAAACAGAGACGACGGTACACCCGAGTACAAGCTTTCTTTCTCGTTTCGACCGTTCGAAACCTGGCGTTAATAATCCAATTAAAAGTACTCGCTGGCCGATCAACGGTAAGAGATAAGCTTCTTTTGCTTTTACCATAGGTCTACCCACTTCGCGTAAACGAGCCTTTCGATCGCGAATTTGGAATTGTAACCGCTCTGTCATGTTCTAGTTAACACTTGCTGCGTACAGAAGAAGAATTTTTCTTTCTTACTTGCGAGCAGGAGTGGAGGACTGGAAATAGCTTAATCGAAGAGAGAAATATTTCTTCTCCTTTTTGCGGAATAATCGAAAAGAGTCGGAGCAAAGTAGCTGAATTCTCGAGCAAAGGAATACCAAAAGCGTCGCGAGAGGAGGAGGAAGAAGAAATAGAGGGAGCCACGGAGCGGCACTACCAGGAGGAAAAGGGAAGCGAAGGGAAGACGAGGAGGACTGGCACGAAGACGAAGAAGAAGAAGAAGAATCCCCCTTGGCTCACGTCCGCGAGAACCGGAAAGATTCCCTCGATCCGCTACGAACGGCTTCCAAGGTCCGCACTCCGTATTCGAACGACCCCAACACTAACGCAAAAACCTCCACGCGTGTACACGTTTCATACATGTACACATATTTCAAGTGAATACAGAGGCGCGCACGTGAAATGCACACATACACGCACAGACGAAAGAGTAAAAAGAGAGAGAGAGAGAGGAGTGCGGCACTCGCGGCCTCTCACACGCGTGCTTCAGACGCACGTCCGGCCAAACGAGCCGCGAGGTTATTGTTTAAAGCGTTCCCCTTTATTGTGTCTACAATGTGCTCGGTCACACGCGGCCGGAACAGCCAGCCGCCACGCTGCGGCCCTCCTCGTCGCTAAACGCTCTTTTTATTTTATTATTCTATTTGGTTGCTGCACCTCGCGCCGCCGCTGGGCGTTGCCCGCTCCTCTCTCTCTCTCTCTCGACTTTTCACCAGGGATCCTCTTAATTGCACCACCCACTCTACTGCTTATACTCGATGCTTCGTTAGTTTCGACAAACTATACTCTTTCCAACCCCTTTTCGCAGATCAGAGCCTCCTCGATTGCTGGAATTTTTCTCTCGCCTTTGTATAGGTTATGTACATTCTAACCTCAAAATTGAAGAACTCTTTGCTAAGCTTCTAGCGATGAAACGGTTTTCTGCGTTTCTCACTTTTCCGAATACACCGTAATGGAAGAGCCTACGCCAAGTTGGCTTCCTACCAGCCTAAACGATCCTCGATCTCGTTATCTCAGAGAAACCAACGTGTAATTCCACACAGCTTTTCCACCGAGCACACGTTTAATTCCACCGGTCTATTCAAGAATGCCCGTTTCCTCCCCCGCGATTTCCATCCTTTTCTCACGCGGTGTCGCCTTCACCTTCCGCCCGAAGATCGCAATCGATTCGAGAGCTCGTCAACGCGGCATAATTCATACGCGCGGGAATAATTCGACGTCGGTGCGGCTAACGCGCAGCCGTAAACGCTTTATCGAGGCCGCATCTCTTCTTCTTCTTGTCCGCGCGCGCACCTGCCTTCGTTCATCGGTCGGTGGAGGGCGAGTTCCGGCGGTTTTGCAGGCAACGCAGCGGACACTGAGGCAGGTCCGGGCGATTATTGCTAAAACACATTCGTTATTGTGTCTACAAAGTCGATCGGAGCTTTGGCATCGTTCCATCGCCTCGAGCCTGACTCCTTGCTCCCCTCTCTTTACACAGCTAGGATAGAGTGCCTGCTTCTTGGCAGGAAGTTGAATCGCGTTTAATTTACCATACACACTCGACGGTGCCCGCGAATTCTTCTCCCAGATCTATTTATACACTCGTGCAGGCTATATTTAGCCTGGATAGGTGTAGCAGAGCGAATTATCCCGCGTTGCGAAGGTGAAATTTCTTCCCCAATTTCTGTCCGATATCGCCAGCCGAACGAATATCGGGTCGGGAGAGGGTTGAAACAACGGACGAACTTTGCCAACTGGCACGATACGACGTTCTACACACGTTTCCCTCAAGAGAGGCGATCTTCTGCCGCGAGACAGACTTCCCTTTATCGTTGGACGCGCGTCCGTCCCGAGTTCACCGTCCAAGACAAATCGTTACAAATCACCGTGCCACGCGAGACAACTGCATCTCTCCCTCTTCTACATTCGAAACAATTAATTCCGGGCACCTCTCGCAAATCTCATCGTCGAAGAAGAAGAAGCTTGGAACGCGCGGCGGAACGTTTCCAATATCCACAGGAATTGTCCCGTGGTGGAATCGGCCATGTCCAAGAGGCACACGCGTTGCCCAAAGATCGCGTCGCATCTCTCTCCTCCCGAGGAAGAGGAGGAGGGGCAGAGAGGAGGTGGCGCGTCCACTAGAAGAGAGAACGCGAGCGTAGAGTCGCGTGCATGCATGCGCGAGGCTAGCGGCCGGTTGCATGTGCACGTCTCGGCCGGCGACTTGGAAAGGGGAAGTCGTCGACGGGCCGCGGAGGATCGAGAGAACGAGCTGAAACAGGCAGAGGAGGAGGAGGAGGAGGAGGCGGAGGAGCAAGCAGCAGCAGCAGAAGCAAGAGGAGGAGGTGCAACGTAGGGGGGCAGAGAGGCGGTATAGGAGGGCTAGAAGAGGGCAGGGAGGAGGGGACGGACAGACGGACGGACTCGAGAGGTGCAGCGAACTCTCCCAAGGCCTGCGTACCCCCACTTAGCCCGCAACTGCAACTGCAACTCTCGCGAAGCAGCAGAGGGCTTTCGACGTGTGTGTGCCACGAAGAAGCGTGTGATATGTTTCTGCCTCGCAAGAGAGAGAGAGAGGGAGAATGAATATGAGAAGAGGACCTCGACGACGACGACTGTGCAGCCCAGCGAGGAAACAACCGGACAGAAGAGGGAGACGGATGGAAAGACGAAAGGCTGAAGCGTGTGTAGCCCGGCGAGAGAAGCTGCTACCGAGAACACCGACACCTTCCGCCACTCTTATTTTTCACATCCTGCTGCTGCTCACCGGCGACCTATTTTTCACAGGACCAGATCTGTTGGAGAAAAAACCAACGGGGAAATGCCGGATCTTCTTCGTGCACGTACGATTAATCGCTCGTCTCCGGGGGGGAAAAAAGAACTTTGTATCCTATTCGACGATGAAACGTGCCAACGGTGCGACAGAGATTTGATAAATTTCGTAGGCGAAGAGCACGCAGAGCCGGCGCGAGCCAGCTCCAATTAAGAGGTGGACTCTCCGCAGGTATCCTTGAAATCGAATCTCCTGCCACATCCTGCGCGCGTTGCATGCCTGCTCAACCATTGACGTCACACAGAGGAGATTGCAACGGCGGCGCGAGCCGAACGTCCGACGAATTTCAATCCCCCCGGAACGATTTCGAACGCGTCGCGCATTTTCAACCAAGCTAGATCTCCGCTCCCGTCCTGTAGAGACAGAGAAAGTGAAACACGCAGGCGAGAGGGTTCAGGTGGAGGAACGAGGACGGGGGATGAGAGAGAGAGGTGTGCAACACCGCGGCAGAGAGAGACAGAGCTGGTTCGCCAAGTTCTCCCCTTTAGTTGGCGCAAAAATACGCTTCATTTGTGTCACGCCGCGGTCCAGAGAGCGGCTGTCATGCACGCTGCGTCATGCGACGCGGTTAAAAGTGACTCAGGTTTTATTTCCTGCTTCGAGTTCTAGTTACCGTGCCCCGCGCGCGCGACAGGCTAGTCGAGGGACAGATAGCGCGAATCGATAGCGAGGCACTGCTCTATACACACGTTCCTCTTTCGTGTCGCGGTGAAAAGGAAAAAAAAAAAAAACGCGAGAATAGCACACGTAGCGGTCAGTGAGCTCTGCTCGTTGCTTTGTTATCTGCACGAGTTCTGGGTCGATTGTTAATCGTCGTCGTACACGGTGTCGTACGCGATCATTCTCGGGAATCGGTAGACTCTGTCCTTTCTCTCTCGCTTTTTACTTATTCGAGATGTGGACGATGATATTCTTCTTCTTCTCGGTCGCTCGAGTGGTTGCGCATCGTTAAATTTATTCGCTGGCGTAACCTGTCGCGGAATTTTCGGCCGCGGAATTAACGAGAGTTAGGCGCAGAATCAAACGGTTCCTCCTTCCTTTTAAGGCTTTCTCGCCGATCTGCTTTCAACTCGTAAGACAACTTCATTTTTGCTTCAACTTCAGCTTAGTTCAATTCCGACGATTAGCAAACTTGGACTTTTTTCAGCGGACACTCGCGTGGGCAATTAAGAAATCGCGAGGCAATCCTCTTCGGTTATGCATCGTCTATTACACACGTCGAGCGTAATCTTATCTCTCGTCGTACGTTACATACCGTTAGCGCAATCGATCGTGCAAATCGAAGATTAACCGTGTAACAAGGAGAGAAGAAACGGGAGGGGATTGTTTGGGGAATTTTCGACGTTGACGGGAGCGTAACCGAGTGAAAATAACGTGCTCGGTTCGTATGCGCGGGCAAGGTGTTATCGGCGCACGATGTTTGCTCGCGCCGCGCTGCCTGGAAAGCTCCGGCAATAAAGTTGCGCTGGTAATTCCAAGACAAACATCGCTTCGCAGCTAGAGCTTACGTAACCAGGACATTTGCACCGAGTGTCATCTCGGGTGAAAAAGGGAAACAGAGAAGAAAAGGAGAATCCTACGAAGATCGCTTCTCCGCGCGCGATCTTCGATAAAGAGGCTTTCTGAATAAATTCAAATACGTTTCTCGTTCGATCGTGACGAATATATTCACGGGAATCGTGACATTAGTCACGTCGACCGGTAACAATTTAATAAAACAACCTTTCAACCGGCTCTCCCGCGCGGAGAGATAAGAAAGCGCGCGCTTAGTAAAATTGTCCGCGATTTAAATCTCCCGCCTAACCGGGGAAAACCTCTCTCTACCGGTCGTAGACTCGGATAATGCAATGAAAATCGATCGATTTGCATGCCCGGCTGATTGGAAAACGTGGACGTGCTAAAACTAGACGACACGCAATTTGCAAATTAACGTGTCATTGAATGTATAATTCTATATAGATAATTAGCGATTATCCATATACAGGAACTCGCTTGCAAATCTTTCGCTTCTTTCCAGGAAATTCGTTTGCATAAATGAAACGCCGTATCGCAATACTCCACCGTGCGACAATTCCTTGGAAATTTTTTTCGATCAGATTCGATTTCCGAGAGATGGAAGAGTGGCGCAAGATTCGCCACGCGACGGCAGACAATCGTCCGGTGGAATCTGCTCGAATCTGGAATCGAAAGTGAGATCTCGAAGATCGAACCAGCTCACGCACCCATACACAGGCAAAAATAGCTAGTTCGGAGGAGAGTGGTTCTCCGATTAAGGCGATACCGCGCGACAACAAGGTTCTCCTAAGCACGAGACTCTCGACGCGACATTTCGGTTCGTCCCCGTCCCTTCATCGGGTGCACACGTATGCACGCACGTGCAGCACCGCGTACCATGCCTCGAGCAGCGAGCAGCAACTGCGAGGCGAGCGAACAGAGCTCGTTCGCCACGCTAGCCCTGGCCTAGATAAGCCGGCTACTCGGCTTTGCATCGTTGCATCGCTTTAAGCCTGGCTCACGCGCCGCATCCAACACGTCCTTTTCCTCCTTCTCTCTCTCTCTCCTCCTCCTACGGGGGTCGATACACGTCCCTGTACGTCCCTAATACAGTCTTCTGAACGTAACAACACCTAATTTCGCTCTACAAACGAGCGAGCTCTCCGTTCGGATACGACGCGACGCCGCGTTTCGATCATAAAACCCCGACTCTCTGGCTAATTTCCGTGACTCGTTCTCGTGACACCGTTTCCCCGCGCTCGCGTTATCGTCGAACCGGCGTTGTTACGAAAGAAGTCGATATCCTGCAAATTACAACGGTGTGTTCCTTTTTCTTTTTTTCCTTTTTTCGTTTTGAGAACGAGAGCGCGACGGCTCTTGGTCGCAGGAGGAGCCAAAGTTGAGAACGCAACTGGCGCAAATTTGTGGAAGTCAGTTGGGAAAAAGAGAAGTGAAAATAGAGGTGAAAGGGGAATAATAGGGGGAAACGAGAGGAAGTTAAAAAAGAAATCTCGGTCGACACGGCTCGAAGGGGATTCCGCGGTGAGAACCGGGCTTAAGGTCGCGTGAATCCGCGCACCGCAAGAGCGGACAGTGAAACTATGCCGTTTTTTCTCGGGCTCTTTCCTTTTCTTCGGCTGCCAGCCACGCTTGCCTTTCCCTCGAACAAGCGCGAATCCACCTCCCGTGGAACGCCACTTTTCCCCGGCGGTACGGCAACGAAATCGACACTTTTCGGCGAGAAACGCCGAGAAACTGGAAGCCTCCACTTCCATTAGCCGTTCCGCGAAGCCGCTAAATATACGTGTCGCCGTTAATGGACCTATTAGGTAACGAATACTCCGTTCTTTAACGCTTTAACCGTACGCTGGATGTGACAGAAATTCTTATCAAATTTTTCGACAACGAAATTAACCTTCTTACACATTTTCTCACTTAAAATACTCCATCTTTCCGGTAAAAGATTCGAATGTCCAGAAATTTTCTTATCAGGAAACTACCAAACAACAGATAAAGTAGACAACTGCGGTTACCGGCGCAAGGGTTAAAAAAGAATTGCAGGCAAAAATCGCGAGGGAGAACGAGATAAACGAGAAATCGAGCCATTCGACGTTCTCCCGTCGAACGTGCCGCAATAAAATTTCCATCAGTCGGCGGTGGACTAAGCTGGAAGACGAATGGGTGGACAGAGGCGGTGCACGCTTGATGCGAGTACCCATCATCCCAGATGTATAATACCGTAACCTCGATTCCAATGAAAACGGTGTTACGACATTTTCCCTGTCGGTGAAATGCGATCTGTTTTCAAGGAATCCGCGCGTGGAATTAATCGAGACGAGTTCGACGAAAGGCGGACAGAGAGAGAGAGAGAACAGGTGTGTTGTTTCTCGAAAATCGACGTGCAAAGATTAGGTTTCGTTTTCAACGTACGCTACGACACACGGCTCGCACGAGGAAATTAGGTCAAATCGGCTCGAAATCACGAGGCTTCGTAATGGCCGAGGTCGTAATCACGAGATAATGCCGGAATTAACGCGGTTACCTGCGAATCGCGCTGATAGCTGTACGAATATTGCGCAGCCACGCATTGTTATTCCACCGTCAGCGGAATCGACTGGTGGCTTCGTCGATCGTGTCTGCCAAGTGGATTCGCGGGAAAATCGATTGCGCAAAAAACAGGCGCGTACGCGCGTCTCTAATATCGCTGACACCTCAAACGGAGAAGAAGAGACTTCTTCTAGCCGTCGACGTATTCGCTCGATCTTAATTTACAAAAACATGACGAAATCGCTGGTTAACATTTGCACGATCCACCTTCGAAAAAACCATCTGCTCCTGCAGTTACCGACGCGTCGGTGAAAATCTCGCCGAGTCGCGTGTATTCATTCGCGCGCCGCCGACCGTCATTATTCAATTTCCACGAACGCAATCTGCCTTCTTCGCGAACAATCAAACCGGTATGATTCATACTTCGCGTTTAAGAACCCCGCTGCTTACCGTCGCTCCACCATACCACTCTTCCATCGAAAAAGAGAGGAAAGAAGAAAGACCGATCAAACGTAACCTCAAAAATCGTGTTAACGTAACATAGAAAGTAACTTAAAAATACTCTCCACAGAAGAAGGAGAAGAGTAAGAAGAAAAAAAGATAGGAACAATGTACGCGCCGCGAAAGAAGGTGGAAAAGTCGAAGAAGGGCGCGCGTTGCACGGTCGGTTTTGGCGGGATCGCGGAGAGACGCGCGGGCGAGTGTAGAGGAGCGCGCGCACGGCTCCGCGCAGTGCATCGGAGTGGTGCGCATGCGCCGCTCGGCCGATGCACGTGGTAAGTACAAGTATGTCAAGGCGCGACCTGAATTTTCCTACTCTTAGTGCCCCCTACCGTACTCATCGGCCGCCCCCTCCCTCTCGGTGACTCGCGCGGCCGCCACCGTTGCTCCACGCTTACACTCGATGCAACTGCTGCTGCTCCTCTCCTCGCCCCCCAACCCGAGGCCCACTCCACTTCACTCCGCTCCGCTCCACCGCCCCTGGTGCAGCGCGCGGAGCGGAGGCCTCGCGCGCGTTCGGTTGGCGCGCGCTCCTTGCATCTACCTGCGCGCAACGCGCTCGCTCTCGAGAATCCCGGTGACCACCAACACGCACGTGCGTGTCACACGTTCCTATGCACATCACACTTTTCACCCACTCGTCTCGCTCTTTTCTCCCATCCTCCTCCTTCTGTACAAACATGTGTCACCGTGTGCGTGAAGATGTTTTCTGGGAACAGGCGAGAAAAAGAACTTTGCCCTCTTCCGCTGTTCTGGGCTGGGCGGTGTTCCTCTCTTTGGAGCGGACGTCGCGCGAAAAGGAGAGGAGAGGAGATTGAACGTGGTGGCGGGTTTTTAACGGCGGGGTAATTGTATGTCGGAGAGGATGTCGCAAGGTTCTGGCGAATGTGGGTCGTGCAATTTTTAGAGTGAATTTTACCAACCTTTTTCCCCCCTTTCTTTCTTTCGAATTCCTTTCGGCGAAGCTCGCGGCGCGCGCTATTCCGCGTTTCGAAATTGCACGTGGAATGTGTTACGGTTTTCAAGTTTGAATGGTGCGAAGAGTAGTTGGGAGATTGTTGTCTCTTTTTTTACTTTACGAGAGATAGTAAACGTGTACTACGTATGTTGCGTACACAACCGTCTGCGTTTACAAATCGATCGCTCACGGCCGATCTCCAATATCCTATTTGAGATCTCGTTCCTATTCTCGGCTAACGCGGCAGGCCGAGTTTTCCTCGTCAATTTGTCACGGAAAAGGAAAGCGTTACGGTATATCTAACGATCGATCGGTGTCGCCAGAACGAGGGGCCCCCTAGAAAGCTAGCTTCCCGCGCCACCAAGGGAACCCTGCGCTTCTTTTTCCTCTCGGACTCCGAGTCCTCTTTTCTCAGTCTCTTAACCCTTTAACCGGCGTATTAAAAGTAACTCAAGCACCCTCGGAACAGCGCACACCGTTTTTATACCCGATAAAACCTCGTTGAAATTTAGACAGAAAATTCACAGTTCGGTGTGTAACAATGCAACAAATTTTGCAGATTTTCCAGGGCAGCCGCCGATAACTTCGCGTTTCTCGCGATAGTCTATGTTAGCGATCTTGGCTATTTCCAGGACGGTGCGTAAATTTCACGAGCGTGCGTCTCACTCTCGCCCCCCTTGGACGCGTATATACAACTCACGTGCATACATACATACGTGGTGTTACGCAATGAGCGTTCTTCGTGCGTTTCACGGCGCCTCTACGTTGGCGCGCGATTAAACGGTAACCTGTTTCGGCGTGGCCGAAACTTCGTCGAGTAACCTCGAAAAATTCCTCACTTTTCATCTCAAACAAATAGAAGAATTAAAAGGAAAACGAAACAACTGCACGTGTGTGTGTGTGCGAGATAAAATTTGTCTGAATTTGAAAAAAAGAGAGTCTTAACGGTGGACCATACACGAAGGCTGCAAATGTTTGCCTAGAAAAATATTCCTCGCTACAGGGGTAATATGGTCGGTGGAGAAGACCGTCTTCCCACGTCTACCCAATCTCAATTCGTATTACAGGGAGAATGCCGAAAGAGAAGCAGAGAAGAAAGGAAGGAGCGGCCGAGTGGGGAAGGAAATATACGCGAGAGAGGGCAGGAGATAGAGGAAACACTTATGCAAGTATACCTGGCCCGATGCAGATGCAAGGCTGCTTGTTTTGCGCGCGGACGAGCGGCTGACGTTTTTACGAGCGCGTGACGCTTTTACGATCGCAGCCGGTGCAACGAACGATTAGGAGAGCCGATCGAACGACGCCTCCTCGGCGAGCCCTCGATGGATTTCGACAAACTTGCTTCTCCACCGCGGAGAGAAACATGCGGGAGATTCTAGTATCGCGGTGGATTCGTGTGTAATACACGCGATACGTTCCAATCGCTCGAGAAATTTCCCCTGCATTTTTCAAACCTGTACCCACTGTTATTATCTCGTACTTTGTTCCATCAGGAACGAAAGCGTAACGGATCTGACGTAGCAGAAGTAGCAAATTCGCCGGAAAACCACCCCTACGGAGGACTACGTAGCTAATACCGCGCAATTCGTTTCACCTTTCGTCCTTTATCCTCGCCCAGTGAAATTCAGCGCGAGCCACGCCATTTTCGGGGCCTATTTTCCCAAGGTCGCCTCGTCCCCCGTGCTTAACTCTTCGTGGGAGCTCCATCGAACGACACAATGGGCGTCTCCGTTCTTGGGTATCCAACTTCTCCATCGCAACTTCGAGAGAAGAGAGAGGGAGAGTAAGGGTACGATATTTTTTTATTCCTCCGTTCGAAAGGCGTAGGTGTTTGCCAGGGGCTAAACGGTGAATCGAAGGGATATCGATTGGAGAATGCGTAGGTGGGTGCTGACCTACCCCTACCACGATCCTCGTCCTCCGGACGACCTTCTGGGCGCGTCCTACCCCAACCCAGACATCCGTTCCACAGGCAAACAGCTCCTCGAAGCGAACACGGGCGAACCCTAGCGTCGCTTTTGCCCTCCGTATACATCTCTCCCTTGGCGGGAGAGCGCAACCCTCGTCAGGAACGTCCTATCGAGGCCACCCTCGCAAAAACTAATCCAGGGTCGACACTTGAACCACCTCCTTTCCCCCTGGCGTGTATCGCGGCCCCTTTTGCGCCACTTGCTTCGTCTGGACGCTTCGAAAACTCGGACGTAAGAGAAATCGAAAGTGAAAAGAAGGGTGGTTCTTCGTCCGTCAGATGCTCCCTATTTTGCGCGTCCTCGATTTGCATGGTTAATTTCGTGGATAATTTCAAGCACACCGGTCGAGGTGGGCACCGGGTTTTCGCTGAGGAATAAAAAGGTACAGTCGGAGGAAGGGAAGTTACGGTTGTATGTATTTCTGTCGATTCGCTCCTCGAACAGCGTGGTATCCATCGACAAATGGTATTCCGCGTTTCTACTCGGTCAGAATGCACATCCGAAAACGTAGGATGCAGAAAAGCACCTCTGACACGAGCAGAGAGAGATCGATCAACCGATATACATACGTATAAGAGAAGAAAGAAGCAGACGCGTACGTCTAATTGGAGCAATTAGACGTGCACGAGGCACAAAGTCGTCCCAGGCAACAGGAGACACTCGACGGACGACAGGCATTCGAAAACGGCTGATCGATCGTTCCAGAAAGCCTATACTCGTGAGTTCTCCGTGCGGCCACATAGCGCGAGTTAATCATCGCATGCAGTACGCTCCTGTAATTAATGCCTCGCCAAAATTAGGCTACCATCCTTAGACGATCGATCCTCCTCCGCCTTATTCGCAAAACAATTCTCCTCTGTTAAACCTCCGTACACGATCGCGAGGTCGCCAATTCCTCCCGAAGTGTAACCGGATTTCGTCTGTTACGCAACGTTTCTTAACACGGTCAGAAGGTTTTCGGTAGTCCACAGATCACCCCACGAAGAAAGGAGAGAAAAAAAGGTGAGCGAGCGAGAGCGGTGTTGGCTAATTGGTACCGAGTTCTGACGCAATTCCGTGGAAGGAAGAAGGATGGAGGGGCGGAGGATCGTGCAGGGGCGGATTGTCGAGGGTCATGGTCCCGCCCCACGGTGTCGTTTTTCTCTTTCCGGCACAAGCCGCGCCGTTGGAAACTGGACGGGGCCCGATCGTGCCCACCAGCCTCTCCTCTCTCTATATACTGTACATCTTCGACTGGTGTTCCCAACGGCGTGTGCCTCTCTTCGAGAATGGCTATCGGTGAGAGAGTGTACTTATATACGCGTGTATATACAGGTTGGTAACGTCGAGTGGCGGGTACCGGAGTTTACGAGCGACCGGTGTAATTTCGCTGAAAGATTCACGAAGATCCGGATCGATGCCTCGGAGAGGTTGTTGCCGAGGCTGGACGTTAGTCGGCGAGGGAACGAATCCTGGAATATCCGCGCTTCTTCGTCTTTTTCATCTCTCAACGACCGATCAAACTTTCTTCAAACACAGTGTTCATTTTTACGGGTTAACCCTTTGCACTCTGAGAGCGATGCAACCGAGTATGTATAGACATAGAATTAATTCTCACACGCCTTGGTAAGGTCTGTCTACGGTTCTTCGTACGAAAGATCGTACTTTCTCGTTCCCTTCCTTCGTTTCTTTTTTAACGGCCTCATACATACGTCAGAGGTGCGAGCAGTGAAAGACCCAATTTTTGTGCTAGTTTTCCAAAATTTCTTCTTTCTAACGATTCGTCAAAGATGTGAGCAGTGAAACAGTTTAACCCTTATGTCAATAACCACAATTGTCGTCTACTTTCTGATAAGAAAATTGTAAACTTGAGGCAATCACGGATAGGAAATGTGCGAAATAACACCTGGAAGATGAAGTATTTTATGTGAGAATTGTGCAAAAGGGTGCCCGGGTGCACATAAAGGCTAGAAGAGCCAGGTTTCTGTGTTAGTTTTACAAAATTTACTCAAGTTACTTTCTGCGGAAGAATCTTCGAGTGCGAAGGGTTAAAAGAGCACAGAGAGAATTATTGTAAATCGTCAGGCTAATTAAAGAGCGCGGAATTATTGAGCGGATCTCACTCGCGCCACCACCACTCCAATCAGCAAAACACAAGAAGAAGAACGCCCGGTAACGTGACTCTTTATCCGACACTATCACTCTGCTGTTTTTTTCTCGGTTATTTGGACCGTTATTTTTTCATCGTTTTACATCGTCCTCGCTCCCTCTGCCGTCCCAACGTCCCCTGTCACCGGGCTTTCGACTCCTCAAAGTGTCGATAATGGCCGTGCTACCTACCTATCTGAGGTCGAGGGTCAGCCCTCGCCGATGCACTTTACGTATTCGCGGAGATACCGCGTCCGCAGGCCTGGTTACACGAGTCGCCAGAGGAAACCGTGCAAACGAGGAAACTCTTTTCCACTGACCGTGAAACGATAAAATACCGGACCAAGGGAAAATCGTTTCAACGGGGAAGGAAAGCTCTCGCGTAATCTGAGAACGGGGAATCGAAAGAGACTCGTCTTCGCTACGAAGAATATCGTTAGATAAAATACGCTCTTCTAGGTGGGTAAAGGAGAGAAAAGAAGGAGAAAATAAACAAATACACTCGAGCACGAGCGTTCGGTAGAGATAACGCGAGCAAACAGGAAGTACGATGGAATTAGAATCGATCGGTGAATACGTAGCAAGGGTTTATCACGTTCTGTTGCCAGGCTCCGTAAGTTGACGACATCTGTATCTGCAACTTTTGCCACGACCTCGTAAACAATCTCCGTAAAACGCGATTCGCTCGATCCATTTATATCCCGTTACGTGTTTACCGGTTATGTAACGGAGCTGTAATCGGCGAGCAAAAATTTCGACCGTATAGATCACGAGATGACTGTGTAGAATTGCCGATCGAACGGGAATTTAACGTGTCGCCGTATCGCGCAGAGCTTGGCAAGTTTTCCGGTGAACGGAAGTCGATTTACCTATACACCGCTCCAAGAGGTTCAATTGCACCATTTAAAACGAATTTATCGAGTTTGTAGAAATTCGATTTTTCTCTTTTTTCCCCCCACCCAATAAGATACAATACGCCACGATGTGTGCCTTGTAGTAAGGAACCGTTTCTCCCTCGGGTCATTAAAGTCGCGGAAAATAATGAACGTGTGGCAGACACGAGGCGATAATCGGCTCATAAAATGAATCGTAGGGATACAGAGTAGATAAGTGGTGCGCCACTTTTGTTGCCGCTAATCGGCCGTTTTCACCGCGGAACGGACGGAAGGCGTTTCACTCGATAGTCGAGTAAAACGAGGGAAAAAAACACAGGCAGAGCGGGTGCGTGTGTCACCGTAATTATCGTCGCTATTCAGAAATTGTTTTCAATACGCGATCTGGAGAAAAGTTCTTACCAAACGAACTTACTCTCGTCGATATAAAAATCGTTCGTCTATTATTCACCTATAGGAAAACGGTTAAAGCAATCTTGTATCTACTTTTTTCTCCATCTCTCTTTCTCGCCGAGTCCGAGCTTGCTCTCCCCGCCTATCAACTGTCGTCACAATTTACGTCGCGCGGCGCTGATACAAATTCGTTTATCGCGGTCTCACGCGACCACGGGGCCACCTTTCTAATCTTCCGCCTCGGCCAGATACCGTGTTTTCTCTGAATCTTCGTCCGAGGAAACGTTGCAACGATAAAAACTGACAAAACGACGTCTCGACGAAAAGGTTTGCGACGAAATTTCGCGATTTCTCGCGGAAACGAGGAACGAAGATGGAAGAGGAGGACGAAAGGTTGGGGGGAAAGGCATGCATATCGCGGCGATCAACATTTACGCACGAATTAACGAAGAAACGAGCGAGCTGAGCGATCCTTTGCTGGCTGGAGGACGCGACCCTGAAATTTAGGGGTTGTTTCCAGGCGATTTGCGAACTGCGTAGCGGCCAGCAGGAGGGAGAGGGTGGTGTACGACAGACAGGGCGTGGTCGTCCTTGAACCTACCTATACAACCCTGAGGGAGTAGTATTTCTGTCCTCTTCCCACTTCTCCGGCCCTCCCTTATCAATCTCTCTCTCTCCTGCTCCTTCCACGCTTCTCCCATCTACAACTTCCCCTCACTTTCTCTCCCACTTTCACTCCCTCGTTACCGTGCGCCCCTTCGCTCGCTCGGTCACCCTTTGTTTGCTCCGCGCGTACGAGACGCAGAAACGAACAGTTACCTCCTGATGTCCTTTTGATAGCTCCGCCAGGGACATCGCTGAAAAGTTGCCAAACAATCTGCCTCCGCTCTTTAAAACCTCTCCTACGAGTTTCTCCCGAGTTGCTATCTCGTAGTATCTCAAGTATCTGCCGAAACCTGGTCAATGTCGGATTTCATTCGAACGTGACTTGGAAAAATATGCGATAAGTTTCTCCCAAAAACTGAAGAATTTTCAACATCTAGTCAATTTCTAATTTCGTCGAAACGCGACTTAGAAATATGCTCGACGTGCATCGAAACGTGATTTCGAAATACACTCGATACGCGATGACTAGACACAACAGAGCAAAGATTCACCGGGTGAAATGGAACGTTCACTCTTCGACCGAGTTGCTCCGCTAGAATACTTTCCCGAGGAAAATCTCCCTGAACCTTCGGGCTCGTTACTTTTCCATATAAAGGTGAAACGAAATGTAAGAACCGAAGAATGGACGAGCATCTCGCTCTACACGACAAAAGCACGAGGAGGAACGTGGTCTTGGTGGTACGCGTGATTATCGGTTCGCGAGTCGAACGGTCTTATTAAATAAAACAGGTACCGAGGCGTCCCCGGTTGGCCATTAAACGTTAATAAATGATTTATCGAAGGGCCGCCGAGCTGCCCCCTCGGTTCTCCCATATTTTCTTGTCGATGTCACCGCCCCACGTTGTTAAGGTAGGTTAGGCAAGAAACCGTCGACGTTACTTTTTGCCGCCAGCCGACATTTCTCTCCTTCTCATTCTTCGGTCTGGCTAACGTTACACGGATCGATTCGTCGCGATTTTTTCTCTCCTTTTTCCTCCTTTCCCTATGTAAAGACTTTGTGAAAATTCACCCCCCTTGTTCTCCCCTACTGCTGTCCTTTTTCCTTTCGTTTCCGCCTTAGACAGACCTACACGCACAGGAGAAACTGGATACGCACGATGAATTTTCCATGAAACAACGTTTCCGTGGACGCGTCGAGCCTCGTCCAAGCTATCGGA
The DNA here is from genome assembly GCF_001263275.1 of Habropoda laboriosa. Lineage (NCBI taxonomy): Eukaryota > Metazoa > Arthropoda > Insecta > Hymenoptera > Apidae > Habropoda > Habropoda laboriosa. The sequence goes on from NW_017100239.1 coordinate 1,641,194, forward strand.
GACACAGACGACCTCTCGATACGTGTCCGATTAATTGATCGATCGTTCGGCTATGCGTTCGCGATGGCAAGTGAAGATCGATCGAATTAGCCCTCCACGCCGATACGTTAATTACTGTCCGCAAGTTTTCGACGATTTTTGCTAAAAAAAAAGCTTTCGCTGTCTTTGTTTTCCCAGAATCGTTGGAGGAACGGTGTTCCGATGGAATAAATTTGACAGAGGAGAGAGCGAGAGCGAGACGATTCGGATAGGATTTGGACTGTGACGGGTGGTCGACGGCGAAAGAAACGAAAGAGGGCCGCGAGGCGTGGAACTCGCCGGGAATTTTCGCGACGAAGAGACCAAGGTAGAGGACCCCTCGTAGCCATGGCGACTGCCGGGTTCCACCGGTTGATCGATCCACCACGGTCAAGGTCATCCACGAAACCACAAACCTCCCCTCCTCTCTCACTCTCGCTTTATCGCCGCTGTCTCTTCTACCCCTTGAAACGGCGGACACACCCCTCTTCCAACCTCGAGATTCGCCTCGATTACGCCTAATTGCGTAAACAACCGCGTGGCTAGCTCCTCTACAGACAATTGCAATTCCTTCGCGTTCTCCTACGTCTCTTCCGTAATTTCCTCGGTCGAGACACCGAGCCAAAGGAGAGAGAGAGAGAGAGAGCAAGAGAGAAGTAGCGAGGAAATTTCTGTGAAAGAGTCGACCCTTCGTCACACTCCTAGCACAGATTGCAACGGTAATAACGACTTTTTATAGTTAGACAGAATTTTAATTTTTTGGTAAATGCAAAATCCTGGTAAATGCAGATTAAGGCGTTGAATGCCTGGCTCCCTGGCGTAGGGAAGCACCCAAGTACGCGGAGCAGACAGGTGCAGCGCGTCGTGACGCCGCACGATCCGTGAAGTTCGGCGGCCCTGTTCCACCTACGTGTTCGCGGGTCCGCGCCGCTGATACTCATCGTTGGCACCTCTGACACGAGCAGAGAGAGATCGATCAACCGATATACATATGTATAAGAGAAGAAAGAAGCAGACGCGTACGTCTAATTGGAGCAATTAGACGTGCACGAGGCATAAAGTCGTCCCAGGCAACAGGAGACACTCGACGGACGACAGGCATTCGAAAACGGCTGATCGATCGTTCCAGAAAGCCTATACTCGTGAGTTCTCCGTGCGGCCACATAGCGCGAGTTAATCATCGCATGCAGTACGCTCCTGTAATTAATGCCTCGCCAAAATTAGGCTACCATCCTTAGACGATCGATCCTCCTCCGCCTTATTCGCAAAACAATTCTCCTCTGTTAAACCTCCGTACACGATCGCGAGGTCGCCAATTCCTCCCGAAGTGTAACCGGATTTCGTCTGTTACGCAACGTTTCTTAACACGGTCAGAAGGTTTTCGGTAGTCCACAGATCACCCCACGAAGAAAGGAGAGAAAAAAAGGTGAGCGAGCGAGAGCGGTGTTGGCTAATTGGTACCGAGTTCTGACGCAATTCCGTGGAAGGAAGAAGGATGGAGGGGCGGAGGATCGTGCAGGGGCGGATTGTCGAGGGTCATGGTCCCGCCCCACGGTGTCGTTTTTCTCTTTCCGGCACAAGCCGCGCCGTTGGAAACTGGACGGGGCCCGATCGTGCCCACCAGCCTCTCCTCTCTCTATATACTGTACATCTTCGACTGGTGTTCCCAACGGCGTGTGCCTCTCTTCGAGAATGGCTATCGGTGAGAGAGTGTACTTATATACGCGTGTATATACAGGTTGGTAACGTCGAGTGGCGGGTACCGGAGTTTACGAGCGACCGGTGTAATTTCGCTGAAAGATTCACGAAGATCCGGATCGATGCCTCGGAGAGGTTGTTGCCGAGGCTGGACGTTAGTCGGCGAGGGAACGAATCCTGGAATATCCGCGCTTCTTCGTCTTTTTCATCTCTCAACGACCGATCAAACTTTCTTCAAACACAGTGTTCATTTTTACGGGTTAACCCTTTGCACTCTGAGAGCGATGCAACCGAGTATGTATAGACATAGAATTAATTCTCACACGCCTTGGTAAGGTCTGTCTACGGTTCTTCGTACGAAAGATCGTACTTTCTCGTTCCCTTCCTTCGTTTCTTTTTTAACGGCCTCATACATACGTCAGAGGTGCGAGCAGTGAAAGACCCAATTTTTGTGCTAGTTTTCCAAAATTTCTTCTTTCTAACGATTCGTCAAAGATGTGAGCAGTGAAACAGTTTAACCCTTATGTCAATAACCACAATTGTCGTCTACTTTCTGATAAGAAAATTGTAAACTTGAGGCAATCACGGATAGGAAATGTGCGAAATAACACCTGGAAGATGAAGTATTTTATGTGAGAATTGTGCAAAAGGGTGCCCGGGTGCACATAAAGGCTAGAAGAGCCAGGTTTCTGTGTTAGTTTTACAAAATTTACTCAAGTTACTTTCTGCGGAAGAATCTTCGAGTGCGAAGGGTTAAAAGAGCACAGAGAGAATTATTGTAAATCGTCAGGCTAATTAAAGAGCGCGGAATTATTGAGCGGATCTCACTCGCGCCACCACCACTCCAATCAGCAAAACACAAGAAGAAGAACGCCCGGTAACGTGACTCTTTATCCGACACTATCACTCTGCTGTTTTTTTCTCGGTTATTTGGACCGTTATTTTTTCATCGTTTTACATCGTCCTCGCTCCCTCTGCCGTCCCAACGTCCCCTGTCACCGGGCTTTCGACTCCTCAAAGTGTCGATAATGGCCGTGCTACCTACCTATCTGAGGTCGAGGGTCAGCCCTCGCCGATGCACTTTACGTATTCGCGGAGATACCGCGTCCGCAGGCCTGGTTACACGAGTCGCCAGAGGAAACCGTGCAAACGAGGAAACTCTTTTCCACTGACCGTGAAACGATAAAATACCGGACCAAGGGAAAATCGTTTCAACGGGGAAGGAAAGCTCTCGCGTAATCTGAGAACGGGGAATCGAGAGAGACTCGTCTTCGCTACGAAGAATATCGTTAGATAAAATACGCTCTTCTAGGTGGGTAAAGGAGAGAAAAGAAGGAGAAAATAAACAAATACACTCGAGCACGAGCGTTCGGTAGAGATAACGCGAGCAAACAGGAAGTACGATGGAATTAGAATCGATCGGTGAATACGTAGCAAGGGTTTATCACGTTCTGTTGCCAGGCTCCGTAAGTTGACGACATCTGTATCTGCAACTTTTGCCACGACCTCGTAAACAATCTCCGTAAAACGCGATTCGCTCGATCCATTTATATCCCGTTACGTGTTTACCGGTTATGTAACGGAGCTGTAATCGGCGAGCAAAAATTTCGACCGTATAGATCACGAGATGACTGTGTAGAATTGCCGATCGAACGGGAATTTAACGTGTCGCCGTATCGAGCAGAGCTTGGCAAGTTTTCCGGTGAACGGAAGTCGATTTACCTATACACCGCTCCAAGAGGTTCAATTGCACCATTTAAAACGAATTTATCGAGTTTGTAGAAATTCGATTTTTCTCTTTTTTCCCCCCACCCAATAAGATACAATACGCCACGATGTGTGCCTTGTAGTAAGGAACCGTTTCTCCCTCGGGTCATTAAAGTCGCGGAAAATAATGAACGTGTGGCAGACACGAGGCGATAATCGGCTCATAAAATGAATCGTAGGGATACAGAGTAGATAAGTGGTGCGCCACTTTTGTTGCCGCTAATCGGCCGTTTTCACCGCGGAACGGACGGAAGGCGTTTCACTCGATAGTCGAGTAAAACGAGGGAAAAAAACACAGGCAGAGCGGGTGCGTGTGTCACCGTAATTATCGTCGCTATTCAGAAATTGTTTTCAATACGCGATCTGGAGAAAAGTTCTTACCAAACGAACTTACTCTCGTCGATATAAAAATCGTTCGTCTATTATTCACCTATAGGAAAACGGTTAAAGCAATCTTGTATCTACTTTTTTCTCCATCTCTCTTTCTCGCCGAGTCCGAGCTTGCTCTCCCCGCCTATCAACTGTCGTCACAATTTACGTCGCGCGGCGCTGATACAAATTCGTTTATCGCGGTCTCACGCGACCACGGGGCCACCTTTCTAATCTTCCGCCTCGGCCAGATACCGTGTTTTCTCTGAATCTTCGTCCGAGGAAACGTTGCAACGATAAAAACTGACAAAACGACGTCTCGACGAAAAGGTTTGCGACGAAATTTCGCGATTTCTCGCGGAAACGAGGAACGAAGATGGAAGAGGAGGACGAAAGGTTGGGGGGAAAGGCATGCATATCGCGGCGATCAACATTTACGCACGAATTAACGAAGAAACGAGCGAGCTGAGCGATCCTTTGCTGGCTGGAGGACGCGACCCTGAAATTTAGGGGTTGTTTCCAGGCGATTTGCGAACTGCGTAGCGGCCAGCAGGAGGGAGAGGGTGGTGTACGACAGACAGGGCGTGGTCGTCCTTGAACCTACCTATACAACCCTGAGGGAGTAGTATTTCTGTCCTCTTCCCACTTCTCCGGCCCTCCCTTATCAATCTCTCTCTCTCCTGCTCCTTCCACGCTTCTCCCATCTACAACTTCCCCTCACTTTCTCTCCCACTTTCACTCCCTCGTTACCGTGCGCCCCTTCGCTCGCTCGGTCACCCTTTGTTTGCTCCGCGCGTACGAGACGCAGAAACGAACAGTTACCTCCTGATGTCCTTTTGATAGCTCCGCCAGGGACATCGCTGAAAAGTTGCCAAACAATCTGCCTCCGCTCTTTAAAACCTCTCCTACGAGTTTCTCCCGAGTTGCTATCTCGTAGTATCTCAAGTATCTGCCGAAACCTGGTCAATGTCGGATTTCATTCGAACGTGACTTGGAAAAATATGCGATAAGTTTCTCCCAAAAACTGAAGAATTTTCAACATCTAGTCAATTTCTAATTTCGTCGAAACGCGACTTAGAAATATGCTCGACGTGCATCGAAACGTGATTTCGAAATACACTCGATACGCGATGACTAGACACAACAGAGCAAAGATTCACCGGGTGAAATGGAACGTTCACTCTTCGACCGAGTTGCTCCGCTAGAATACTTTCCCGAGGAAAATCTCCCTGAACCTTCGGGCTCGTTACTTTTCCATATAAAGGTGAAACGAAATGTAAGAACCGAAGAATGGACGAGCATCTCGCTCTACACGACAAAAGCACGAGGAGGAACGTGGTCTTGGTGGTACGCGTGATTATCGGTTCGCGAGTCGAACGGTCTTATTAAATAAAACAGGTACCGAGGCGTCCCCGGTTGGCCATTAAACGTTAATAAATGATTTATCGAAGGGCCGCCGAGCTGCCCCCTCGGTTCTCCCATATTTTCTTGTCGATGTCACCGCCCCACGTTGTTAAGGTAGGTTAGGCAAGAAACCGTCGACGTTACTTTTTGCCGCCAGCCGACATTTCTCTCCTTCTCATTCTTCGGTCTGGCTAACGTTACACGGATCGATTCGTCGCGATTTTTTCTCTCCTTTTTCCTCCTTTCCCTATGTAAAGACTTTGTGAAAATTCACCCCCCTTGTTCTCCCCTACTGCTGTCCTTTTTCCTTTCGTTTCCGCCTTAGACAGACCTACACGCACAGGAGAAACTGGATACGCACGATGAATTTTCCATGAAACAACGTTTCCGTGGACGCGTCGAGCCTCGTCCAAGCTATCGGAGACACAGACGACCTCTCGATACGTGTCCGATTAATTGATCGATCGTTCGGCTATGCGTTCGCGATGGCAAGTGAAGATCGATCGAATTAGCCCTCCACGCCGATACGTTAATTACTGTCCGCAAGTTTTCGACGATTTTTGCTAAAAAAAAAGCTTTCGCTGTCTTTGTTTTCCCAGAATCGTTGGAGGAACGGTGTTCCGATGGAATAAATTTGACAGAGGAGAGAGCGAGAGCGAGACGATTCGGATAGGATTTGGACTGTGACGGGTGGTCGACGGCGAAAGAAACGAAAGAGGGCCGCGAGGCGTGGAACTCGCCGGGAATTTTCGCGACGAAGAGACCAAGGTAGAGGACCCCTCGTAGCCATGGCGACTGCCGGGTTCCACCGGTTGATCGATCCACCACGGTCAAGGTCATCCACGAAACCACAAACCTCCCCTCCTCTCTCACTCTCGCTTTATCGCCGCTGTCTCTTCTACCCCTTGAAACGGCGGACACACCCCTCTTCCAACCTCGAGATTCGCCTCGATTACGCCTAATTGCGTAAACAACCGCGTGGCTAGCTCCTCTACAGACAATTGCAATTCCTTCGCGTTCTCCTACGTCTCTTCCGTAATTTCCTCGGTCGAGACACCGAGCCAAAGGAGAGAGAGAGAGAGAGAGCAAGAGAGAAGTAGCGAGGAAATTTCTGTGAAAGAGTCGACCCTTCGTCACACTCCTAGCACAGATTGCAACGGTAATAACGACTTTTTATAGTTAGACAGAATTTTAATTTTTTGGTAAATGCAAAATCCTGGTAAATGCAGATTAAGGCGTTGAATGCCTGGCTCCCTGGCGTAGGGAAGCACCCAAGTACGCGGAGCAGACAGGTGCAGCGCGTCGTGACGCCGCACGATCCGTGAAGTTCGGCGGCCCTGTTCCACCTACGTGTTCGCGGGTCCGCGCCGCTGATACTCATCGTTCCGGGGGCAGACGCGGACCGTGAAACGGCGGAAGTCTGCGGAGCAACGCGTAAGTATGCTAAACGTGCGTTGCTTGCGCAAAAGAATTTCTCTTTCTTTTTCTTTACCGCGAAAATGATCGCTTCCAAGTCTCCCGTTCTGTCTAAAAATCACGAGAGCTGCGTACTTATCGAACGGTAGAGACTGTCTCCAACGAGATAGACGCTTTTAAACTCAAAGCAAACCGACTTGAATGCAACGTAACCGCTGGATCTCCCTTATAGACGCGCGAGG
>NW_017100239.1:1648235-1676029 GCF_001263275.1 Habropoda laboriosa
CTACGTAGAACCGGACGATCGTCAGGTAGCTGCGGAGTATGTTATCGTCGACCGAGATTCCTCGTAATTTCGCGGCCCTTTCGTCATTCGGTTCCCTCCTCGCGGTAAATTCCAGCGTTGCGTCAAAGCGCTCGCGGTCGTCTCGGGGAACGAGAGACGATTATCGAGTGCGTCACTCGGTTGCTCTCGCGGAACGGAAGCGTTATATCGCAGAATCGTAGGAGAGCGGCCGAGTGTGTTTTTCTCCAACAGCATCTCTTCTTCTTCTCTTCGTCGTCCACCTCTTTCTCCTCCTTTCGCTTTTCTCGCTTCTACAGACACGCACACCACTCCCTTCCGATACGGAATTATCGAATGGCTCACGTGCTTTTAGTCGAATACGTTCCGTTACGGAAAATTTCTTAATTACCTCTCGTCTCGAGCGACAAAACAAAAGGAAATCAAGCCAGGGATATCGAGGAACAGCTAGTAAGGCTAAGGTTGCAGATTAGATTATTCCGTGAAAGCTCCGAGAGATTCACGAGTATACAGCAGGGAATGAATCGTCTATAAGATAAACTCTTTTTGCGGTAGACTTCTATTTAAAATTCGTTCGGTGATAAAACTCCCCGTCCCTACCCACCCGGCAATTAGATAACGCCCGATGCTCTGTGGCTTTCGTGTTTATTTCTTCCAAGCGCTGAGTCGACCGTTTCAATCCTCGATACCGTTTTAACACCACCTACACTCCATGTATTTCTCTTTTCCCTATTCAACATGTGCTCGAGTATCGCGCTCTTCTATATTTCTCCACCTGTTTCCTCTGGAACATTCACGCGACAGAGGTGTGAACCCAGGTAAGAATGAAAGAAACAAACCAAGGACGCCTAGTATACGTGTGCACCCTCTGCTACCGGCGACCTTTGACCCTGTCCACAGAGGGCGCGAGCCGAAATGGATCCCTGGCTCGCGACGCTAGACGTCCACGATTCCGTATCGTCCTAATAATCGTCTAGAGGGAGGAGGAGGAGGCTCGAGAAGGAGAGACGAAAGGAGTGAGACAGTGTTGAGGGGGTTGCTGGCTGGCGGAGGCCATGGCCGTGACCTTGGGGCGCGGATCGAGGAGAGGGGCGGTTTATCGAACGTCAAGACTTTCACTGTTCCCCCAGCCGCCCCCTCGCCTTTCCTCTCCTCTCATCGCCCGACTGTCGCCGCCGCCACTTTCCCCACCGTGGCCCATTCACGCAACTTTCTCTCCGTAGAGGAGCGGCAAGTTCGACCGCCCCACGGCACAACCACCCCATTCCTCGCCCCCTCTCCAGGAGTCTAGACGGTTTCCTTGCAACCATTTCCTTCCACCGCCCCTTTCCTCTACACCTCCAGACCAAGGGATGAAGCTATCCCCTCTCTGCCTCTCTCGTCGAACGACCGACACAATTTTCTTCCAACGAGAGAAACTCGGGAGATGATGGACGACAGACGGCGACGTGATCCCGTCGGCGGAAGGATTCGCCGTTCTACGATTCTGTAGGGGTTAGAGCTAGTGTGTCTGTGGAACAGACGGAGATCTGAGGGACGTGAATGTAGAAGTGGTTGTGTCTTTTATATAGGAGACAGTTCGAGAAGTAACGTTGCAGAAGGGTTGAGAAAAGAACTGTAATATGTATAATACAGAGGATGCTCGATGGCGTGAGAAGCGCGACGAAGTAGCACGGGGAAGGAAAAGGCGCGGACGAGCGGTCGCGGTAAAATGACCGAGGGGAAAGCGGAAATCTCGCGGAGAAAATCGATCACGGCTGCAAGAAGAAGGGCCGTTACACACGATTCGTGCCGGTGATTACGCGCAATTTTTCCTCCCATTAATGCGTAAAGACGTTTCCACGATAAAATTCTCCCCTAGCATTCCGCGGGAAACGAGCAGAAGACTCGGGGGGTGAACGAGAGCGAGTCTAGACGGCTCTCTGCCTCTTTCGCCGCCCCCGGCCTCGACTTCCGCGAAAGTAGAAGGACCACCTTTGGAAAATAACGTTACGCGCCGTCTGAACCTCTTCTTTCGACCCTTTCAACCCTCCTCGAGATCATCTTCTCCGTAATCTCCTCGACAATCTCTTCTTTGTCCAAGGGCGCCTTTTTGTATTCAAAGGTGAAATAATCGCCGGGTGTTATTCGTTTCTTCTCTCCGGGATTACGATTATTTTGCACCGGTCGAACGCTTTTTAACTCTAAAGAAAGAGTGAAGCATCGATACAAATTCCAGAGGATTCTTAACAAAACCACCGAAATCTTCGAAATATCACGGATCGCTCCGTGCATCAACAAGTGTTGTCGCGATAAAAGGCGACGATAGATCCTTGGCTCGAGTTTAACCCTTTGCACTCGAAGGCCCTTTTTCCTATAAAAAACTAATATCTTTATTAGAAGTTGGTTCTTTCAAACTGAGATCTCTGAACATGTAGCGAACAATTCACGGAGGTCCACAGACCCGCTGTCTTGGAAAATATCATCCTCCGAGTTGCCTCTAATGGTAAATATAAAACTGACGTATCTCTATTTCTAATTGAGATAGCGACAAAAACCGCAAGGTATCTTACTCGTTGTTCGAAGATCAATCCGACGCACCCCAGAAATTACTTCTAAGGCGAACAATATCCTCTGCGGTGGAGCGTTGCCTGCGTTGCAACGCAGAGAACATAGTTCGACTTATCTCCATCCCTGTTCGTCTTACAGAAAATTTCAGCAGTGCGTTCAATTCACCTTTAACTGTCGAGGAAAGTACCGTTTAACTTTTGCTACTATGTCAATTAGAAACAGAGATACGAAAGGAACTTTCCGGACAACCTGATGTAACGTCGCTTCTTAGTCGCCTCAAAGAGCGCAAAGGGTTAACAAGCGAAAGGAAAACAGGCGTGATAGTTTCCAAAGTGAATATATCCAAGGAATCCCGAGGAAAAGAAGAGAAAACCATTCCAGCCGCCGGTGAAGCTGGCCACAGGATCGATCTACGGCGTCCTTGTCCCGGCCAAATCCATCGATATCGCCCTTCGATCGGGGAGTCGTCGGGCTGGCCTGTTCTTCTCGAGAGCGGGGAAGTACCCTCCAGAGATCTATTATTCCGTGTACGTGTCCTCTTTCCCCTACCTCCACCCACGTCCTATTCCGCCATTAGAAAAGGATTCGACCAGTCGAATTTATCTCTGGAAATTCTTTCTCGCCGAGACTATCTTACACCTAAGCCCGGATAAAGCTTTCAATTTCTCACACGTGTGTACAATTTCGTTTAAACAGCATCTTCGATATTATCGAACGAAGATTTCTTCTTCTTTCTTCTTTTTTTCTGGAGAACACCGTATTTTTTCAGCTTTATGGAGCGGAGGATAATCTGAACGGATGATTGGTTTTCGTTTCCCGTTACTCCAATGCCGGATAATCTCGATTTCGACAGGCTTATGGCGTTTCACGGTAATCTGCCTGGACGAGGGAAAAAAGAGAAGAAAAAATACGAGCACCGGGGTGTTTTCAATCGATGAAGGTCGTCTGCCTCCGCGATCGATTCCACCCCTGGTGGCGTGTGAGCGACGCGCCTCGAGTTCAAAATCCCCAGCTCTCGATCGTTCTTGCCTATTGTTTGCTGTTCATCGACCTTCCAAACGTATTTACGTATCCGCAGAAACCTCACACGCGCAATTTTTTAAGAAACTCTTATTCAAACGATTTACTAAAACGAAAAACTTCCTTTAAAGGTCACACAAATGTTGCAATCATAATTCCAAGCGAAACGGCTGTTCTCCATCGTCGCGTTCTCCCTTCAAGTTCCCATCAACTGTGAAGGATAGAGAGAAAAAATACGCCGGTGGATGGTCCGAATTCTAAGCAACAACCTGACGCAACCCTCCGGGACACGTTTGCCCCGAAAAACCACGCACATCCCCGAATCCACCCTCGAAAATCTATTTAGGTTCGCGTAATCGATTATGACGCACCGCTAGAAGTCAACAAGACGAGCCGCACAGGGGTTGAAATATTTGACGAGCCGAGGGTTTAGAGAAGGGAATCTAGTAAATAGAAGAAGGAGAACGGTGATTCCTATTCAACGAGCTGCAACACCATTTAAACCTTCTATTATTACCACACACCTCGACGAACTATATACCGATCGCCGTAATCACGACGAGTAGTTCTCTCGATAGCAGAAACGTCGCGTATTCGACGTCTGATCGGCGAATCTTCGCTGTTGCTCCGTAGAAAGTTCGGAGGTTGGAAAGTTTTTTACGAGTTCGACGGGGGTAAGGAACGAGGAATGCGAGATGTTTCTCGAGACGAATCGGAGGGAAGAAAAGGGTCCTCTCCAAGTTTCCCACGAAAATCGACTGACACGCGGTTGGTTGGTCGGGTCACAAAGTATATACCTACATCGAGACACAGTGGCACGTAAGGCACACCAAGTGGCCGGGGGTGAATCGATAAGGTTGCTCCAGACGACCTTCGGGGGTTAGAGGGGGTGTGTAACCCCCGAAAGCTAACCGTGATAAAGCATGAAAGGCGTCACGACGTCCAACCTCTTCCTTTCCCCTTCTTCTACACACATGCACACTCGCTCGAGAGGCTTGGGACGTTTGTCACATTTGCATGAGGCAATTCTGATATATTAAAAATCTAATGAAAAAGTAAGGGACTATATATGGATTTTCTTTGTTACATACGCCGTTATTTTTGGCGTCGTACTCTTTCGTTCTTGTTCCAGAACGTTCCCTAATTGCGTTATTAAGGTTTGCCGATTCCACCATTTTTATTGCACGATCCAAGTTACTGTTCGCGATCTTCAGATTTTTTAGCAAGGGTGTACACGTATCTACTAGCCTAACCTCGGCTTCTCGCGCGAATTTTCCGTGCATCCACGTTACCGAACGATTTTCTGTTCCAATTCCGAAGGAAACGCGTTGGTAGTCGAACGTTCGATGGAAAAAGAACGGAGGGAAATATCGAGAAAGTGGGCATTATCGACGCATCTCGATCGCATTATAGCGGCGAAAGTGTATACACGCATCTAACCACGTTTCTTTCGTCCCTGAAAGTGGGTCACGAATTTTTTCTACGCCATTACCTCTCTCTAACCGACCCAACCAACCACCCCTACTATCCGTCCTGCCCTACCTCACAACGCAACCCTCCGTTGCCCTCTTACGTCTGCCTGCCATCCATCGATCTCCAGCCACTTTCTGTCCGTCCGCACTGACAACCGAAATACCGATAACCGTGCTCCTTCCGACCAAATCGTTGCCACGGACACGGTGTATGTGTGCCACTGTCGACAGTGCATCGATCGATATCAACGGATCAACGTCGCGACATGGAAAATCGATATTTCGAAAATCCGCAGAGTTAAACGAGGGGAAATATTCAGAGTTTCATTTATCTTTTTCTCATCTCGAAAATTTATGAAAAATTATCCATCGTTAGTTGGAACAAAGAACAATTTCATCCCCTTCTTCCAATACACAGAAGCTCCCCACGATTTTCTAACGCAAACGAGTGAAAATATTGGAAATTTTATTTATTTCTCGCATCTGGAAAATTTACAAAAAATGATCTATCGTTGGAGTAGAGAAGAATTTCATCCTCTTCTTCCAATGTACAACAGCACAAATGTTGAGAATTTGATTTACTTATCGCATCTAGAAAATTTCTAAAAAATGATCCATCGTTAGTTGAAATGGAAAAGAAGTTCTAACGTAAACGAGTGAAACTATCGAGAAACTGATTTATCTTTCTCCAGAAAATTATCCATAGTTCGTTGGAGCAAAGAAGAATTTCATCCCCTTCACCGAGCGTACAATTGCAAGAAAGAGAAATTTCGCGACAACCGAACACCATGGACGTCGATCCCTCCTTTTTTCTCCTCGTTATCCTGTTCTACCTGCCTGTTCAACCCTCCGCTTCCCAATGTATCCTCACGCGAGCGGATAAACGGTGACGAGCAAAAAGGACGAGCTTTCGAACAGGTTCACCGGTTCTTCCTCTCTCCTTCCACCGTCGCTCCTTGTCGCTCGTTCCGGAGGTGAACCGGGGCAACGTGTGTGTATTTAAAGACGCGGCAAAACCTTCCGCGCATCCGGTCTCTCCGCGGTTCACTCTGCTCGACGTGGACAAGAGTGAGGAACACACGCAAACAAGATGATCTTTCAAGTCCACTTTATCGATTAAGCAAGTTAACTATTTCTTCCTTCCTTTAGATTACATTTTACGACGATGATGATATTCTTTCTGGAAAATGAAGTAGCTTCCTATGACTTTCCTAATTTTCTCTACGCGGTTAGTTCACCAGAGGGTTCAATTATGCGTTTCGCGTGAACGTCGGCCTATGTGGTAATACAATCGCTTAATAGGTGGCCACCGTCGATCTCGAGCGCGTTTCAACGGCATTTGCATACAGATTAAATTCTGAGAATAAGGTTAAGGTTACAGCTGTTCCACTTCACGCCTCGAGCCGAGCTGAATTAGCGAGCCTCTCGTTAGCTGGTCCCCGACGCCGCGTGCCAATATATTCATCTCGACTCTCGTTTTATCTGTCCACCATGTTGCGTGTTCTCCTCTCGTTTACACTCTGTCACGTCAGAGAGTGACACGTGAGAGTCTCCATTGGGAGATATTTCGAACGTAATTCACATCCGATACATTTCCTCAATTTTCTTTTTTCTCCGTTAGAAAACTGACGAACGAATAAACGAGGGTAACGAAGAGTTCGTTTCGATTATTCCTCGGGTTTTTAATACGGTAGAAGGCTGCGTGTAGGTGGGTAAGGAAGAAAAAAAAGAGATCGATCGAGTTTCGCGTGCTTCTCCTAGAACGGACGGGAGAGCCTAGATCGTTGCATTATTGAAGAGATCCTCGAGGAGGGTCACGCAACTTTCGTTATTAACGGAGGATAATTCGTCATCGCGGACACGTTCGCGGCTAGAAAACTTTTCATCGTCCGTACCCGCTCGCCTTTTTCTCTTTTTCCCACGGCTTTAACCGATCCTAGTGTCGCTAGAACTATCGGTGGCTCGGTAACGTTGCGCAATTTCGCCAACTTGCAACCGCGGTGAAAACTATATGAGCCGACGACGTGGGCGGATAGACGGGGAGGGTGAGAGAACGTGAAACCGTGTGTTTCAGTTCTCAAACTGAATTAGCATGTCTGAGTGAGTTTTGACTGTTATTACGTTGTTTCAAACGCCGCTGGAAAAACCTTTCTTCCTCTCCCTCCACCCCAAGGTTTTTCGACATACCTCCCGACGTTTCTTCCCGTCGTAATACAGTTCGATTTGTATCCTAACGGCGAAGAATCGAAAGGAAGACGCTACACCGAGCGATAAAAATAAAGGACGCTCGATCGGTGCTGTCCGAGCCATTCCATCGTCCAAGTTCGCAACGGCCATCGAGGACTTTTGCGAAAGAAACTTCCAACACCGTTATCGTCCTCACCGTGTATCGGGCCGCCCCTCTTCCGTCCACTTCCATTTCCTCGCGTACGAGAGAAGGAAACAACGCAACACGCCTCGCCAACCATCTTTCCATCTATCCATCCGTCTAATCCACCACGAGACCTTTAAACGCGTCGACCGCAATTCCTCCTCCTCTCCTCTTCTCTTCTCTCCTTCTGGTGTATATTAGCAAATGTACTCTTTGGTAAATAAATGCAGCGTTAAACGACGATGTCGGGACGGTGATATTTCCCGCGTGGTTGCCGATTTCGAGCATTTCGATGCAGAAGAAGAAAGGAAAGGAAAAGGCTGGGAGGAGAACCGATATTTCCAACAAACCCTTCTCTGCCTACCTGCCTGCCTGCCTGCTGCTGTTGCTACACCGCGAGAAAGGGTTAATCTTTTAAGCGACGCCGCCAGAACACGGTGCTCCAGTTCACGTGCCAACGACTTCTTTTCCCCCTGGCACGGGCTAATTATCGGAAAGCCGATTAACGACAACTGGGTCGACGCGGCACGCCGCGGCTCGTCCGACACTTGTCGAAAAATCACGAGTCGCGGACACAGTGCAGGTATACATATCTATATATTCGTACGTATGCATAGAAAGAGGAGAGGCGTGCAATTCGACAGGGAAACCAACCGACCGGGTCACCTCAATCCTTAATACCCCTATCGAACAGACACCCCTTACTCCTCCTACTTCCACTACTCCACTTTCAGTTCTGTCTTTTTTCAATGAGCTAGGGGTATCTGGGTCGAGCGGAATCTGTTTCGCCGCTTCCTGGATTTCCCGGATCATTCGAGGTTTAGGAATAACGTATAGGGTGATTCTGGTGGATCGATCACTTCGATTTTCGCGTGGATCCGATTGTTTCTTTTCTTCGAAACAGGCACCGTATACTTGGACGAAAGTGTTTTTGTCATTTTTGTCATTTCAGGAAAGAGATTTTTCAAATCTGCCATTTTGACGGGGTGTACCGAGATTGGAATACACTTGAGAGTGGGACGATCAATTCTTTCACTCCGAAATTAGGCAACATACACTTGGACGTAAGTGTCTTTATTATTTTTCTAATTTGGAGAAAGAGATTTTTCAAATCCGCCAAGGCGAATGTACGAACTTTGAGGTACCGCTTGAGAGCAGAGCAACCAATTTTTTTCCTTCGAAATTAGCCCTCGTCATTTTTATAATTTAAGGAAATTAAATTTGAAATTTGCCATTTTCAATGTAAGAACAATCAATTTTTTCCCTTCGAAATTAGTCACCATACACTTGGACAAAAGTGACTTTGCCATTTTTCTAATTTAACGAGAGAAATTTAGAATTAACTTTCACCCCCCAACGTTTCTTTCCCAAATATCACTTGCTTCTACAAGTACCATCAAATTTTCATCCAAAGTTTCAAAGTGAAAGCTGTTGAAAGTTCTGATTAATTGTTTATAAGTTGTTTATTACAATAAATAACTCCAGTGGAATGTACTAGTAAATGGTAAACTATTGTGGCGGTCCTAAGCGTGGGATCTTAGTTGGACGACGGCACTAGACCGACTTCTTCGACTCCTTAGACCAGCAAGGGGTGCAATAAACCCAGGTCGAGAGACTTTCCCCGCTTACGCACCCAAAGAGTACGCGCATGTTAACCAGTTAACTGTGCAATTTAGTCTTAGAAAGAACGACGAGTGTACACGTCGAACGCAGTTAACTGATTAACGGTGGATCCCAACAAAAACGCCTCTACATTCGACGCTATTACCTAACAATTAGAGCGAATGTAAACAAGTTCTCGTCGACTGATAATTGCCAACGCCCGAAGACGTCCATCAAACAGCGAAGACAGAAAAACATTAGTCGGTACCGAAATCTCTCGATAAATTCGCATCCGGAGGAGAGTTGCCGCGGTGTCATCGCGGAGGTCATCGCCGTCTCCGATCCCGATAAAACTTTCGCATGCAGAAAATATTACCGTTCGTCTGGCTGAAGCGCCTGCGCGTGGATACTGGCTAATTGTGCGACACTTTGAATCTTTCATTTGTCAGATCCTAACGCTCGAATATCCTCCGGAAATAATTTCCTAGATCTTCGACGTGCGTACTTCTCCGACGGAGAGGAAGTCGTAGGTAACGATACAAAGGTAGGGCGAAACGACGAGATCGCAGCCAATACCTCGAGACGCGGGATTAAGTAAAAATTAGAGTATCGAAAGGTTGCGACACTAGCAGCAGCGTTACGTTATCAGATTTCCTAGCGGAGCAACGATCTCACGGCGACAGTTGGCCAAACCGCGGCGCAATAGAAACGGGAACGAGAGTAACGAACACTGGTTCTACGATCTACTGCCACGCTAATTGCCTAAACAACCTTATTTCCATTTCAAGTCGAACACTCTGACAATTCTTCAACGCTAGAACTATCAGCTGTGTAAAAATGATCCGACTTTTTCAGAGCGAATTATCGGTACAGAGTAAAACACCAGAACGATTCTTCAACGCTAGAACTATCGACCGAGTGACAATGATCCATTAGAGACTTTTCTAGAGTGAATTTTTACGTAAGTAAACGGTGATTGGAAAATTCGACTCGCATCGATACAGAGTAGAAGCGCACACGTAGAAAATAAATTCGGAAAGTTGAACGTTCATCTAGCGTTAACCCTTTACCGTCGAAGCGGAGTCTCGGAGACTCCGGTGATTCTATCATTTTTCTTTTCTTTCGTTCTATCCAAAGTTCGTGCCCGATTTGAAAATAAAACACAATCGGTGCATCTTTCGATAGGAACGTAACATTACGGTAAAAGAAACATCTGTGCCGATAAGGTTCTCGCCACCTTTGAAAATCGGGCACGAACTTTTGCAATCATCCGAACACAAAGTTATTATATTAAAATGGAATTGATACAACCAACTACTCCACTCTACAACGTTCATTATGAAAATGTGTCGTGTCTAAGCTAACTGGAAGTTGAGGAGTTTCGTAGCCTCCTTACCGGGCTCTACGTCCCAAAAACGGCGTCTCGACGGTGAAGGGTTAAAAAAGTGTCCAAGAGAGAGAGAGAGAGAGAAAATGGTAATTTGGCACGGTAAAAGTAAAAGGGTTAGAGAGTGGAATGGTCGAGCGAAGGAACGAACGTCCGGTGAGAATAGTGGGGAATCGTAAATCGAAAGAACGATATTAATAGCTGCGGCGATTGCATGGCCGGCGATCCAACGATCTAGGCAGCGACCAGCTAGCGAGGGAAGAGAGAGAGCTGTGCTCGGTGGTAACGCGAAATCGCCGATAAACCTCGATAAATAGATTGCGCTTTCCGCTATCGGCATGCAATGCCTGACACGCACTGTGTCAAGGCCCCGCTAGGCGTGCGCGGCCGATGCTAATAGACTCATAGAGGCGAGAGAGAGAGAAAGAGAGAGAAGGATCGCGAGGTGGTGGAAGAGAGAGATCGAGAGGAACAGAGGGACTCGACCGGCTCTCTTAAAGCCCCCAACAACGAGTATAGAGGCTGCTTACTACCGTTTCACTCTCTGCCCGCTAGTCTAGCCAGGGCTGTACACGACTATTCGTGACTCACCTAGATCGTAGATTGGCCAATTCGGGATTAGACGAAGGTTTAATGGGAACGATACAATTTTTCCTTCGTTTCTTGTCGATTGGGTATCTCACTTTGGAAGTTAGTCCAGAAGTTAACCCTTTACTTTCATTTTTTGCCTCCCGGTATCGTACAGTGATAGATTGTAAATTATTAATGGTGATACAGCATCTTTGTTTGGTATTAACGTCATACAAAAACTTCATTTTTTCGATTGATTTCACTTTGAAAATTAGTCCAGAAGTTAACCCTTTGCTTTCATTTTTTGCCTTTGGGTATCCTACAGTGATAGATTGTAAATTATTAAGGATGACACGCTAGTTTTTTTTTTTTTTTGGTATTAATGTTATACCGAAACTTCATTTTTTCGACTGATTTCAGTCTGGAATTAATCGAGAAATTAACCCTTCTCGGTCCTCACCTAACCCTTTGCACTCCACTTGCGCTGTTAAGGCACGCGCAATTTCCATCACAATCCAAAATTGGGAGATTGTTCCTAAGGTACCACAGCATGGAAAACTTTATCGCGTAAAATTTATATTTATAACTTTTCTTCAACAGTTTCGCTGCAAGGGTATACTGTAATCGTTAACCAAAGCGTAAAAGGGTTAATGTTACTCTGAAATACTGAGATAAAGGCAAACTGCATGGTACTGCTCGATAGTGATCGAACGACAGTAGCACAGGGTTAAAACGGTAAACGACATAAGTGTCAAAAGTAGCATACATATTTCACCATTTATTTTTCCCTCTAAATCTATAAAGCTGGTAAACGCTGATAGGTCGTAGCATTCTAGCGATAAACGACGTAAATGCCGACATGAACGAACACGTGTGTTTCGTTTACACTGAAAATTTTCACTTCCGCCAGTTACACCGTTTACCATTTCAACTCCTTAATCGTCGTTCGCCTAATCTTCAAATTTACCGTAACGGCGCAAAGAAACACGTGACGTCTGCATATATAGTCGATGGAAAAGGTATATCTTTTTAACCGAATCAAAGCTTACTTCACGCGCCCCTAATTCAAACTCGCAACTCTTACTTTCTCACGATTCCTCCGCAGACTGCTCTTCGAAAAATGAAGCTTCGCCAAGCCAACAAAAATACTCTCAAATGAAACGCTTCGACAGAATATACACTGAAAGGAAGATTCCCGAAAAATTCCAAATATTCTCCTACAAATTACGTCAACATGACCGTTTAACTTTGTTTCAAAGTTCCGCTAAAAGCTGCAATTTTCTCGCGATACGGAATGTTAAATAAGTGTTACATAAATACGTGCTTATGCGAAAAAATTACATATTTTCGCTAAAAAGACGGCATGTATGACTCCGCTTTCGACGTCGAGGAAAAAAAAAATCGGAAAACTTCCAACGAAAATAACAACAACCACGGAGGGCCATGAAATCTATCGAAGAAAACGTGAAGATCTAAAAGCATCGACGAGAGCGTTTGCTAGTTCGCGGCTGGTCACGGCCCTGCATCTGGGTCTAGGCGAGCTCCCGCTCGCGCCGAGCGAATCGAAGATATCGCGAATCGGTGGAGCACGAAAAGGACAAGCGGAGATAGAGAGGCGACGTGTTACGCATCACTCCGATGCACGCTGAAGAAAGAGAAGGAGCAAGAACTGTGTGTAATCAGTGACGCGAACACGACCCAATTTACAAAGTTCTTCCTACACACGTTCGACAGACACACGGTTATCTCTTCTCTGCTGTGTTCCTTTCTATTGAGGATCTTTAATTTGCGAATAAAGATTGACTCAATCGACTGCAGGGGGAAAGAAAACGTTTATCGATATAAATGTAATACAAAACAACGGAGGCGAAAACCCGAGTGAAAAACTGGTACTCGGTTCGTGGTTGTCGCACGACTGCTTAAAATGCGGAGAAGCATTTGTTATATACTTGGATCGGTACCACGGTCAGCGGACCCATGGCTTTTATGGCCCGGCCTGGGTCTACGTCAAGGAGAGAAAAATTCAAAATATAATCTATTCTCAATAGTTTTGTTTCCTTTTTTTTTTTTTATTATTCTAGCGTAAACTTGGATGGTACCGGAAGTACATCTTTCGTTTCATATTCGCACAAGTTTCTCCTTTTTTCTTAGGAATTTTTCTCGCTCTCGTTTTCCTACGAATTTTTCCTGCCTTTCTCGATCCGTGTATTTTTGCGCGGTTTTGCAAAGTGACACGTGTAACGTTCGGTTGATTATACCGGGGGAAACTGTTGCAGTTTTCATGAGCTCCCCGACGGCTCGCCAAACACGGCGAACTGCGTGTGGCCGTTTTCGCGATGTCCTCGAAACGATTCTCTCCTTCCCCGCGTTCGCTTCTTGCTGCCGTTCGATCAGACCGTTCGCGCGCGATCCAGATCCCACAGAGAACTGGTAAAAAGTCACCGTGTCTTCGGTTCTACGTTCGTTCTGTGGGAGCTGGAGAGCGTGAATCGAGTCTCTTCCCGATGCTCTTCCAATCTCTGAATTTGAAAATACAACGATTACTTTGATAAAGATAATCTCAGTAGATCCCACAGAGACCTGGTAAAATTAAAAAAGATTCTACGTTCGTTCTGTGGGAGCTGAAGAGCGTGAAACGAGTCTCTCCCCGATGCTCTTCCAATCTCTGAATTTGAAAATACAACAATTCCTTCGATAAAGATAATCCCACCGGTGCCTTGCAAAAGACATCTCACCTATGTAAAAGAATGAAACACCTCAACCGACTAAATCTCAATCAGAAAATGAGAATATTTCTTTTTTAAATTTAAAGTCCTTTTAACTAAACTAAATGAAAATTTCCAAAGGATCAACAATTATAAAAAAAATTCTCACCGACCTCCTATACTACCAAAAATATAAATACAGAGAATAGAATATACATCGTGAATAACGAAGTATCGTTTAATTGGATAAAAAGAAATAGCAAGGACAGACGTGACAAAACAGTTCCATCGGAATCGTTCCCTCGGGTTATTTGCAGATCAGTCGTCGCGCTAACATCCCGCAGCTCGGCTGCTTATTTCGATCCACAGGAGAAGAGCAGAGGAGGAGACAGAGAGATTCGCGTGATTAATCAAAACCAAAAAATTATCGACGATCCTGAAATACGCCAACTCCGGCGGGACGAGGGGAAAGAGGGAAGGAGGACGCGACGTCGCGGTTTTTCCAAGCTTTTCGCGCAATTAGACGAGTTCGAGCGACGTCTGATGACCCAATTTGCACCACGTGGATCGGAGAAACAATTCTGTTCTACGTTGTAGTACGGTCTGGCAGCGGATCGATCGCGGAAGAGGACAGAATCGGAAATAACCCGCGCTGAAATTACCCGGTTTCAACCGATAAACGAATCTTCCACCGTGTAAATAATTCCGAAATAAACAGCTTCGTTTCATCGACAGTCTGCCGTTTGAAAGATTAACGATACGTCTACTATGGATTGATACTTGGACGAGATAAACTAACGAACAGAGAGAGAAATTTATAGAGTATCGAAGGGGTAAAGTATCTGTCTAAAGTTTCCTCTGATCGAACGACATTTTCCACGCGATGATTCGATTTTACAGCCAATCGACACACGAGATGTCCTTTTAACGACGCGTGAAGAGTGTTCGTTAGTTAGCTCCTCGTACAGAGAAATCTATGTTTAGGTTTTTTTTAGGGAGGACGATTCTTTTCGATAAGTTTTTCCAAGGATACTGTTACCCTCTACGGCGCAGATGGCGAGAGGGTGGCAGATCCAGGAGAGAACGCTGGATGGTTCAAGTAACGGGCGATTTCCGGTTTACCAGAGAACCTCGAGACCTGGCACGTCATCTCTGGACCGATAGCTGCCACTTTGGGAAACAAATATGGCACGATTCCGTGGGAATAAATTATCGTGGAGAATCAGGGTCTCTCCAATTGCTTTCTTCTCTTGGAGCAGAAAACTCATCGATCTGAAGATACCAGAAGAATCGAATCCGACAAGATTTCCATAGTCGAGCTTGTTGCGTCGCCATGCACGCGAGGAAACCCCGGCCTGGCGGATTATCGTCATACCGGGGTACCAAACTCGGCCCGCAATAAACCTCCTCGAGCGAACACATCGACGAAACAAAAACCTCGCGAACCTCTCCTCTCCATAACCGATGCTCGTTTCCGTCAAAGCGACGGACTCCTCTAACCAACGCTTCGAGTCTCGCTCTCGCAGTGACACCCAACCCAGATCAACATTTGTAAATTCAGCCGTGACAAAATAAAATTCTCGAAATTATCCGATCTTAATTAGAATCTCTCAATTGGGCAGCAAACCCGCACCGTCACCCAGGGTGCAAGCGGGATTTACGACCTCGCGAAATTCTTGCCGAAAGAATTGCGGTCCACGGGAAGCTACAGAGCTCATCGAAACAAAACAATTTTTCTCCAGACGTCTGAACACGCTTTCTTCACTTGGAGCAGAAAGTTCATCGATCTGAAGATACCAGAAGAATCGAATCCAACAAGATTTTCACAGTCGAGCTTATCGAAATAAAACAGATTTCTCCAGGTGTTTGAAATTTCTCTGTTAAACGGGAAATATGTTTAGGTAGTTGGGAAAGAACGGGAAGATGGAAGATTTCGCAGAGGATAGGGAGAAAGAGGAATTTCACGGGACAAGATTTTTCTGCACGTTAAAAGGCGATGAATCTTTCGCTGGTAATCCAATTGGACGTGTAAATTTGCATTGGTTAGCGAGAGGTAACGAGGCTCCATAACCGTGGCCCGTAAATCCAGATCACCCTTTGCCTGTTCACGTTCCTCGCCGTGTAAAAACCTCGCCCGCCAATGAATTCCGGCAGCCTGTTGAATATGCATCGCCCTGCTAATTCCTATCCTCCGGAAAAACCCTTCGAACGAGGCAGCGGAACAAGAGGCAAAAATTCCTCGGTTGGCAATTTGTAAGATCGTTGAAAATTCGTCGAGGGTGGCAAAATCGAAATATCCGCCGATTCTTCCAATTTAGAACTTCGCCTTACAACTAATCTCCTTCCAGCTGTCCTCTACTTGCATACAGATTTCTTCAAATTCACCGTTGAAATACGCGTGCACACCTCTCAAGGTTTTTTTCAGGCCTGAGGACTCTAAGGAACCAAACTCCACGTTTAAGACCGCCACTAAAGTTTACACAATTCGTTAAATACCACGTGTTCTTTTATCACAATCATTCCATACCTCCAACAAGATTTGCCCTTCTAAATCCATTATACCAGCAAGAGGTAATTAAGCAGGCCGAGCCGCGACATCCGTCAAAAAACGCACCTTGGCGAGAGAAAAATGCGATGGAAAAAAGGGAGGAGGAAGAAGAAAAGAGTGGATAAGGAAGAAGAATGATGTAAGCAAAGAGACAAAGGAGTTGACGGAAGAGGGCAATTTCCTTATCGACGGGATTACCAGGTTGTTGAAGCGCGTGGAATGCCTCGCGAGTCTTTCAAATCTAGATGCGCCATACGCACGCAGAAGCCTCGTTAGTCTTGATGGCGGCCCTTCAAGGGCGCGACCAAGTCCCACGACCAGGCCACAGGTCCTTTTCCCCCCCCGTCCATCTAAAGGGGCGACCACGCCAACTATATAACGCGTTAACGCGCGATCGTGACACGAACCAGACTTCCTGTCTAACAGTTTCTATCTCTCTTTCGCTACTTCGCTTACACTCGTTAACTCGCGCCAAAGTTTTTCCCTCGTTCTCATATACAACCGGCTTTTCCTATTCCCCGTGATACACATCGGAAACGAGGCTGTGCGTTTAATTAGACCTGCCATCCTGCCGCGAGTAGATCCTTCGAACAACGTTTGTCCATGTCTTTGACGAACGCGAGGAAGATCGGTATTGTCTCCCGTTTCCTTCCTCTTCGCGACACCTTCGCTTCTTTACTTGCTTGCTAAATTTGTCGTTTAGCAACTTGAGGACCTTTTTATTTTAACACTTTACCGACCGGTAACCTATTAATCGGCTTTTTGCCGCCAACGCTTACCGACCGGTAGCCTATTAATCGCTTTTTTACCACCGGCGCTTACCGACCGGTAGCCTATTAATCGGTCAAAGTTCGATTTAACATTTCTGTAGGTATAAGAAACAGCGCATATATTCACGCGCGATAGCCTAGAGTCTACACAGAGCCGGTGTCAGCGATATATCTGTGGCCCGAGTGAGCGGTCGGAAGTGCGTAAGATGTTCAACCGGTACCGGTCGGTAAAGTGTTAAGGAGATATTTTTGTATCGGAGATTACGTAGAAATAGAGTAGAATTAATTTGTGGTAATGGTTATTAACAGATGGGATTAACAGATGAAATTTTGCTCCGGGACAGATATAAACGGAGGATCGAGAATACTAGATTGGACGATAAAGTGGAGTATGTTTCCACGGTACAGGTATGGATTCGCCAGAGGATAGGCAATCCTACGAGAATAACAGTCGACGAAGCGTGAATTTTCTTCCGAGCGTTTCCGAAGAAAATTCCCCGGCTCGATTTATTCACGAAGATCGTTCGCGAAATGCTGGTCCGCGCCACGGATATTCGTGGAACAGCGTTTAATAATATAATTTCGCGGCGAATAGTTTAGCAAGACCGAAATACTCGAGAAAAAATAGAAGAAAATAAGGTTTGAACGTAATTTCGCGTTATCTAAGAGCGCAAATCGTCTCCGGAGAAGAGTAGAAAGGACGAAAAAGAAGGACGATTTTCCAATGGAAGGAGAAGAAAGAGGTGGACGAAAAGATAATGTGGAAAGATTGGAATTGGTCGAATTCGTTCATGAGGGATTCCAAGCTAGACATTTATTGTAATACTAATGCCACGTCCACGTTCGCCTCCAACGACGGATTCTTTTATCTGCGCAGAATTGCCAGGCAGCGGTGGCGGGACGTTGATTTATAGATGGGACATTACGCAAGCTCGACGTTATCACGTCGAAAGAGAGAAAGAGAGATAGAGAAGAGAGGAGAGAGCGTAACCTTTTCCTCCGTGCTTTGGTAAATTAATGGCCGGCCAAACGTCCGGCTATCGCGCCGCCAATAAACAATTCAGAGGCCCGCTTTTTCCCTCCTCGACCCAATTAGAAAGCGTCCCGGAACCAGTTCGATCGTGGCTCTTTTTTTTCCGGGAACCATCCAGAGCCGAGGCGATTTGGCAATCGAGAAACGGTCCGACGAGGGTCGCGTGGCCTCTTACGGACGGACAAGCCAGTTTTGGTGTCGCGTGACACGTATAGAAGGATTCGTGGTGGTGACCCGCGACGAGAATGAATTACCAAGCCCCGAATTGTGACGCAGGAAGGCCCCCGCCTTCCGGAACTCTTATACGCTTGGAGAACGCGGCGGTGCAGCCGGCGCGGGTTGCTTCTTCGACGACGCACGGGAAGAGAGTGCTAAACAAGGCGAGGCAAGGACGTTGAAACGTATACTGCCATTTGTCCTTTTTTTGTTTCGTTTTATCTACTGTCTTCGACGCGATGATTCATCTTGGTTTTTTTCGTCGGGAATTCGTGATCATTTTCGATCTGCAATTCAAGAAAAATTTCACCGTAAAGGAGAATCCAACAGGACGGAGAATAGTCCGATTGGCTGTCTTCACCACTATGATTCCTTCTTTTTTTCTTTTTCATCGAGAATTCGTGATTACTTTCGATTCGAGTATAATTCAACGAAATTTCGTAGGACGAAGAATAGTCTGTGATTGTTGAGGGGTCTTCACCACTGTGAATCCTTCCTCTTTTTTTTTTTGTATCAAGAATTCGCGATTATTTTCAACGATCTATACGATCTACAGTTCGCAGAAATTTCACCGAAAAAGGAAATCGAAGAGGACAAAGAGTAGTCTGTGATTGTTGACTAGAAAGGCTGTCTTCACCACTACTATTCGTTCTTCTCTTCTTTTCCATCGAGAATTCGTGATTACTTTCGATTCGAGTATAACTCGACGAAATTTCACCGAATGGGAAAATTCAACAGGACGAAGCACAGGCTGCGATTGTTAACTAGAGAGGCTAGAAGGATCGTCCGTGAACCGTGGCTCGATTACGTCGAGCAATCGGCGCACGTCCCACGTCTGCACACGTAGAAACCGATTACGCGGTATCATATCCTTAACGGCGCATTCTTCAACGAAGATGTCATCCGTCTAACAATACTCCGCAATCCGTTCCATCTCCCTTCTTCTTACATCTCCGCGCTGCCTTTATAAAACACACCGAACGAATTCGTTATAACATGAAACAACAACAAAAAAAAAAAAAAAGAAGAAGGAAGGTAAAGCACCAGTTCGGTTTCCGTGACACTTCACGTAAATACATCTACATACTTCCTCTCACCGCTTACACACACGCACACTGTCGTGTTTCCTCGCGTCATTTGTCGCGTCGATTTCAATTTATTCTGGGGATCGTTCGATGATAAAATGGGGGGAGAGAAAAAGACGAGGAAAAGAGAGAGAGAAAGGGGGGGGGGGAGGAGAGGGCTTTAAGGTTGCTGGTAACATTAAACGACACGGAATTTCGTCTCGTACAACTGGCCACGTATATACACGGTGTTCGTCGCCTCCTCTCGCGCTTCTCTCTCTCTCTCCTCCCTATGCTCGACACTCGTGTGTATACACCATCGTCGAGCATGTACCTCTCTGTTGCACACGTGTACGCGTATTTACACGCGGAGACAGGGCTCACAGGTTAGCCTCGGCCCACATTGGCATAACACTTTCACTGACGTAACACTTCACTCTAAACTGTTGCGTTGCCATACACGTATCCCTCCTCAGGCCCTACCTGTCCAACCACCACGTTGATACCCGCCGATGGGAATGATGCCCTCGCAACAAAAGTATTACGTGTCCACGCTTTTCGTGCTATTTCTTTTTAGCCTTTCCTTTCGTCCCGTGTGGAGCTGGGTGATTTGTGTCGGACTGAAGTTAAATGGACCGGATCACCGAGATCGAGATAGTTGAAATTTGTAGGTGCAGGCGATGGAGACAGTATCGGGGGAGTGGAGGAAAAATTGGAGGTCCGATAGGAGTGGAATTTCAGATCTATGGATCGAACGCTAAGATTCCGGACACTCTTTTTTTTTTTTTTTTTTTTTTTTTATTAATTTTTTGTTTCGTTTACGCCTTTTTTTAGTAATTTTTGCGGTAAAAATGAAAACGAGATTTCAGTGTGTGAACGACACTTATTTTCTCGGTTTTCTCTGTCTTCTGCTACCTTTCCTCTCTCCTTTTTTTATTAATTTTTGCGCTTGAAATAAAAACGAGATTTGGGTACGTAAATGACGCTTCTTTCCAACGTGATACATTCCGTTCTTTCCGAACTTTCGTTCAAGCAGAACCTCTTAACATTTTGGTATAAGTGCTTCTTCGTCCAGAAGAATCGCGAATTCCCAAGTGCAACGGTGGATAATAGACGACGTTTCTCACACTGCGAGCAGAGGATGCAATCGCTTTGACATTTACGCCGGACGGGCGGTAGATTCGAACGAGGCGTCCAATCTTCCGCGTGCAACGACGAAAAACCATTCGCTAATTACGAATTACGCAACGAAATCACAGTGTCTCGGGTGGAAAGAGTACTCGAACCTGTTCAACAGCTGGGAAAACCTCGTGGGATTAGCATAACTCGCGAGAAAAACAGGATGAACGGTTGGTTGGTTCGACGATAGGATTTCCCGGATATCAAACGCTCGTTCGTTTTTCTTCAAAGGAGAAAAACATCGGGGAATTTAGAGTGGAACGACAACTTCCTCCGTTAAATTCTACTCGTTCCTTTCTCCCTTCTCGTCCTATCTAATTCACACTCGAGACTCGTTTCATTTAGACCGAGATTCGTAACTTTCCTCCAATTGTCGTACTAATTAGACACACCGGTCCACGCCTCTCCGTGGACAAACAAGAAACGTAGGCAAATGCTGCTTTGTAAGAGAGGCGGAGCCGAGGAGAAAAAAAAAAGGAGAGAAACATTTCCATCGGACACGATTGCGACAACATCAGGTTACGAGACGACAAAGCAGCTTTCGTCCAAGTTTCAATTTCACTTGTTGGCAATTATTGGAGCGGCGAACAGTCACCCGTGGCAATTAATAAAGGACGTTTAACTCGGCCGCGGTGTAGGTATTCACGAGCTCGAGAGACGGGTAATTATGACACCGGAAGCGTGCCTATTTGCCAAGGCACCTGCTACTCTCAGATAGCGATCGAGTTGGCCCGTCTGACAGATCGATCGATTCGTTTCGCCGGGGCTAACCGTAACCCAATTTCGTGCATCGTCCATAGACTGTACGCGATGTCGTGTGACTTGTGGTAAAAACGGTATCCTAGCGATTCTGCAATGAAAACTGAATCGAAAATGTGGAATAACATTTTTCCATACGGAGCTTCGTTTCCGAGATAATTCAATTCGAAATTTCGTGCGAAAACCGCTGTTTATGCGCGCGTTTTTATATCGACGAACAGTGATAATCCGACATTTCCCAGAAAAATTGTCCACGAAGAGAATAGCGTCGATCTTCTGCAGGCAAATGAAAGAGAAGTTTATTACTGCAAACATAGAGCCGAGAGATAGTTAAATACAGGCGTGCACCACCAACGTTTGAATCGAATTTTCTCGGAGAACGAAAGCTCTTAGAGAAAAATGTTATTCCACATTTTCGAGTGAGTTTTTCCTGTAGAATCACCACAGTCTCGCTCGTACCACGAGGTACACGTACGCGTGTGCGTGTATAGAGAGACGTAGAAGTGTAAAGGTGACTCGTGTAGTATAAGGAAATTCCCGATCTCGCGAGCCGTGATTCTCTTGCGAAACTGTTTACCTGCCGGCATATGGGATAGGTCCAAGGATAAAAGATTACACGAGTGGCGTTAGTCTCACTCTGAAACGGCGGCACTCGCTTCCCTCCTTTTTCGTTTGTATTTTCCCGCCGCTGCTGAATTCGATCGGCCTACTTTCGCGTGCCTATTCCCTGCCGCGCGCTGCGCACCGCGCTGATCGTGTCACGTCCACCGACGACAACCACACGACCGTTCGATTTTGAATGGCGCCGATTCGAATTAGCGGAATCGAAACCGCTCTATGGGGAAATTTCGATTCGTCGCGTCTAATCGTTCTTTCTCCTTGCGAAATCGATCGATGTACCTGTTGAAAGATTTACTCTTGCCTGGAATACAAAAGCGCCGATTTATTAGCGTTTTTTTCATCTGCAATCTTGCATCGATTGCATTCTAAAGAGATTCTCTCGTAAACGGCTGTTGTTTCAATTTATCTTTTCGACGTAATTCTCTGCTACAGTTATACGCTTTAAAGAATTCTTTGTATCGTTGCGTTAAGCCAGTTTCACAGTTGTTCGTTGCTTTGAAATTCCATTACACAAACGTGGAGTGAAATAAAAATAAATTTAACGGAGCCAAGTTTAGACTATGAGATGAACAATTTTTCCTAATTTTTTACGTTTTTAATTTTTCAATTCTCTTATGTGGGTATACTAAAATAATTGTCAAGCAGCTGTTTTAAACGGACGACAAGAATGCAAGCTAATGATTCTGAAAGAATCGTACATCTTACTTAGAAATCTTTGTCTCCTCGCTAATGGAATGATCCAGCTAATAAAAATTTCAAAGGATGCTACAATGAATCACTATGCTACGCGATAATGACAAGGTAGCCGAATAAAATTTTCGGCTGGAAGAAGGAACCGTCTCGTTCGTCGTTGTCTCCCTTTTCATCCGCTTCCTTCTGTCGTGCAGAGGTAATTTCCATTGCGAAAGCCGGGAAAATTGCATGGAAACACACCGGCAGAAGTCACGAAGCCGCTCGTGGGAATTAAGTTACCGACCCGCGTGTCCTTCGCGCTTAATTATACCGAGCGCACCGCTGCGACCCGTAGCCGGCTACCAGTGCATTTTATTGTTAAATAAAAAAGGGAAGGAAGCGTTGTATCGACACAATGAACGAACCTTGAAGGTTTCCTTGCCACGATCCAAGCCTTTCCGGTCTTCGACTACGAAAAAGACGCACGCCGACTCGGTTTCTTCGCCTCGTTTCAGATCGAGTGGTATTCGCAAATTTAACTTCTCTAGGAACGTTTAATTACAAACACCTTCTATCCCTTCTATGGAACCGATTCTCTTCAACCCTTTGTATTCTCGGCAATTTTTTCTACGATCTACAATACACTTTTGCAGTGAAACTTTTGAAAAGAAAAAGGTTCTCCAAGATGTGGCAGCAGTGGAAATAACCTCCAAATTTTTGGATTGCAACGCAAATTGCATCGAGTTAGAGTGCTCTGATGCATCTGATAAAGCAACTTTGCTTTGGAATATTCAATTGGAAAAAGAAAAGAATGTTCAGAGTCTTTGATCTTGGAAGCTCTTCTGGAAAGTGTCTTCCTCTAACTGAAACGACCACACGTCTCAATTTATTGTCCCAAGAATGACGAAACACCCAGGGCTCAAAGAGCATTTCTACCAATCGGATCGGTCACGTTTCCCCGTAGAAACAACAAAGTATCCCACGAGGGCGCGAGTTCCAGCTAGTACGATTTCGAGAATCTGGTGGAAGCCGCGGGAGATTGTTCGTCGGAAAAAGGGCCCTCCCTCAAAGGGAAGTCTCGTCGAGGAAGTCTTCAATGTAAACACAAGACTCGCGTAGAGAGAAGCCTAGGATGCACGTGTTCCACGTTAATACCACAGCTAACTACCCTAACTACGCGGCTCGTTTCCGCATGTCTGTGTGCGTGTGTTATGGCTTGGAATTTTTTTGTCAACCCTTCTGGACCGATTCTAAAGCCGACACCTGTCTCGAGCCCTCGACTTAACGACCCCGAACGACCCCGGAGATTTGAACGCAGCTCATGGGAACACGACGGGGATTATCGTCTGTTTATATACGAGACTCGAGGCTTGTTTCAACTTCGAGAACCCTCCACACATGTCGCTTCTTCGACACTTTACGACTCTTCACGTGTGCGTGTATGTGATCGAAGGTGATTAACGTGTCTCTGAGATTTTAACTGGAGAAATGACGAATTTTTTCGACGAGACGTTTATTAGTCTCTTTTGAAAAAGATTGAAATAATGGTGAAGTTGTCGAAACGGTGAAACGACGGATTTGAACACGTTCAGCGTTTCAAAATGACTCTCTGAAAACAATACTATATGTTAAAAGTGTGTAGATCATTGAGAAAGAGTTAAATTATTAAAGACTCTTGGTGAATTCAAATTTTAATAGTTCGAATTCAAATGGTGCTTACTTTAATGTCATTGGCTGAATTAAAATTTTCAACGGTGTGAATTTCATTCGTTCAATTTGTCCGTCGTAATTTTAAAATCCCAAGGAATGAAAATTTCGAAGCCTCGCTCGCGAAGCGATAGTTGGAGGAAAACATGTTTGCACGCGGTAGATTTCCAACAGGTGGTTCTCGGAATCCGTTTCCCGCGGTCCAGTCTCGCGATGGTTCGCCGATCTCGAATTTTCAAGCCGACACGCTGAAAAAAAATTAGCGAACTGCCGTGACAAGGAGTACCGCGCAGAAACAGGCAAATTCTCGAGTAAATATTATCTGAGATTTTTACGGTGGAGAAATCGGAAGGGAATCGTCCGTGAGTTTCTCCCCAGATTTCCGTGTCTGCTTTCGAAAACACATTTTTTTGTCTCTCCTCCATTATCGTTGCCGTCGTTGGCTTCGTCCTCGTCGACGACTAAAGAACCGACGTTTCTTCCACGGTGAAGGAGCTTGATGTTTACTTTCCACGATGATCTACATGGGCGAAACCGATTCGCTCGTGAAAGTTAGAAAAAAAAAAAGAGGCTGTTTCGAAAGGGGAGAAGAAGAAGCTTCGTGCTCGTCTCTCTCCCGTCTCGTTACGTATTTACGCGTCAATTTAGTCCTTTCGCGAGGAAAAGCAGCTACATGGTGACTCACCGGCTAGACCCGTTCGCCGTGCAACGAGTCACCGTACTGGCGACTCGATCGCTGCCCTAAAATCGACTCCCGATTGCTCAAGGTATTCCTCCTTTAAAAGGAGAGGAAACCGCGCTTTCATCTCTGCACATCATAATTCTCTGATTTTCCAAGTGCTAGAAAAATATAATCGACGCTGGTTTACAATCACGAGAGAATATTGCAACGTGACAGATAAACTAACCTATAACTTCACGTGTCTCGATCGAATATCGATAAATAGAAGTTGCGACGCAAAAAGATCGAACGTAACCTCAAAACTGTGTCCGTCAAATTTGCTGGTACAGGAGGGTTATATTATCTCGAGTGTGGTGTTCCGTATCTTCCGAAATAAAAATATACACGATCCGGCATTTCCCGCGCTTTCGAGGCGTTTAAGGCGCCATAACCGTAGAATCGATTTCCGCCAAGGATCGCGAATTCTCGACGCGTCTCGATTGAGCACGGTGGCGCGCGAGTATCGCCTCGGGAGGGGTTATAGGTAATGCCGGAGTGTTCGCGACAGGGGGCCCTGACCCGATTGCAGAAAATGTCAACACTCTCGTTACGTGGCTGCACTATCACCGGGCGCGAGCGCGAGAACGTGAAAACGCCGGTACACACGCGTCGGTGGGTGTATGGGTGCGTAAGCATACACGTGTACGCATTGAAACGCTTCGATGTCTTTTAAGTGGCCATCTTGACTTCACTTTCAAACGTTGCTATCGGACTGGAAAGAAGGAGTGCGCGAGCGAGAGAAATAGATGGCGTTTGCGTAAGGTGAAACGAAGACGGAAGACAGTGCGCGCGCTGTGGCACCGTGTGGCAATACGAGGAAGCTGATTACCCAACGATCCGAGATCCCTCCGAGTACTGGTTACACGCGATTCCGCTTAACTTCACTATTCACCGGTCAATTTTCCACAATTTCAGTTGTTCGCGTTTCTTCAGACTCGTTTCTCGATCGAATGTACAGGTTAGAATGCACACGCTTCTTCTTTTCAAAGTGATTGAAAAACGTATCGTATCGATATGCGCACATAACCTATCGAACGCGAGGCACAAACGTCGAAAGTCGTTGGAAGATCGGAATAGAGAATAGAGGGAAGTAAATTTGAAGCAAGTCGCGTTCGAGAGTCAAGTAGGAAGATGCATCGATGGCAATACGGTCGGATATCGATTCGCTGCACCTGTTTTTCTTCGACCAACACAGCCAGGCACAGACCGAGGGGAGAGAGAAAGGGAAGAGAGTCGACGCCGGGTCTCGAATCTATTTCCGTGGGGCCCTAACCCGAGAGAGTGTCGAGTAGACGGAAACAGACGGACCAAGGGGGAAGAGAGACAGCCAGCGACGGGGAGAGGAGAATTTATGTGTTTGGAGAGGGTCAAGGGAACGAGGGTAGCGACAAGTGCAGCGGAGTCGTTCGTGCAGCTGGATGCAACAGGGGGTAAAGGAACGTCGTTCCCCTGTCACGCGTGTGTTATCCCAACGAATTTTTTCGCGTCATCGATATCTCGTTTTTTTTTTATCGAAACTAATGAGTTTTACGAAAATTTAATCTAACAGTGACGATTATATTTTGAAGTACGTGACTGTTCGAGATTACTCGTCGATATCTAAATGACTGAGTAATTATGCAAACTAATGACACCGCGATTTCACCTAAGTATACTTTTCCGTTATTGCGTCGTGTTACAATGTTCTTTCTCCTAGTTCTACAACTTCATTCTTCCTATCTACCCATCTAACGAATTAACCTCGAAAAACGTGGGAATCTGTCGATATCTCCGGTCGATATATCGCGAGACTAACGACGCCAACAACGATTCTACGTGAAAATCCACTTTTTGTCGGTTACGCAGGATGCACACGGCGAAAGTGATGCGTGTCGAAGAGACGAGACAGACCGAGCAAAAGTGCACGCGAGAGTATGCAACTGGGAGGGCCCGTCTTTTCTCCTCTCCAACATTGCTAAGGAGTTCACTGGGTAGAATGGTTCACGGACGCGGACCGAGAATTCGTTTACAGTCGGGTGGCGTCGATTTCAATACCGAAGATAACCGACGATAACGAGGCTTCGCGTAATTTTGTTAGAAAGATCGATGAGGCAACGTGAGTCGATCGATACGTGCCCTTCTGCGTCGGTAATCGAAAGCGGAAATGAACCAGCGGCTGCGCGAAATTCTTACCGACGGTAAATGAGCCGTGAATATACCACGGAGGCATATTTTGGTTAATATTTCGTTAGATAGAGGCGGTTTAATCTGTATTTATAATAGTTTAGTTAGAAAGTACACGGTTTCTCACTTTCCAACCGCTTTCTAAAAATGTGAAAAGAACAACGGCAAGCACCCATTCCGATTCGTGTTCTAACGGCACGTAATTGGTCGTCGCGGACTGCGGTTGAGGCGACGGAGTCGCGAACCTAGCCGCGGACCGTTGGAAACGTTAACAAACATCACGTAGCGAGGATTTGCGTCTCGTTGTATTGTAGAGGAAAAAGATAACACCGATTGAACGTAGTTGCAAGGGGAACACTTTCGAATCTCTTTTCGATCTTGAAATTTCGAGAAGAAGAAGATATCTATCTGACGTATTTTCAACTAGCAGAAGCAAATAACTGTGGTAATTTTCTTGCTTTCCTCCCGAAGCTCACAATTTTTCTCTCTTATCGCGAGGCATTGACAGACAGAAAGACTCATCCGCCCCTTGATCGTTTTAAATGCTCGGGTTAAAGGCTAAGCATTTCCACGCGGCCTACAAAAGGTCGTTACCACTTTGCCAGTGCCGTATATAAAGATACGTGTACGTAAAGACGGTGCATAC
>NW_017100239.1:1676043-1695073 GCF_001263275.1 Habropoda laboriosa
CGAGGCGAGCGGGCGTCGCGTTGTCGCTTCAGCAGGTATGTTTCGAGTTATAGAACACGACACCTAACGCGCGAAGTGGCATAATATTTGCGTCGCATAAGCCTTAAGGTCGTGCAAATACGCGTTTCTTCCTCGATGGTCGTTGCACGTTCCGTACGTCTCGAGGCTAACACGAAGCAATCGCGAAATCGCGTACGCACGTAGTGTGTTGTTACGACATGGCTGTAAATTGTAAGAATTGGGCCACTACTAATACGTACGCACCGGTTCGTGCACGTATAACGCACACGGACGGCTGGCTGCTTTTTTTTTTGCGTCGGCACAAGAACGCAGGCGCAATTATCGCTAACGCGGATGTCTGGTCGCGATTCGCGGGGCCTTGGCCGGTTTCCCTTTCGGAATAGCGAATCGGCATTGCTTAAATACCAAGCGTGGTTCGAGCTTCAGTCGAAAACTCGATAAGTGCATACCGTTTATATCGATACAGGATACATGCTCTCTGATGGAATAGTGCTGCGATAAATTTCTACTATGCCGACAGAAATGGTAAACTGACGCGTCGGTAAGAGCTGGGAAAGGTGAAACATTGTAGATAAAGTAGAAAATGTTGCAACCGTGAACTATTGTCGGTAATGTAGACTTCACGAATGATCGTGTCACGATAAAGCAGGTGAAATAACAGTCGTTGCTCAACTGACAGTTCAAAATTTATGGCAAATTTGTGCATCCTACCTTTACTCGTCTCAGGCTGAATACTTTCCGTCTTGATTTCCGCCCTCGTTGCGTAGGGGATGGAGGTTGGAGACGCTTGCGACGAAGGAGCTGCTAATTTTTCTATAACAAATAAAAGAGACGACAAATGATAACTAACCATTTTCGTAGATTTGAAATTTCGTCTACTCGCGACACTAACCTGCTAACAAAGGGTTGGCGGCTGCGATATTGTACCTCTGCCGTCTACAGGAGGGGGTTACGGAAGTCGTGGTAGACGTGGGTTGACTGGCTTCGGCCAAATCAGCTTGCAGCTCTCGAAGGAATGTGTCTAGCGTGTCAAAGGGTTCCTCCCCTGTGACGCCAGCCATTCCTTCGCCCTCTTCCGCCGGCATATTTGGAGCAGCGGGCGTCCCCACGAGGGCACTCAATTCCATCGGGGAAAATTCGACCGATTGCCCTGTGCTGCTCTCCTGACGATACGAAAAAACCAGGTTATGGCGCGTCATCGCGCGAAATCGCTCGTGCGTTGTTCAAATTTGAAAAGCATCATGGTGGACACCAACCTGGAGACATTGCGTCAAATCGACCATTTTGCCGTCATTGTCAGGGCACCAGAGTAGCTCGTCGTCTATGAAGGGCATGTTTGACTCCTCCTTGGGCACGAGGGTGGAGGTCAGCGTAAGGGTTTGCGATACGGGGACCGGCATCGGGACCCGTACCCTGCGGCGGGGCCTCTCTAGCCACCCCCGCGCTTTCTAACATCCAAAACCACCTCTGAAACGTCCCCACTATTCGCCTCCTTCTTTTTCTGCAACGCAGATTTCTCCTTCTTAATTTACGCACTACTTCGATTCCCCTGAAACAAACAAATTTAATTCGCTGTAGAATTGATTTCTCAAGCAAAGGAATATATTTAGAGAGTTCCGTTTAAAAATTACTTTCTCTTGTTACACGAGGCGGACATGTTTCCCGCGAACTAATTCCGTAAACGTCCGTCGTGTGCTAGAGCGATCTGTCGATTGATACCGATCGATAGGTTTAATTACGGCGTGAACAGTGAAACGATTCACTCGATCACTGGACTCGTCGATGCAAGCCAATCGATTCCAATAATTAGAAGTTAATTCATGTGGTATAGCGTGTAACGGAGCAGGTAACGCTGGCATTTCCATGAAAGTGAAAACATCGAGTGAAAACTTTCTTTCTGGCTTGTAGGTTGTTTCACTTCCTGTGCGCGTAACCTCACTTCTCTTGCACCGCCGCCGCAGTCGCTGCATTTCTATGCAGCTTCTACACGCCGCTGTCTTTACGTAATCCTCCAGCCGCGAAAGAAAGTTTCTATCGTTCGCGAGGAGGTTAACATCCTCTAGTTCTACCTATTCAAATATCGCTCGGCAGCCGATGTAATCGGGAGCAACGCGCTGCGTCGAAAACCCAACCGATCAAATGTCTGTGTGTACGAGCGTAGAAAGAGAGAACGTTCTAACGAAACCTTATTATATCCTTTCTTTTACATAATCAATGGAAATTCAACGAAGTAAAAATATCGCTTCGAGAACCTTTCTTCTTGAAATACGATATACGTACATATAGTAGATATACGCACGAA
Source organism: Habropoda laboriosa (assembly GCF_001263275.1). Taxonomy (NCBI): domain Eukaryota; kingdom Metazoa; phylum Arthropoda; class Insecta; order Hymenoptera; family Apidae; genus Habropoda; species Habropoda laboriosa. Next base: position 1,678,367 of record NW_017100239.1, read on the forward strand.
TGATTTACAGCCCGTTTCTAATCGAACGTAGAAATATTGCAACTTTTACAAAACGAATTTTAAATCTCCCGCGCAAAATAGCAACCGATAGTTTTGACATGGCAGACGACGAAAGCAGCTCGACGTCTGACGAAAGTTTAGACGTGACAAGTGACAAATTTGACCCGATAAAAGCTCTCTATTCCACGAAGCTCAAGCTTTCCAAGTCGAAAGCGCCTATTTACGACAACGTTTGCAAGTTCGTAAATGTAATAACCGGTAGAGACGAAAAATCGAAAGTGCGTAACAAACGAACCGCGTGCCGCCAACTTGCCATCGATTGAAATCCTCTGTTCCCATGTTTGTTTAATTATTTCAGAGAAAAGATAAGACCGTGGGCAGCGAGCAAGGAGAATGTTCAAGACGATTTTTACCCCATCAAGGTAAGGCTCGATTGCAATAATTCCTCGACGCACCACATGGTGACGTATCTCGTGTTTTTGTCATCCGGAAGAGTGAGGTTATGTAGCATTTGTTCGGGCGAACCTTTGGATGCTTCACGAGAGATGGCGACCGTGTGAAACCCTCGCGCTGTCGGGAGGTCGCAGTTTCATTCATGATAACTCGCACGTGGTATCAAATTTCAATATGCTTACGGTTAGCTAACACGAACAGTGTACGTACGCGGAAGTAGAATGGGGAAGTCGCGTGAGACTCTATGACGGGCTCGTGTCCCTTTTACATCCCAAGAAACATACTGGCGTGTCTTAAAGAATTTTTTTCCTTTAACCAAAGTATCAACTTCTCGCTTTCGTGAAACATCCGAGGCGAAATCTACACAGTTCGAACGCGCCAACGCATACGAGAAGTTACACTGTTTACTACGTCTCGAATACTATCTTAACAAAAAAAATCTCGTTTTTACGTCGAAGTCGTGAGTCGTCGTTGCCGAGGTAGAACGCTCCATATACCCGAGATTCTCTCGAATGAATCATTCAGCCGTATTTTTTTTTCCTTCGATTCCCCCTCCCTCGACACGGTTCACGCTAATAGCGCGAACAAACGACGCCGACTGGTGGACTCTATATCCGAGATATTGGCACACGTTATTTACGATCCGACAAATACCACGAAGGTCGTCGGTATGACTCCGTAGCCGCGCATAGTCTCGTGGAATTTGACCTCCGCGAAAGTGCGTCAACTTGTGGAAGCCCCCGGTCGGTCTCATTGTTTCCTTCTGCCTCTGAGACTGTCCTTTTATCGCGTGCCTCACCGTGCACCGCTGGATCATATCTAGTTGTCGCGAAGCATTCGCCGAGACCTTCCCTCGGGTACGTATTGTGCAAACCGTGTCTCGCGGAATCCGCAACGGCAGAAGGTCTCTCTCCCGAAATGTTTTGCAACCGCGGAAGCCTTCAGGCGACTAACATTGCCGCTCACAGGGTTATCGACTGCGCCATCTCTTTCTTTCCTATTCTAACCTCCACAGAAATCGGTTGATATTTCTTCTGTACCCAATAGGTACATTTAAGGGGTTTCTAGTTTATCGGCTACATACCGATGGATGCCTCGACATTCTTACGTCACCGTCGAAACTAAAAACGTTCGTTGGTTGCACAGAGTAGAAAAATCTGCGAGAAAGGTTACACCGTAGATGGTCAGGGTCCACAACTCGAAAAGCCTATTACATCAGACACAGGGTGCTCGTACGAAACTTGACCAAAGGCCCACGTCGCTTCTTAACCGTGATTCTGACACGGTGCCAAAGCGAGGTCGGCTTAGATTTTCAGTGAAAGTGGCGCGGTTACCCGGCAACGAAATTTCGGCAGGCGCACGGTGTGTGTATAATACGCGGTCCCAGGGCCGTACAGGGTCGAGTGAAAACATCATCTCTCCTACACGGAACACGCGGCACAGAAAGCCACCGTCGCGAAACACGGGAAAAAGAAGGACAGATGGGGTTGGTACTAACGTAGGTTAGACAGAGCTAGTCGCGTTCCCTTCGTGTCCCAGCGGGTAGCCCGGGGGTATGTATCTATTGGCCGGCAGCCAATTACACGAGGCAGCCGATAAATCACGGATCCCTGACCCAGTGCAGTTTTATATTTACAGGCGTCGCTGGTGTGCGAGCGAGGAGGCACGCGCGCACTTCTGCCGCTCGTCTCGCGCCTCGCGTTCGACCGTCTCTCTCTTTTTCCCTCTTTCTTCGTCGAGCATCTCTCTGGGCATCGTCGCGCTCGCGTATACACGTACATGCTCTCCGGTGAAGGTTGCTGGTGTTAGTGTAGGGCTCTCTCGTGTGGCGATGCTCTCTCGCGCGACAGCGTGTGGAAAGCCGCATGGCGGAGGGAGGGAGACAGAGCGAGGGAGAGCGAGAGAGAGAGGGTGGGCTTCTTCCACCAAGGGGGTGGAGAGGGGCTGACCGGTAGGATTGTATGGGTGAGTGGGGTGGGGTGTAGCGGCGTATACGTACGTAATGCAGCACTTGTTGCGCCCGGGCGTCGACCTCGGACTCAACCCGAGGCTCCGCGACGGACTGACCGTCTTCTAGACCGAAAATTCTACACGCTGGTAACCTCGTCGAGGTCCTTTGACTTCCGGTCTCCGTCTTCAGCCACCGACAATCCGTCACGTGTCACTCGAGAACGAAACTCTGCCCGGTTGGTCTCGCGAGAACGGTGCGAAGCTTCTCCTCTTCGAAGTTACCACGGTTAAGTTCGAGCGAGAAAAAGTTCGAATAGGGCGGTTTTATCGGAGAAAGTAGTTCGTATGGTTGGGGAAAAAAGGGGTAGAAAGATACGGAGGATGACGAGAGAGCAGGGAGAGTCGCCCGAACACGTTCGGCCGGAACTGTGATTTTCATGATTGCGCTTATGTAGAACGTAATCGAACGTTATTATAGTCGCTTAATTCGCCCCGGGGGCCCCTCTCGCGTAACGTTCCTCGTCTCTCGCCGTGTCTACAACGCTCCTCGGTGATTCCTTGATTTTCCTTTCCTAATAGGTTACGTTACAAGTGGACGTCCCTCCCTCGACACGTTCGCGGCCGCTATCCCTTCCATCTCTGCTCCGGGAAAACCGGTGAAAGCTCGAGTTTCAGCAGTTTCAACTTCCGGTTTCCCGTAGAATCACTTTTCACACGACCTGAGACAATACCAGCAGCAGAGTGTCCTCCATGTGAGTGTCCTACGAGGGAAATTTCAAGACGGTAGATTCAAGCATCTCCAGACAGGAACACGAGAACCGTCTTCTGCACATTCTGTCGCCGTGGTAATCGACCGTGGACGATTTCGAGGAACGTCAGCGAGGACATACACGATTCCTCCAGGTCGGTTGGAACGCGATGCAAAGTAGCGGCGACGACGGACAGCAGCGCGAGAGGATCCGGCAGTCGTTCGCCCCGAGTAACGGAATACACGTCGTGCCGGCGATGTTTTCCCTTCGATTCTCGCCGCGTGTTGCGCAATATTTATACGCGCGCGACATATGCATCCACCGCTCGGCGACACCACACCACACACCACCACCACCGTCGTCGGCGTGAGCGTGAGCGCGCGACAACCAAACGGCTCACCGAGAGAGGGAGGGATTTCTTTTCTACCGCGCGGCCGTGTATACGAGGAGGAGGAGGCAATCCCGTCGAACGCAGCGCACGATGCATCGCATCGCGGCGCTTTTTGTCTCGGTGGAACGTTATCGGATACGGAAGCGTTCTCGCTATTCTCGAATTCCTCGCACGAACGGGGGACACAGGGAAGGGGAGAGGTGGCGCGTATACCTCTCCACGGTTTTCGAGCACTTTCGTTTGGCGTTGGACGCGCGACACCCGGTAGACTGGACGATCCAATTCCTCTCGGCCGTTGGTGGGCACGTACCGCCGCCTCGACCTATCCCAACGTAACAGATGACTATCGAGCACGCCGAAACGGTAGCGCTTCTTCACCCTCGTAGAATTTAGAGTGGGTATAGTTGCTGGAAGAAATTTAACGAGGCTGGCAAAGTCCTTCGAAGAAAAATCTCAATCGTCCCCCTTTGAAACGCCTAGTCGAGTTTAGAGGGGAGGAACTGTCGATCAAGATGACACACGTGGAATTTGGTAATTTTCTCTGTTGGAAGAAATGGCGGGTAATCGCGCAACGACGATACCGCGAGCAGCGTCGTCGAAAGGAATGCGGCGGACTTCCTAGATGCATATCGTACACACACGCGGGGCATCGTTGAGAACGATTGCTGAATTCAACGATGCCGATCTACTTTTTTCTCTAACCGCGCCGCACGTTGCCCGTGTGCTCGTTCGCTTCTGGGGTAAAAGTGATTTCTCCTTTCCTCTGGAACCTCACCGAGCCTCCGTCCATGGACTTTCCTGCGGATCACTCGCGATTTCCCACGACAACGAAACCAGACAATTCCCTTGAAACCGGTAGGAAACATCCCTGAATCTTCTCTCTCGATTCGTCCGTATATTAATGGGTAACCTAACCTAAAAACGATTGCTTACGACGCTCCGTTTTATCGACGTCTTATCGCGCGGCCATAGACGACACCCGTTTGCAATTATTCCTACAATCGTAAACGATACGACGCAATACAGTTGGCGAACATTCTAAATTTATGCGATATTCGTAACAATATCTTCCTCAACTGGTTACCTGTCCGCTACTTAGAAGAAAACAAAGCGAACGGTAGAGGCGGCGGACGGAGGGAAGGGATCGAAAGGGCCTGGTCGCAAAAGTAACAGTACCTACGGATAGTTCGCGTAAAGCAAACTCGTGAGGCGAACAAGCCAGCCGGCCGGCGGTCTTTCCCCGTGTGCGTTCCTCTATACACACATACACACGTTCGCCTCCCCGCGCGCGGTACATACACAAACGAAAAAACTGGCTGGTTGTGTAGGAGAGCGCGTGCGCGCACGTGCAACTCGGTGGAGCGTAGGTACGTGTCGCGTGCGCGAGTATTCGCCTCTCTTTCTACGTGTACATACTAGCCACATGTACGCGTGTGTAAGTGTGCGTTAGGTCTGGTGGCTGCTCGGCTGCCTGCCTCGGCTCTCGGGTGCGCTGCCCGCCAGGACGTTGAACCCAGCGCGACTCAACCTGGGGCTCATCCGCGGGTACAACCAGGCCTGCTCCTCCTACCCCCTCCACGTCGCCTCTACACCGCCCCGCCCCTCCGCGACTCTCGCGCGCGGCTCTTCCTCCTCCTCCGCCTTCGCTACCGTGTCTCCCCTCTCTATCCGTCTCTCTAACTCTTCCTCTTTCTTCGTGTACCGGCCTCCTCTCTTCTCGTCTCTTCGTTTTCTTCCCTTTTTCTCTTTCTAACGCTTTCAGCGCGCAACGCACAGGCCTTCTCTCTCTCTCTCTGTCGCCCTCGCAGAGCTACTCCTTTTCGCTGCTCACGGGCACAGCACCAGCCCTCCGCTGCCCCGCGCGATATTTCGTTGCCCTGGCCGCGAGAGGAAGCGCGAGGGGGGGTACAGCGTCGCCCCACCTGCCCCGCGCACCAACATTCTCCAGGGGCCGTCGTACCCACCTGCATAGGATCCTCTCCACCTCGGGACCAAGTGCTCCTTCGCACGCACGGTAAACATTTTTGCAGGTGAACACGTGAGATATGTTGCGTGGACGCGAACCAGTCGACGGGCGCGGACCACGATATAGGGGAGATACGATAATTGCCGGTTCCGCGCAACGTTTTTTCACCCTTTTCGCGAGATACTCCTCCCCTACTACCGAGTATGGCGCCTCGAAATTTCTTCAACCAGAATTTCAACTTACACATATATCGTGCACACGGCAGCAGAGGATATAAATGATTCGAAAAAAGAGAAAAGAAGAGAAAAATTGGAGATTACAATTGATACGAGGAATTTCTCTCCGGTGAATCAGAGCTGGTTTGTGTTATCGTTTCTGTTTAGAGGTTACGTTTCGAGGAACCGAGAGGTTCGAATACAAAAAATGCTCCGAGATTTTTCAGAATGTCGAGGCGAAGGCAACGGCTACAAGAAGATAATGTACCGCGGCGGTTTCGCGCGCGCTCCTTCTCGACGCAGTTGCAGAGCTAACGGTTCCCTCCGCGGTTCACGCACGTGAACGCTCTCGAAGCGGCGCGCGTTATCTGCACCGCGCCGCCGGTGTATAACTAAAGATCGAAAAAAAGCTCTCTCTCTCTCTCTCTCTCTCTGTGTGTGTGCGCGGTTGAAAGGATAGGAGGGAAAAAAATAATGGCACGTTAGAGGTGGACGAAGCGTTTTGCGTCCTCCTTCTCTGTGCCTCCTTTCTCCACTCTACTCTGTTCCTCTCTCCTCTTTCTCCCGCGCCTTTCTCGAGCGCTCGCGCGCGCGCGAGATCGTTCGGCCCGATTGCATCCTTTCTCGCGTGGAGAACCAGAGAGCCGACAGTGGAAAGCGACTATCGTAAACACGGACGCGACCCTTCCGTGCCTCGAGTAAATATTCCCCAAGCTTTCGTTCATATCGGCCAGATGCATCGTCGTTCAAGCCGGAGAGACGCTTCTGGCGTAATTTCGATAATAGGCTTTACGAGCGTGCAACTTGGAACAGTTCTGTTTGATCGAATTCAGTTTGCGCGGGAAATTCGAAACAGTCGCGAATTTTTTCGTTTTTTCTCTCTCTCTTCGAACAGCCGGCGTTGCGAAGAAAGAAGCCGAAGGCCCCTAAAGCGATTAGCCACGCGCGGTACCGTGAACGAGGCAATTTCTAATTTCACCACGCCTTCCATCCCGAGACCATCTACATAAAACACGATCGGTAGTCACGGTGTAGTACGTATTTTTACCAATCGGGCCAACATTAGCCTACCCACCGACGTATGTATATACAACACACTCTACGGTGTTCTCCTTTACTCCTTCCTTCCGTTCGCTTCTTCTTCTCCCGACTTTTTATTTTTAGAAATCGCCCAACAACGCGCGCGACTCGAGCCGAACCGAACACGCACCAGCATCAGCATCATCCAACGACGCATAGGTAGAGGTGTAGAAGTATACAGAGTGTCTATACACGACGACTCGGAAAAATCCTGCCGACTCTCCCTGAGAACACGTTAGAGAGAGGCTAGGAGTCGCGCCTCGGCGAGGTGGAATTGGATCGCGACGATAGTGAAAGTGGCGCGCACGCGTGCTGCCTGTACGCGGAAAGGAATAAAGAAAGGTGGAAAAGAAGCGACACACTGGCTATACAGCGGGGAGGCAAAGCGCGCGCGTCGTGTGTATTGCTTTAAGGTGGATGAAAGTTATCGGAGAAAGCCAATTGGCAGCGTCGATCTCGCGAGTGCACCTCCGACGATCGCCACTCCAACCAAGCGCGCCGCTCTTTTCGCGCTCACTTCTCCTATACCTGTAGAATCGAACACGCGAGAAGTATACACGCGCCTGTAACGCCGAGAGAGAGAGAGAGAGAGAGATAGGTTTGGCATGTGTAAGTTGGCGAGCACACAAGTGAAATAAGTGCACTCGTGTGCAAGCGTATAGCCAAGCCAGCCAGCCTTTACGTAACTCTGCGGCGTTCCTCTTTCCGCGCCACGCCGCCAGTGCCGAACCTACCTTCTCGCGAACCTACCCCTTCTACCGTCGCAATCTCTATCACTCCTAACGATTCCCCCTGAACCGAAATCGTTTTTACGGAAACACGCGATGATATTCTCTCTCTCTCTCTCTCTCTCTCTCTCTCTCTCTCTCTCTCTCTCTCTCTCGCAGAGAGACAGGCAGGCAGGCAGGTAACCGGTCATGCACGGTGAATACTTTCGCCGTTACGAATAGTTAAACGAAACATCGAACGCAGCGAGAGTAGGGGAAATTACGGGGGGATAGTATGTTTTTACGTTGCTTCAGGGTAGTATACGTAATTTATCGTAATCAAATATTTATTGCCATAAATAACTGTCGCTTGCCCGAGGAACCTACACCATGTATCCTGTTTCTCTTCTTTCTCCCTCGATCTCTTTACTTACATCAAGGCGGTCGCGGTCCGTTTTATCGATAGAAGGAAGAAGGTTCTATCTGACTCTCTCCCGCGAGAGAGGATATTCCGTTCGTGCGATTCGGTTCGCGTAGCTCGCATACAAATTCGATTTTTCTTAATCAACTGTCCGCCATGCCCGTGTCTTCGACCATGTCGTCCTCGTCGTATATGCGTAATGTCGTTTATCTCTTTCTTTCTATCTCTCCTCTAGTATACACACTATGCGCCGGCGAAAAAGGAGCAAAAAATGTGGACAACTAGAGAGAAGCACACGATGGTATCGGCATGCACGGTGCTCTGTACGCGGCTAGGGTACAAGGATGAACGATGATTTGTCGGCGAACCGACGAGCCGCGAGAGAAGCATAAATTCTTATTAGCACGCCGTTATGAGCGGCTGGGAAAAATCGGTTAGGATAACGCGTACGCTCGTTAGCCTGATAACCATCTCGTTTCTTCGCTGAATTTACCCCTCTAACACACACGTCGCTTTTCCACTATTGTTGCTCCGCTTAATTCGTTTTCAACTTGATCGATGGACGATGTACAATAGTTGTAGAGAAATAGCTTGTCCTTTTTCCTCTTTTCTTTCATTTTGTCGTCGTAGTGAGAAATTTGTCAGGACAACACACGGTTAAAAGTGAAATTTTCATTGTCCTTTGGTGTTCATCTCGAGTACACAGCTTTCGAGTCAGAGGTCTTTTTGTGGTGTGCAGAGCCAGTAGCCGGCAAGAGGAGGCCAGGGAGAGAGGAGTGGAGTACAGAGGGAAAGAACGTCCTCGCGAAAATGCAAAGGACCCTGGGCCCGTTAGGAATGCTACACGGATGCATGGAAAACCGCGCTCGCGTTAAGGTAGGTCAACTTCCAACACTTCAACACTCGGCGAACGATTTAATTTTCCAAAGGAAACAGGAAAGGAAGAAAGTAAGAAAAATTACAGCTATTACAATGAAAAAAGAGAGAGGGAACTGAAACAAAGAACAGAGTGGCAAAAAAGAAAAAAAAGAAAGAAAAAGGGAAAGAACGAGGAAGAAAAGGGAAAAGATTGAAAATGGGACAATGGTGTGGGCGAATATCTACGACTCGGATGGAAATTCGAGGGTAGTCCTGAAAGCGGCACTGTAAACACCCACGCCTACCATTTCTTCCTGACCCCTGGCATTGTGAGCGCACGCACACGCGGCTGACACACTTTCGCTCGCCGGAGACACGTGCGCGAGCCCTTCGAAGGTAAAGGAGGGCTGTGGAAACGGTCGAAAGGTAAGGCCAAGAGGGAGGAAACGGTTCGGGTCAACACTCGTCTCCATGGAGACACACAAGCCTGGGCCCTTCTTCTCCTGTTTACGCCCCTGATCTTCCCCTTTTCCTCATAGGGGACACGCTCGAAAATGACAAGGTCGCGCACCGTATAACCCATTTCGGAAAGGGCCACTCAACCAAACGCCGCTCTTTCACCCTTCGTGCTTCGGAGGAATCGAGAGGAAATTCATCTGGGTTGATTGCAATTCTCTAAGATCAACGAGCTACCGTAATGCAATTGCTCGCTTTTCTTCGTTCGCGTAATCGAGGGACCGGTGTACTTTTGTCGGTGAAACATCAAGTGTTCGAGCAACTTTCACCGGTGGTTAAGCAGAGTTTCGTATTTGCTAATCCTTTGTGCACTCGGAGGTCATTTTGCTATAAAAAAAAGGTTGCAAACCGGATGTTTGAAATGTTTTAAAACTGACCTAGAAATAATTTTACTTAAACATTCGTATGGCGAAGAATTGGTGATCTGCTCTCTGACTCGATTAACTATTTAACGTCACTTCCCCTATCGTAACGCGATTCAATTCGCCCCCCCCCCCCTTTAGCTCTTTCGAATTTCCCGGAACCAAGTGACAATTTCGTATCGGTATTTCATTAACAAGTTACACAAGGTTTATCTGCATTAATGCAACGTCAAGGCTAGTCGGCAACTCTCTGGTAACGACAATGTTGCACCGTTAATGAAAAGTCCAGCATTTTATCTGTCCGGTTACGCAAGCAGAAAGCGAGGACGCGCTTGCGTATCAAAGGTTTTTAATCTTGGCCAACCGTACGCGGCATTCTTCGTGTAGCCACGGGGAAACTGAATATCGCGTGTGAGTCAGAAGAGACGACGTCGACTACGATCCGATGGAATCACGTGAAGACGTTTCTGGATCGTATCAGTCCCCGAAGACAAGGATCGCGCGAGCCATTTTTCTCGCGGCCGGAAAATAAATCAACGGGCAAGGTCTTTGTGTTTGATTTTTCTTCCTCCGGTACACGCCGCGTTATAAACGAAGAGAAATCGCTAGCTAGAGCTAGGCCAGGCTCGTCCCACCGACGAATCGAACGTCTCGAACGTCTCGAACGTCTCGAAAGTAGGAAAAATTCACTTCCTGCCACCGAGGCGAGCAGTCGAGTCCGCGTTGCTGCTTCCTACTTCCATAATTAGCGGCGCGTTTTGACCGAACGCGGGAGAGAAACGGGATTTCTGATCCGAAGCAGGAAGCGTTGCGACAAACAACGCGCATTTCCCGAAATGAAACAGCGTCCAGGCTGGAGGAATAAAAATACCACTTTGTGCCGTTCGCGCTAGACAAATTACAAGATTTGTCATTTCTTTCACGAACGAACAACTATCCAAGTATCCATAGAACTTTTCTCTTTGTCGAAATGGCGTAACAGTGTTCACAGAAATTCATACTCCGCAATAGTCTCGTTTAACTCGATTATTAGTCGTTGCAAGCGAAGGTTTAAAACGCGGCAGCGGCAGTGGTACAGGAGAACGGGTGGTTCCCGAACGGATATCAAGCGAAAAGAAAAAGAAGTTAATCGTTAAATTGATGCAATTGATCTTCCTGCGGAAGCGCCAGTCTATATTCGATATATTCTCAACGAGCGGAATCGAGTTCCTAATTAAACTCCTTTCGGATCTTTTAATAAGAGGCGGGAACGTGTTTCTCGATTAATTACTTTCATTAACTTTCATTCCAACGATCACGTCACTCGTTCGTCGTGCTATCAGAGAGATTGTCCACTCCCTTTCTACATCTATCCATCTGTCTGTCTATCTGCAAAGTGTCTGACTCCCTCGCGTTGTGCGTTTATAGTTTGAAAAACCACCGTGTCCTTGGGAACAGATCCTAATCTCTAACCTTCGGATGTGCTTGCATCCGGAAAAAGAAGATTTTAATCGCAAATCACCGATCGATTACCGTTAGCCTTCGACTACCTTCTCAAATCGCCGAAGAAAGTTGTCGCCTCTTTTCTCCTTGATGCCGCCGACCAGTCCCATCTTTCGCCTCTCCTCTATGCGTCATTTTTCACGCATTCCTACGTAATACCGCGTATTAATGACTGGTTACGTAACGGAGATCGCGCGCGTGTGCGTGTGTGTATTATATGTGCGTGAAGAGAGAGATAAAAAGAACGATGGTTGACGAATATGATTCGCTGCGAGGACGATCATTACGCGATTTCTATTCCTTTATTACTCTTCGTATAGTTATGGATTGTCTGGCAATTACCTATGCTACATTACCATTGTTTTCGTGGAATTTCAATCTTGCAATTTCTTATAGGTTCACATAGGTGACATACGCGTACACATGGAAGAATTGGAATTCAAATGAAATTTTACCAAGAAGATGTAAATTTTCTGGTGTAACTGAAACGGAACCTTGGGGTTCAGGCTAGAATGATTTTTTATTTATTCCAGCTGGCAGGATCGATGCCGTGACATTCGATGTTTTCGTTTAAACGGTGACAAGTACGATCGATCGATCCTTGGACCAACGATTAAAGCGAATCTACGAACGGGAGAAGCAAGCGGCGGTCGTCCTTCGCGGTTAATCGACGGATCCTGCCTGCCTGCCTGCCCCGCTGGACCAGCAAGGATATACCTCCAAGGAATCTTGAGGACTCCTAGAATCGATTCTAGCTAGCTATGCCCCGACGTCCCTCTTCTCAATGGCGTTTCAAGCACGTACGGGACACGTGCACAGAGTCAATGACGAGCGGCGAAAGAAAGGTATCGCGCTGCTGCGCTTCGAATTCTTGATCGGCCGTTTCGAGTGTCGCTCGCCGGTTACCATTACCTCTCTCTCACTCTCTCTCTCTCTCTCTCTCTCTCTCTCCATCATACTACTTCCGACGAATTTCCAGGAGAACGTCAAAATCCGAAAAATTGCAAGCACAGAAAAAAGGAAGAAAAAATTGCGAAAAAATGCGGAAGCATTTGCACGAAAGAAATGCAGAAAAATTGGAGGAAAAATGACTAATCTCGAAGGACGTGAATTTATGAATGCACATGGAAACGATGAAAGATCGATCAATTTGTGAAGAGGGACCAGCTAGAAACGGTACTGAGCATCGGATGGATACGCGAAAGAGAGGGAGAAACAACGGTCGAGGGAAGGGAGGAGCGAGTCAGAGTCGGAGTCACGCAATTAGTTTTCATTGCGACAAAGCCCGGGTATATATCAGTGCGAAAGGCATTGAAGGGGGCCTTGCCACGGCCTGCACTTCCGCGTATCAGCCTGCTATCTTGTCTCGCGGCATATCTACGCGCGACAAACAACGGGCTCGCGGCTCGTTTTCTCGTAGACACAGTCGCGCGAGCTGTCATTAATACAATTATCGTCCCGGAAAATGGAGTAGTTCGCGCGAGCCCATCCGTCAGGTTAACTTTCTTTCCAACAGTTTCTTTCCTCCGAGATCGAGATACGTATCTCGTAGACAATGCTTAAAGCTCGCACTTCCCAACGATACCGGTAATTCTGTTTCCGAGATTTAATAATTCAATAAACCGAATCAGGAGTGACTTGAAAATATTGTCGGAAAAGAGGACAACATTTGGTATTTGTCGCCGGCAGCCACGAGCAATTTGTCGTAATTGCCGCATTAATGGTCTCCTTTCTCCCGTTCTTTACCTCTGTAAAAAAACCGTACAATTAGACCGTACAAATTATGCATGTGTCACTGCGGCGGTGCGTGCAAAAAATTACACTTCTTTTTTTTCCCTCTCTCTCCGTTCTCCGTGCACAACCATCGATCAACGGATACCACCTCTGCAGCTAGAGCCACCAGAGTTTACACACGTGTGGTATCCTCTTGATTGTAAGTACAGACACGTACGATCTGGAATAGGTTGGGGAATCGAGATGCGCGCTACGTTCCGTGCGCTTATTTTTCGAGGGAGGAAAAGAGAGTAGAACGCGTGTGCCCCGGCTAAGGCGTGTAGTGTAGTGTAGTATATGTATATATCCCTCTTTGTCCGTTTCGCGAGAAGGCGGCATTACCTGGAACGGTTGAACCGTCGAGACGAGAGGCGACGAGAGGCGGCCAGGTAACACGAGACTCGCCACGATTTAAAAGGAATAATCGTTCGTCCTTTGTGCCGAAGGTCTACACCAGGAACGCGCGCGGCATAAGGGGACACGTGGAGGCATACGTGGCCGCCTTCGACAAGCACTGGAACCTCGCGCTCGAGGACTGCTTCGAGGTTTGGACCCGTAAAGTCAAGAGGAAAGCACCTGCTCTTGGTAATTTCTTTGCATCTTTTTTTCCTTCGTTTTTTCACGATCTTTCGAATGGATGATTTATCGGTCAGGTGAGAAATTTGATTTTGGGGAGGAAAAGTCATTTTTGAGGAGTCTTTGGTGGACAGAAAAAAGGACGAGTTCAGGATTCTTTTTTGATGAACAAATGAGGAATTTAATTTGTGGGGGGAAAAGTCATATTTTGAGGATTCTTTGACGAACAGACGAGGAATTTAATTTGGCGAGAAGAAGTCGTTTTTAAGGATTCCTCGATGAATAGAAAAAAGGGGACTTTGTAACGATTGATCTGTGATATTTTGTGAATGAATTCAGCTGTAAAATGAACCGAAGATATGGTTCGAGTGCCGATTGTGGAAATATACCGTGTCGTAAATTCGCCTAGTGGCGATGAACTCGAAATCGGTGGTATTAAATTCGACAACGGTGTCCGTTTATTTTTCCTCTTTAATAGCATCGAGCATCTGGGATGAATCAGAAATCATTGGGATGCTAATACGGTCTATAAAAAGCGGCTGAAAGCGGTAACCTCCGACATTTGTAACGCGGCTCTCTCGTGATTCGAGCGCGACAGGCCGCTTGCTCGTGCGCGCGATACGGCCCTGAAAAAATTGAACCTCTGACAGCCATTCAAGGTTATCGTCTTTGCCGGGGAATTCTAAACAATGTCGTCGGTTCGATGAAAAATCGAACGATCGAGTTGGAACAAATAGAAAAAAATCTCTCAACTTTCTAATTCACGAAAAAATTAAATATTTGCCTTCAACATCCTTCTTCGCTTACTGATTTCTTTCTTTAAACAAATCAATCGTACGTATTCTCCGTACACGTATTCTATCGAACACGAACGATACCGGTTCGAGCAACTCGCGTCATTCAGGGTTACATGATTTTCAACATTAATTTGAAAAACCAACAACGCAGTAACCATTTGATCGTCCTCGAGGAACGTTTCCATCATACTCACACACAATATAATATAACGCACGAATGATCATGGAAATTTTTAAATTATACATAATGGACGCGTTGCACCGTGTCACGTCCAGAATTTCAACGCGTCGTATCAATAGGCGTAGTAACACGGTCGCGTGTGCTCCACGAGCATCCACGGGGAATCCAATTTAGTCCTTCCTACGCTCGTCTGACCATGAATGACTCCTACTACTGGCCGTGTCAATGGAACGACGTTCGCGCGTCTTCCTATTTACCACGGCTAATTGATGCACGAATGGAAGCATGCTGCCACTTTTCACGCCGCTTCGTATCCCCTCGATCAACGTCTCTATATACGTACGCATACCAGCCACTAACACTACCATAACACAATACGTTCAAATCGCGGAATTGAAATATTTCACCACGGTTCAATTCCAATATCGATCCTCGACCTAATAATAATGCTCCAGTGTGCGTTCACACATCTTGGACAGATACGTTTTCCGGATAATTATACATTTCTCCTCGCGTTAATAATACACAGACGCAGTGAGTGTCTCGATGAAACGAACACAGGTATCTTCCCCCGGTGCAATGAGAATCGCGCGCGTATCATAGAGAACAGTCAGGTTTATTTACACCGAAAGAGAGAAGAACATGTTGTAAAGAGAGAAGAGGGGTCGTTGTATCGTCGCGAGAGGGATACATCCTGAGGACGCCCCTTTACGCTACGGGCAAAGACCGACCTTGACTACACATAGTGGTTGCTACGTTCGATACAAGGCCCATGTGCCTCCTTCGCCGTCGTTCGTTTCCCTTTTTTCCTCTTCGTCTGCCAACAGCCCAGAGTATAAGGCTCTCCCTCTCTTTCTCACGTTCGTTCGTATACGTACGCTTGGATGTCTTCTTTCTCTTCCCACTACTCCCGTTTTCCTCTTGCTCGCACCTCTCTTCCTTCCGTTCCGCGGCATGCTACAACCCTACAACCTTCGGCACACGTTTTCATTCATTCACGTGGGCACGACGGGCCGCACGTGCGTTCAGATACCCGTGTGTATCGAGACTTTTCATTTTCCGATCTTTCGTTCGTACCTCGACGGATTAATCTCTTCGTCGTATTTCTTTTAATCGTTTATACTTTTCACTTCATTTTTTCTTATTTTTTTTGACGTCAATTCTACACTCCTACGTTACAGCTGGTCACTGTTTCTTCCGCTGCGAATTATACGCAGTGTTTCTATTAACAAACGGGTAGATCCCTTCCCACGCGAGTCTTCGAGAAACACGATAACCTTAAAAGCAACGGATTTCCCTGTAAACCGCTATCGCCTGGAAATCACCCAGCAACTTTTCCATCGCCGAAACCTCCCCTCTCCGATAAAAATCACGATAGTTATTCCAGGGTGGTCGTAAATCAACCAAATGATTCGACAATTTTTACGTCGAAGGCTAGAGGGATGATTAATTAATTCGTCGGAGAAGGGAACGCGTGGTGGAAAAAAAAATGAAATAGAAGAAAGGAAATATACATATACACACACACACACATATATATATATATATATGTATAAGGTAAGAATGTGTTGTCGAGTGTTGGAGAGTCTAAAAGGGTATCCCCCCGAGAACGGTAATCGCGCGGTACACCGAGTTCAGGGTTAGTTGGCCTACTGACGTACTTTAGGATATCCTGAGGGGTCGAGAGGTCGTTGATACGAGGCGGTGAGGGTGGCAGCGCGAACGACCTTGAAGAGCAACTTCCAGGATCGATGTCTGGCGAGTACACGTGTCCCAGCTACGACTCCTCGTGCTTGCCTCGCTGCTCCCTTCCTTTTCCTAACCGTATCGCCCTACGCCCTTCTGCTCGTTGCTTCCCCTCGAGCCACGCGGACACGTGCCAGCACATAAACAACCTTTCGAGACTTACCTCGTGACCCATCGACATTCTCTCTTCTTTCGTTCGCGGTTTCTACGCCGTGTGACGTCAACCACTGCTTTTTGTTCTCCCCCGCCCCTGGCTCTACGTAATCGTTGATTCTGTCGTATGGAGAAAGTTCAATTTCGAATAATTAATTAATTCTTTCTGTTGTTGTTGGAGGATCGAGAGTAAACGTTCTCTTGAGAGAGAGGGTAAGAGGAATTTTCCAGATGATACTTTTTAAATTGTTTCACGATCCATTAGGTGGTCCGTGTGACGCGAACTACAGGAAAGAAGACACCGCGCCCAAAGTGGTCGTGAAGAAGATCG
>NW_017100239.1:1695135-1706321 GCF_001263275.1 Habropoda laboriosa
TTGGAAAGACACGTGCCGCAAATGCTGCTGAGGGGAGAACAGGTCGCTATAATCGTCAAAATCAATTGACTTGGTGAATACGTCCTACCATCGGGAACGGACGCTAGTGACGTCACTGCACGCGGCTACACGTTGCGACGAAACGTCCTCGATCAACTGTGCGGCGCAATACCGAACCGTCGATTGTTACTTATTTTCTTTTTTTTTTACACACCGTTTATGTAGCACATTACGCTACGAATGGTGTCCAATAAAGATTTACATCTATTCGTTCATCTGATCTATTTTATAAAGAAATTTGTCGCATCTTCGAATGCAAGAACCAAATGTTTCCCGGCGACGAACGCAGCGTTTCGGAAACCTGGAAGTCGTCGAGCTCTCTGGCTTTCACGAGAAAAGAACATCTTCCAGTTCGGCCTTCGCGGCGGCGACGTTTGCTCGAGGGTAGGAAAAACGCTCGGCGGTAAGAAAAAAAGCACGGGTCTTGCTAATCTGCAGCGTGACCATCGACGAGGAAGTTGCCCAGAAGAAAGTAAATTCGTAATTGTTCGGTTGCACGGTGTCGCTGCTGTAACTAACTCGCCGCCGCCGCCACGAACGCCCGCTTTTTCTCCAAGGCGGTGTTCGTTGCACGCGATACACGCCGTCTCTTTCTCGCGTGTGCCCGTGGAATGTGCATCCTGGGAAATAAGAAAGTTTCGGTGCATTACGATAGACGATGCAACTGTCTCCGTTTCGATTTTACGTTCGTGTTCACTTTCGTTTTTCGCTCGAACCCTCCGACAATTCCCACTACACAACCCTTTCGTTACGATACTTTAATTAACCGTCCAAGGAAAAGGGTCACTTCTCACCCATCGTAAGGTACACAGAATTTTTCTCTCGGTAAACAAAAATAGAGATAATGTTGAAATTTCTACTCTTCGACCCGCGAGTAAAAATGTGTTTACATCGCATTATGTCCCCTTCCATATAACGCAACGTTCGTACGCAACATCTTCCTATAAATATCTCCGGTGGACACAGTTTTTGCCTCACCCTCTATATTCCATGTACAAGAGCGCAAATAACACGGGTCAGAAATGACCCGACTTCATCGACCGCAGGTTAAGACAGTCTTTACCACAGCAGAGACTGTATATCCAGCGATCCTACCTCCAAGGGTTAACCCAAAAAGAGCCGATAATTATACAGGCAACCGCTCAACGTGATTTTTCCTCTTCTCACGGAACACGGAGCACGCCTTCTCCGTTTCTACGTCGCAGAAAAGTGCATCGAGCGTCGCTTGGGCCACGGTGAAAGCAAGAACCCTACCCCCCCTTGGCCCCTAGATCGACCAGGGGGGCGCACAATCCCGGCAGGCCCTCTCACTTTCGCTCTCCGGAGAAAGTCTGGCCGGCGTCGCCGTTGTCCGCGCCCGCCCTCACCTCTCGTTTCTGCCCCGGGAACGTGGTCCCCGTGGCCCCTTCCTCTGCCTCCCATCTGCCCCCACGCCCCTCTTTTCTCTTCCACACACCGGTGGCCCTTCCTAGGCCGCCCCTGACTTCGCAAAAGCGCTTACATTGCACTCGGCAAGGCGAGCACACGGACTCCTAGCTTCGCTGCCGTAAGCACGATAGAGAAAGAGAGAGAGAGAGGAAGCGAGAGAGCTGTTTGGTTCTCTCTCTCTCTCTCTCTCTTCCCCTTCACGCCACTTGTGCACTTCTTCTCTACGGTGTGCTCTCGAGCCGACGGGGGTTAATGCACTCCTAGAGCAAGCCATAACCTTAGCCGGGGCCCCGGAGAAGCGCGGGAATCTTTCGCGATGGCGACGTACGACGCACCGATCGCGACCCTATGTGCCCGAAATTGTAATCGTTCGGAGAAGAGAAAGAAAGATTTTTCCAGATCGGAGTAGAATTTTATTTAAAGTGCTAGCTAAGATCGTACCGGAGTGTATGTACGCGCGAGTATATTAGAATTTTCTTAGAAGCTATTTATTTTTGCACATACGTAGCAGCGTATAAATAAAGCCATAAAGTCAACAGATGTAGCGTACGCAATCCTTGGTTCTAAATTAACTTTGATTAGGTCCAAACTATTCTTAACTTCTTCTCGCATGCATGGCTTGTACCTCCCTTAGATCATCACTCAGGTATACCTATTTCCTGTTCGACGTATCAGTCCGACTAATTAGTAACACTTCCATCTAAAGCACTCTCGATCTCTCTGTGTACGACCAAGCGATACGCGCACAGAGGCGGAGTAAGCGTGGAACACGCGACTCTGTTCACGTTATCGCGACGCGGAATTCTTCGGCCGTCGGAATTTTCGCTCCGAATTTCACGCGATAAATTCTATCGAAACGCGAGAAGAGAGAGAGATAGGCGATGAAAAAACGACGTCGCGCGGTCATCGAGAGATTCGTGGACGCGAAACCTTGGAACTCATTGTCTAGCAGCGATAATTGGACGTACTTGGGTAACGTAGTCGTCGCGTGCGTGTGTGTGTGTGTGTGTGCACGCCACGCTCCGTAGAGAGAATAGTTTATCTCTCGTCTCTATCAATCTGTCTCGCTCGTTCACGCTAGACGATAGAGTACAGAGGTATATACGACGGTCCAGGGCCGACAGGCGACCGCCTTGGAGGCGTAATGACGATCGTAGAAACTCTCGAGGCCGGTCCACCGAGGGCCGACAGTTTTATGAATGCGCGAACGTGATAGAACGCTGGAAGAAAGACGGACATCGATATCGAGCAGGTATCAAGTTTTATTCCACCTCTGTATCACCAAGTACGATCAAATGGAACGATGATAAGAAAAACAGTCGGACGTTGATAAATTCATCTTCACCCGTCGTTTTTTCCATGAGAATTTCGACTTCACCGAACTAACCGAACGGTGTCTAATTTCGATAAACAGGAGAGGAATGATTTTGCCTGCTCGACGGTAATTTTATTTCGATCAAGGTTACATTCGCAGCACACAGATACACACACACGGACGCAGGATGTGATTTTGAAAATATTTACCGAAAAACAATGTCGAATGGTATTCAGTTATTCGAATGTTATTGCAAAACGAACAAGCGTCCATAAACAAAGCGAGGTCGCGTGGCAAAATCGAACGAAACGGGGGATAGAGACCTCGCGGAAAATTCCAGATCTCGCCACTCCGTCCTCGAATTTAAACGATAATGAGCGGGGGAATAGGAGATTACCGCGTACTATGAACCAGCAGCCGGTTTCATTCTTAAACGAACCGTCGATCTTTATCTACGCGCCATTCTGCCGACACTCTACCAGCCTGGTGAGAGCCTATACGAACGAGATAGTGCAGCTCATTAGCGTACGACAAAAGGTGTACAACCTTCGACAGCATACTTTTCTTCGTAAAAATGTCATCAATTTTCTTCGATTTTCTAACTTTATCCGAGAGCACGCACACGCGCGCGTCGATAAACAACTGTTCGATGCTAAACGAGCTGTGTCTAGGTTAAGAATTACGTAAATCGAGAAGCTCGTAGAAATCCCGTGTGAATGGAAAGTTAAGCCAAAATCAACTTGGAAACGTGTCGTTCGTTCCAGAGTGTGTAACCCCTCGAAATGAAAATTCTGGAAATTCGGAAGCATGCGCGAGGTGTTTCCCGTGTGAGCGAGAAGAAAAACCACGCACGTGTTGAAAATAACCTCTTAAACGTCCCTGACGAGGTGGGAATGTTGAGTTTGCCGCGAATACTCAGTTAGCTCGTGATTTGCACTTCCTAGTCGCGGCTCGTACGCACCAACACACCTTCGCAACCGCCACGCGCGTTTCTCTCCAGGCAGTACGCGGGACACGAGGAGAACAGACGGCGAGAGATGCACGAGTAGTTGTAGAGCCGCGAGGGAGCGAGGAGATCGCGTCGGTGTGTGCGTCACCGACGGTGTGTCGGTGTAAAACTAACAATAATAATAAGGTTGAGTCATGTGGGGCCTTCGAGAGCAAAGAAGGGCCTTGATTTGTGCCCCGGGCAAGGCAAAGATCTCTGTTTCTCCGTCGTTTCTCTCCTTCCTCGATTCGACGTGCTTTTTTGGAGCTCCTCAGGCCGGCCTGGGGAATTCTACGTCACATAGAAACGAGACTCGAGGGCAGGCCGATCGTAAAATGTTGCAGTTCGATTGACGTACACACGGGGAAGGTCTTTTCGATTAATCATACCTCGCGAAATATCTTTTTACGTCACCTTTCTTAACCCCTTGGGTTCAGGTGTTAGCTTCCAAGAGAAACGGTACTAGAAAATCGGTTAGAAGAAGTAAAGTAGTACGTAGAAGTGTATCGGTGAGAAGAGACTAGATACACTTTTTATTCGAATCTTACAGTCGTTGAAGGGTTAAATCTTCTTATCTCTAGAATTCGCGTGCAAATAAATTTTCCGTTGAAATCAGCTAGCCTACAATGCAATCACTTCTTTATCTCCTCTAAAACATTACCGACTGCAACACCTTGTGACGAATGGATCTCGATCGACATCGCAGGATCAATTTGTTCCAACGTCGATACCACTCGCGACTTTCTCACGGCGAACGATCGCAAAAAAAACCATCGAAACTTTCGTTCCAATATATTTACAGGTAATGCTAACCATCGTTCTGGCAAATAGCACAGCGTTTAATGGCTATTGGCACCGCGGACAACTTCCTCGAAGGCTTCACACCGTTCGTGGGTCTCGATGGACCTCGATCATCCTGGATCATACCGTAAACGCGCGTTTTTATAATCCGTGTCCCGACGAACAAACGCCACCTGACAATTCCACGCGCCGTCACCTATGCTTGACTGGCCAACAATCGGCGATTGGGTGCTTCGATCAATCTTCGAATTCGAATATTTCCAAAAGAAAGGCTCGTGAGGTCCACACAGGCAGAGACAGAGAAAAGGTCGTTGACGTCAGCCATTGGTCGTCGTTCGGTTAGTCGTTGTGATCACTGAATCACACGTATAGGAAGATGGAATAATGATTTATTTTTATTCGCCGGTGTAGCAGCGAGGTGGCAGTAACGTTGACACAAAATCTGCAATATCATCTACGTGAAGTTGTCTCCCGAGTATGCGTGCTTATACGGTAGAATAGAGAAGCATGGCACTGTTGTATGTGTCGCGGTAATTATTATGTTTATGCATCATGCTAGCGGTGATCGCGGTCCGAAGTAGCGTTTTCCACGTAATTATGTAAATACGCGACAATCTATCACTAAAAAGCGGACGATTTCAATTATCCAGTGAATTGCCATGCGGTGAAACAACCATGGTACAAAGATCGATACGCGGCATTGTGCGTACCACGCCAGTAGAATAAGTGATCAGGAAGATTCACGCTATTACGTATGGTAAATACCTTAGCGTTTGAAATATCTCTGTATTACTTGGTGATAAATTAAATTTCGTATCTTCGATACTGTTCAATTTTATTCCTTCTTCCAAAAAAAACACCACATTCTACAAACCCATTCACCAAGTGTAATTCGTTTAGAGAGCAGCGTGTATATAGGTACACGCACAGAGGTATTTCGTTAATTCTATGCATAATCAGACGAGATTTTACGATCGTACCGTGCAACACACTGTGTCCACTTCGTCTCGATTAGAGCGCTACTATTATCCTTCTATAACGAGCGTTTCATTAGCGATACAATGCACGAAGAATCGTGTAGAAGAGGAAATTACGAGGCACTACGAGAGACACGCATGTATTTATAACGGAAATAAATAGGACTCGTAAAAGCCGCAACGATCCTGGGTCCCAGTTACGCTTAAAAATAGCCCGGTCGCTTCCGATATAACTTTTTCATTATGAGCCTGATACTTTGTTGCCTGTACGTGTTGCTCGCTGCTGCCCATTTCCTGCATCGTCAAACCGGTTTAATCTTAAAGGATCATCCGATCGAACGATTCCATCGCGTGCTCGAATTTCGACGACGATCAACGATCCTAATTCGTGATAACGAACACGAGAGAAAGGAGGAGGCAGAAGAAGAAGAAGGCGACGAAGACGAAGAAGAGGAGGAGGAGGAGGAGAGAGACATTATGCATACGAAAAACGGTCAGTTGGACGTCTGAGCGGAGTCACGTCGCCGTACGATCCTGATCGTGAATAGACTACGAATACAGCGAAGGAAAGGGAAACGAGAATGGCATTACTGAGAGAATCACAGCGAGTTAACTCGAATAGAGCATAAGATAGTGTAACTGCAAAAGCGGCCTTCCAAGCTCACCAGCCTTCCGCTTTTATTACGCTGCGAGAGTAGTCGTCGGCGGCTAGGGCCACAGAGTGCCAAGTTAAACGATCTCTCACCGATGGACAAGCCTGTGACATCAGAATCGCCAGCTAGAAATTCCGTGCACGCGTCCACGCCGCTTCTATTTCCACCTTCGGTTATTTAGACGTTGACCTGGACGCTTCCTCGAGGCGCTAATAAACCGTCCAGCTCGTGTACTTTTTTTCGGGGGAACCATGAATGGGAGAACCATTAACTTCCGACTATAGGCGCCCGACGTTTCGTAGTCGTGAATGATTTAAAAAAAGAAAATAGTACACATGTAGCGGTGTTTTCTCTACACCCTTTTGGCAAGATTCTTCGGGGACAGAAATTATTTTGGCTCGCGGGTTGCATAATGAATGACGCGGTAAGGCAAACAAAAAGGATCCGAGCAAACAAACGTATTCTTTCTGCATTGGATGTTGCGAGATAAGGAGATACACGTGTCGCGATAACTATTCACGTGGTATTCGATAAAACTATAAATTTCGTTTTCTTCTTTTATTTCGCCGTGATAATGTTACCGTGCAACAGGTGAATTCCACGTGTATCTACTATTTCGCCAACCTCTTGCATCGTCAATTTATCAATCACGGTTGTTATTTCGCATCGTGAACGTTACACACAGAGAGAGTTGTTCAATCGTGTTGTCGAAATAATATTTTTCGTACAGTGTTTTAAATCTCGCACACTTAAATCGCGTACGATATATACACACGTATGTACATAAAGCAACAAACACAAAGCCACTCGTTTTTAATGGGCATCTACTTAACCGTACCGTTCTGCTGTTTTGAAGGTAAACCGTCCCAAGGTGAGAGAGCTAAACTCAACCGAAGAATAATTGTTTAATCGACGCAACAATAACATTTGATTCAGCATTATTCTTGCCTCATAATTAACGAAACAACATGAACGACTTTTCCTAATTGGATGCCTGAAGCAACAATATATAAACTGGATGTTTATCAAACCGAAAAACTGATCGTTTCATGCTTCGCCACTGTACGATCGCGCCTGTTATCCAGCTGCATACGAGAGGTCTGTAGATACTTGCCGCGATATACATACATATTACGTGTTCGCCAATGATTCACGATTCTCGCCATCTCTCTTCAATCCAGTTTCTACTCTTCCCGATAATTAACCCTTAGGCTAGTTAAACTGTTACCACGACTCTAGCTGATCGTATGCAAAGGACACCGAAGAATTTCACAATACAAGATAAAAAGAAAAAATGGCCATTCAGTTACTACGTAACGAAAGGGTTAATCCACCTTTACGAGATAATGGGCGTGTTTGAACGGGACACGAGAGGCAATACCGTGGAATTTTCGTATTCTCCTAGGGTCTCCGACATACCCTTGACCATGACCGCGTTTTTCATGGACTCACTGCCAGGGGGGCAACCTACACAGGGCGATGGTTCCCCGGTGTGTTACGCGAAGCGAGCAACAAGAGGGCACACGAGAAGGCAGGGGCCCTGCGCGCCTCGAGAAAGGTTAGGTCCGCTTCGTGGGGCCCACAGCGAGACTCTCGAAGGTCGTTGGTACGTATGAACGAACCAGGGGCGGATATGCTCGAAAAAGATGGAGGGGAGAGGGAAGAGAGAAGTGGGCCCAACGCTTCGGGTCCTCCCCCTTCGCTCTCTCTCTCTCTCTCTGTCTACCAGAACATTGCCAATATAGAATGCTCGAGAGAGTCAAGGCTCCGGCCCAATTCGAGTTCGTAAACCTAGAGCCACCGCGATAGGTCACACGTACGCCTCTTTTTCTCTTCAGCTTCGCGTTCTAAGGTCATTTACTTTTACCGAGACACATTCAAGGTAGCTCGAATCCTCTCCTTGTCCGTTTCGGTTAGCTTTTTCGGAGACAAAGACAAGGAAGGGAAAATTGAGGCGCGTTCAAATCGTTTCCTGCGTCACAGCAGAGGGACAGGTGCAGCAACCTAGCGACCTATATTTCCAGGACCTGCGCGGCGCTCCTCTCTGTCTTTCGATTCTCTCGTCGTGTGCAACATGATTCGATTTAAACGGACGTGTGCGGTAATAATTAAATAGAATCGAGAGAGGTACACAATCGCGGTTGCTTTCCTTTGGCGGCAAAAAATAATTGCAACGCTCTGACGACACACGTTTACTACCACAGTTCGATATTATTTTTGGATATCGCCTGGCTGTGTGTGTGTGTGCATATACAAGCACGATAAGGCAAACACAGATGCAACGACTGCTCTTGAAAGCCAGCGGTTACGTGTGCCGCGATATTATCGAACACGCGTGATTGCTGTGTCATAAGAGAATGAAAAATTTGATCAGAGGAGATCGATGCGTTCAACCCTTCTTCCAACGATACGTTAACAACTTGTACATATTCGACATTGAAATTTTGGCGGGAATCTTTAATTTCTTGGAAAGTTCGTAAGAATATTAAACAGCGTCGATCGTTCTCGGTTACGAAACAGGAATGTATCTCGGAGAAAGGAGAGAAAGGGGGGAGGGGGGAGGGGAGACTGGATCGCGGGTTATCTGCGTGAGAGGAAAGGATTAAGAGACGTAGCTAGAGTAAATGGAGTGGCGGAGGAGTGGAAGGTAGGAGGAGGTTACGGAGTTGCTCCACGTGGTAGCAAACTTCAGGGACGTTGGTTTATATGGGGCGCGAGGCTACGGGGCCCTTATGCCGCGCGGCCCGGCATCTCAATATTTATCGAACGTTATGCCGGCGCGGCGGCGGTGGCGGCGCGATACTAAACACACAGCAGACGGTTTTGGCCCTCGGCCCTGGGTAACGACGAAGGTCGCCACGTAACCGGTCGTCGCGCACTAGAGAATTAGAGAAGGCGGCAGAGAGAGGGAACGCGAAACTCGTGCGCGCCACTATAAACCTCTTAAGTATATTAAAGAGTCGCGAAGTCTTTCTGAGTTGAAGCCAACCGAGGAACGGACGAGAGGAGGGTTCCCAAGAGAAAGAGAGAAGGGTGAAAAAAGAAAGACGAGGAGGGATTGATCGAAGGTTGGCCTAGACTGAAAATACTTGGATAAAATATAGATGCGTCTTATTTCTGCATGCGTGAGAACATTCACAAGTGCATACGCGATCTACGAATTCGGCCGCTTCATCTGTTTACATGTCATACTCGCGCGTGCAGCCGAGTGAAATTACGACAGCCGAACCGGCCAACGATATCGGTTGGAACCGAGAGGGATCGAAGCTTTCCTTTATATCTACGACAGATACGTAACTTCCAAATCTGACTCTTTTTAACCAGTTTTCAACCGATACTGCAATTCCCTTTGCAGAGATAAGGATCGATACGTGTTGCACAGACCGCCCGTTATCTTTTGCTCGAATCGTCCCAGAGACGGTTACGATAATTTTATATAATCGATACAATAGTAACGCGAGCTACGCTACGGTCGCCGTGAGACGGAGATAGCAGGAAGGGATCGCGCGCGCAAACACACAACGAAAGAGAGAGCGAGAGAGGCGTATCGATTCGTAAAACGCTATTTACAATTGCGTCCATAAAGTGACGCAGAAAACCGAGCGTACACCATAGAATTTAATCGTTTTTATGTAAACCGATATCTCGTGGTACACCGAACCATAATGCGTGATCACTTCCTTGATCGTATGCGATTACCGTCCGGTTGCTCATTTTCACCCCGACCGGGCGAGCCACCGCCACCACCACCACCACCACCATCACTATCACGCCAGCGACGAGATTCGCTTTTACCCGGAGAAAAGATTCTGTTAGGTAATCCACAAGCCAGACATTCGATCGCAGCCGCTTTCGTTAAATCACTATTATTGCTTCGCGTCCCGCGCGGTCCGTGTTCGTCAAACAGACTCGTGTAGGTGGCATTCAAACGCGTTCGACTTTACCGCCACCTTTAACTGTCACTAATCATGGAGGCAAACGTAACCTTTGAATGGTCGTCGTTCATGGCGTTTCTATCCTATCACTTAATCGACATCGCGTTGATACACACCGTATTACTCGTTTCTTCTTGCCCTTACCTTTTCGCGAAGATTCGAAACTTCCAATCGAGACGCAGGCGACACAGGACAAACTCCCGATGCACGCCAGTGTGCTTTCCTCACTCACTCGATCGTTGACAGTCCCGTAACCTCAACCGTCTGCCCCTTTTCCCGCGTTCACTACGACGCACACAAACTTCTTTCGAGTCACCGAAAAAACGTAAACAAACTTGGTCGTACAGCGACGAACCGCGTGCCACGACGACCGCTGTGCCAGCCAGCCACCTCTTAGACTTCTCGTATCAATCGAAACGAACGGAAGAAAAAGTGAAAAGAGCGAATACTATCGCGATGAACTTGTCGCGTCCCGCACACGATTCACTATTGACTACAGATCGAGGAGAGCGCGCGCAACTCGCGCTCCTGCTCGTCCCCGGCGATCGGTAAAAAAGTTTCGCCTCTTCGATCTTGGGACAATGGCGGTTCTACACGCGCGCACAACCAGTAACTGTTCTTTCGCGAGCGATCGAGGAAGCGGCCATAGCTCTGCCGATACACACCGATTATTTACAGTCCGAATCCTACGACGCCATGTACGGTATACACAAACACCACCGAAAACAGTCCGAATCGTTGGACAAAGTCAAGTCAGTCCACTAAAGTGACGGCGCAGCCGTGCGAAGCTCGTTACTTTCGGCCGCGGGAAATTCAGGAAGCTCGTAGACCGCCAAACGATGCACGATTATTGCTCTCGCCTATCTATCGCGCAGCTCTTTTTCCCTCAACTCTCTCGGAATCCTTTCTCCCCGGGGTTCTTCGTAAAAGCGTAGACGGGGAGGGAGAGAGGACGAGTTACGTGTGACACGAGGCGTCGCGTATACACGAGTCTTTGGCCGTAAGCGCGAAGGAACACTGAACGTAACG
>NW_017100239.1:1706356-1707357 GCF_001263275.1 Habropoda laboriosa
CACAGCCACCTTCCCACCCTCCCGACTCTCCCCCGTCCCACTCCTTCTAGCCAACTCGCGCCTCTTCTTCCTCTTTCTACCACAACGTAGCGCTCTCTCTCCGTCCGTCCTGCTCTCTCACCTCGCCGATCTTCCGTCTCTCTCCTGCATTCTGCCGATCTATGTACATAGAGTACGGGGGGTACACACGCCGTGTGGATTCGGAGCGGGCAGTTGGTGGGGGTACGTAAGGCCATAGCCACGGCCACCGAGTCGCACACACTCTCGCTTAGCGGCAGGCGAATACACGCACTTACACAACCAGCGACCGTTGTCGCTCCGCTTCTCGCGTGTGCGCCTGTAGGACGAGCAAGAGAGTACGCGAGCGCACACGATTCTACCTCTAGAGCGCTTCGTCGATCTCGTGTATCGTCGTACGTTCGTATATCGCTGTCGCACGGAAGCGTTTCGCGGGACTATTTTATAACCGGAATCGCGAGCTAACGAGAAAGTGGAATTGCGTGTCTTTTTTTAACTCGACTCTTTTCTTCATTTTTCACTATCTATCTTTTTCATCGTACGATTCTGTTTCGTTTCGAACGAAACACAATTGCGTGTGGTAATCGTGTGTGGAAAGAAGATACGTCGAATATGAATTCGTGAAAAGCCAAGAGCCACTTCTTTTCGTTCTGACGAGAGAGAGAGAGAGAGAGAGAGACTTGGCGCGCAACACGGTCAACTGTAAACGCGAGAGCACCTCCGTGCCACGAATATACATAGACCCGGCGCACGTGTACACGCGGCGAAGTTTAGCCGAGAGTCGTAGCCGAGAGAATATACGCTCGGTGTGTAATTTGTTCTATATTCAGGGGGCCACTCTAGCCGGGCTGTATCTATCGCACATATGTACCCGGACAGAATATATGTCTTCATGGACATAGGCGAGGGTGTACAAGAATGTAACCACCGTGCGACTGAATGCACACCAGCCGCACAATGTCTTCCTCTACCGACCACGTTCT
>NW_017100239.1:1707418-1746218 GCF_001263275.1 Habropoda laboriosa
TTGTTCAGAACGCGTTGGCATTCGAATGACTATTTACACGTTCTGACGCGCAACGCACTCTCGTTCAACCTTTATCGAAATCCGTTTGGAAAATCAAACGAAACTCGTCGTCGTACAGGACTCTTCTCCGCACTCTGTCTCTTTCACAGCGCGGAAACCAGCTTTCGTTCGTCGACAAACTGAACACGCAAACGCGTAATAAATTTACCTAACCTTTTCGTCGTCTCGATGAGGAATTTATATCTAACGGAAACACGATCCAAAAGGACACAATTGTTATCGGTGTAAACACGATGCGCCAAGTGAATGCCAGATTAAAGAAGCTATTAATGACCGTGCAGACCGATATAACGCGAAACCGTTGATTATCCGACGCGTGTATTATCATTACCGTGTAAATTGTAGTAATTAAACGTTAGAAGGTTGGGTAAGGTGTGTTCCTTGGTTTTACTCCGTGGTATTATAAAGTCGTATATAAACCATTAAGTTTAGATCGGACAGGAAAAATTGTGCGTGCATTTTTTTTCCACGTAACAGCGACAAACAGCGTTGTTTCTTCTCTCTCACTCGTGATTGTGACTGTGCGACAAAAAGGTAAACGCGGAATCGCCAGGCGTATATGTAGGGCTAAGGGTAAAGTGAGTAGTGGGACTCCGTGTTTGGTCAGACAGGCAGCGTTAATCCACGTTCACCGGTTAGGCCTTCTCGACGGCTGCCACGGATGGCGGAGTCTCGATTCCCGAGACTTTCTAACGAAAGTGCAAGTCTTTTCTTCTAACCGGCTACCATGCCGCGCAACCGTCCTCGACGCGACTTTCGCGCGTTTTCCGCGGTTTCCCGCCGAGGACGAAAACACTTTGCGCTTCCGGGGGCTGAGTCATTCTCGCAAGAAATATCTCCACGGTCTTTTTAATTAGAAAAGTAGGAAGAAAAAAGAGATTTGTAAAATACCATTTTAATTGGCTCACGTTCTGTTCGTGTGACGTATCTTTCGTGGAATCGCAATTTCGTTATATACACAGAGAGTGATGTATGAAATAAGAAAAGAAGGGGAAAAAACGAAGAAATTTCGAGAATATAGGTATTCGATACGGCAAAATGGCAAAGTCCGATTTAGGAAGTGCTCGAAGAATGACCTTCGCGTCGTTTCACGAATTCGAAGCAAAAATTTCTAACATATCGACGTACAGAAGAGGTATGCCCGCGGCGCACAGTCAAGGTCTCGGCTCGTCCACTTTGCCGTGACATAAATATTCGGGGGCCTTTTCGGGCCCACGTTGATTCCTCGTGCGCGAGAGTGTGCCTGAACTTGGCACTCCCCGGACGAAAGAAAGGGAGGGGAGAGGATTGTCCGCGTGAAAAAGAGACGGAGGAACCTTGCTTGTAATCGTCGTCCACTGGGAACGGACGACCCTGAGTAGGAACTCGAAGATTAAGCCATCATCCTCGTACCGAAACCCTCTCTCCTCTCCGCGTCTATTTTTCAAACATTTCTATTCAACCCGACGAACGAGTTACTCTCGCAGTGTATACGTTCTAAAAAGAAAACCCCGGGATAATATGATTAAAAATCTGCCCTCGAGGAGGGGATCGAAGAATTCTTCAGAAGCGTATTCTTGAAAGAGGAAAAGTGCTCCGGAGAGCACTACTAGATGGCAAAATTTCTGTCTCGTTGCACATGCATGTGCACACGAGGGAGGAAGAAAATCTTTTATTACTCGGCGCTGGCTGCTGCTCCTTGCACACGACGTGACATTCAAAGCTGACGCATAAAGAATCGCGCGCTCGGTCTGATAGCGCAGTTTGCACACGCATTAAAGCATCGTGTGCTCACACATTCGCCTCGTCATCTGTACACGGTTCGTACACTAGACTTGATAAACTTTCACTGGCCTCTCACGCTCTCTCTCTCTCTCTCTCTCTCATTTCTCCCTCCTGAAAAACCTTTCGAGTCATAAATTCGGTAACCTCCGCAGAGGGTACCGCCTCCTCCTTCTTCTCCTCTTCTTCCTCGTGTCCTTCTTCGATTTGTTCCGACACGGACGAGACGCGAGTTGTAACGCGTCTCTCCCCGCATTGGAAAAGAAGTAATGGATTCTAATATATAAATAAATGCACCTCAAAGAACTCCGACGGTATATCCCCCACTTCCGTTCCTCTTTCTCTCGCGTTCCTCTCGTCCCCGCGCGCTCTCACGCGTGGGACGTTGCCCCATTAGCGAACCAGATATAAGTGCCTTCGCGAGAACGTAGTCAA
Organism: Habropoda laboriosa; assembly: GCF_001263275.1. NCBI lineage: Eukaryota > Metazoa > Arthropoda > Insecta > Hymenoptera > Apidae > Habropoda > Habropoda laboriosa. Next base: position 1,709,675 of record NW_017100239.1, read on the forward strand.
TTTAACGAGGTTAAAAAAAATCCTCTCTCGCGCTTTTTCTACCCTGCTTTCTGACACCGGAGTAAGCTCGCGTAAGGCTTCCCGAAGACACGGAGCCAGAAACCGCACGCTTTTGCGTAAAACAACCGCGTTCCCGATCACTCTCGCTTTTCACCTGGCCAGGTGACAAACATTCCCTCTAGATCGAGGACGCACGATCTAGATTCGAGATTAGATTACAAAAAAAAAACCTATTACTTCTCGTTTGATAATCCAAGCACACAATTTCGTTCTTCCACGATATTTTCACGACCGAAAATTTTTCTCTTCCATTTAGGAAGCAACAACGTTCGATCCACTGCTCCGTGCACTGTTCAGGAGAAAGTTGAAACGGTCGAAGAACTATGACGTTCGGCCTCGTTTGTTTCCGTATCACTACGAGAAACGTTCTTCTTTCCACCGTCGCGAGGAATACCAAAATCACGAGTACAAACGTGGAAGCAGAGAGAATTCGCAACACTCGGGAGAGAGAGAGAGAGACTCGAGGTATACTTGCTGTTGTACTCTCACTTTTTACCTTCCCGAAAGCGGCAGGTCGCGACCAACAGGCTCGATTGGCCCGGTGTTAACGGACGAATAGTGGGCCAGTGTCAGTCAACGACATCGGTTTCGGTACGTTAGCAGATTCAAAGTGAGAAAAAGGAGGCTGACTATCGGCAGACCGGGGCCACTGGCCAATATTTGGGCCAATGTTAACGTTCGACTCTACGCCCGATTGCCTAATACCACACCGGCTTCGAACGCGCACAAACACACACCTGATAATGAGAGTGACGAGAGAAGGAACACTTTCGTATGTATACGAAACGCGTTACTCAACCTTCTACGTAACGATCTTTCGTTTCCCGTGGACGTGTCATCACGCGACCTTAAAACCATCGATTTCGTCCGCGTGGCCGATTAGTTTTCGGGTACACCGATCGAATATCTTCGATTCCAAGTGGAGAAACCGAGACACGTGGAAAATTCGTCGAGATATCTTTCGTCACGTATCTGTTTCTTACTTCTACGCTTCCTTTTGTGCGATAAATCTACGGAAGAGAGGATAATTAAGTCCTCGATGAAAGCGTGTTGGCGTTCGGATTCGTGAGTAAAGTCGATTGGATTTCAAGCAAACTGCCCGTTTCACTAGCGGAAGAAGATGAACGCGCCTCGCGTCGTCGCTTGGCATTCGGAAGCCATTATCCGAGTTAATCGCGCCGCGTCGCCGCGAGACTTTCAAAATCTTGTTCTTGGCACCCGATCTACCTGCTCAATGGCTTGTAACTACGGTCCTTGGAATTCACGCGTGTCATTGTGCTTTCTCAACTGTTTTGTCCAATTCATGTTTACCCTGTAACCATGTACACGTACATATATCTACCATCTTTAAATAATATTTCTACAGCTTGAGATCTCGTTTGAGGAAAAGATGTTCGAGACAAGACTGGAAACACACGAGCGTTAAGACTCTCGAGTGGTATGAGACGAGTGGCTCGCTGATTCGTTCGCTCGTTCGCTCTTAATGTCCGTGCCTGGTGACCCGTGGTGCAAACTAAACCCACCGGAGAAAGTTGCCAGATACTTTCTCGTAGCTCCGCTGCCTCCTTGCACACCGGTCGATGCAGTCAGCTTAAATGGCCCCCCTCGTATCGATACGACGCTTCAAACTCGTAACATTTATGGGCCCGAAAAAAAAAAACACGCTAGAAACTTGGTGTTTTCTCCGTCGAGCTAAACGTCTACCTACCTATCCCTCTCTCTCACTCTACGAGTTCTCCTATTAGAAAACAGTAATAATAAAGAAACTGGAATGCATATCAGAATAAACGCTCTCAGTGTCATGTCTCGCGATAACTCGTGCATTTTACACGTTAAAATCCGTTCTAACTTTTATAGAAAGTTCCCCGGTCGAGTTCGGTATCCCTGTCCTAGACGATTTTACGATTAGAAAATCCCCCCCCGGAATTACAGGAGTAATTCACGAATGTCGCGTCGTGGCGAGGATGAAACGTTCCGTTCTCCACGCTACCAAGTAATATCAGGATGAATAGGTTTCGCGGATGCGCTGGCAAGAATGGATCGTGGAGGGATACTGGCAAAAATGTCGAACCATTCTTGGCCAGTCTTACGAGCTCAAGGCATTCAGCCGCTTCGCGGACCAGCGACTTGATTTACTCGTTCGAGGGAACGAACTCGCCCGCACTTACATACACTTCAGAATGGTATAAGGCTCGGGTACCGTGCTCTATGTATAACCGGGCTATTATACTCGCAGGTACATCGTGAGGCCGCGCGCATAGTCTGAAGGAGGAAAATCTCTCTCTGGTCCTCCTACGCCCGTTCGTTAACTATTCATGCGCGCACCGTATAGCCCGCGGTCGACCGTGATGAATTGGAAGTTACACGCGCCGCGAAAAATTATTTAGCCAGCCGCGCACCACGCGCAATAAGTCATCCGTTTCGACCGTTTCTGTTTCAGATTAAAACCGGCCTGCGCAACTCGGTTTTAAACGCGTTACAATCACGGAATACCTACCACCCGATCGATTATCCACTCTCGTCCTCTTCGCCCTTCCTCCATTTTCTTCGTACTCCCGTTTTCGGCGGGAGAATTCAAATTCGTCTATTCTCGCGGTGTGCCAAAGGCACCGCGCGTTTCGATAAGATAGTTAGTAGTTAGACAAGTGAAGCAACGTTTCGGTTTGGTTTCTCGTTAACGAGAGATGGGAACAGCTGTGGTATTCTAACGAGTTAGTTCACGTACGAGAAAGCTTGGGTCGGAACGAAACTGAGACGGCGGCCAGATACCTCTACTACCACTTCCGACCGGCAGAGTTCTCTAAACGCACGAGAAGAATAGGGGAATATTTTTCGAGGATGCATCTCGGAGGATGCAACGAACCGTGACGTAGCTTTCATGCTGCAAACCCCGTGACGTCACTCATTCGATGACGTGTGGTCAACCGCGGTCAATGCACCAGGCCGACGTTTCTTGCAGGGCACTATAATGCTCGGTTCACTGGCATCTCGTCTGTGTGCGTTTGTTCACGTACACGAGCTGCAACGCGGTGCATGTACGCGCGTTACACCGCAAAATACCGGGTGTTCATAAAATCCACTCTCTCTCTCTCTCTCTCTCTCGTTTCTTCTCCTTTTACATGGCTCGTTGCGGAAACGGTTCGGAGATTAAGTCATTACACCCTCGTCACTTCTTCTTCCGATTCGTCCGACGTCGTGTTTTCCGTTTCCTTCGATTCCTACTTCACCTTTCCTCCCCTCTGTTCGAACGCGATCTCGGTAAAAGGGAGAGAAGGAAAACACGCGATCGCGACTGCGTGAAAAATTCATACGCGACATCGCGCGGCTTCGCTTAAAATTCCAACCGCGCGCAACGCTTATGCCAGCATCAAAAATTCATGCACGTCGTTGACGCTGCTACCCTATATCCCTGTTTAATGACGGCACGCTTTGGCGTTCGCTCTTTTGCACATTTCTATATTTGCCATCGACGGATACCAGAAATATCTCCTCCGCGCTGTGCTTCTCCGCCGTGTTATCGAACAAGACGATCGAGAATATGAAAAATTGACCGAAACGAACCACCTCCACTCTTCTTTCTCTCTCGCAAGTCGAGAGACAATGGCCTAATTACGCCCGAGTTCGCTTCTTTTTTCCCTCTCTCGATCCCGTTGCCGGTCGATCGTTTAGCATCACCGTGAAAAAACGCGCACCCACGTCTGAACGCCCACGCGACAAGCGTGTTTGAGCGACGCTGTAGTTGCAAGATCGGTCAGTAGTAGGTGACGCGAGTTATCGGGCAAGTAGAATGGTCCGCAATATGGTCGGCCAGGTTCCGATAATCGATGATCGTGCACGCGTGTACCGGATACGGGGATTGTTTACGTAGTGAAGGAATATGCGAAGGAAAATCGCGATACATCGTCGCAACGTGTGAAAGACAAGCCACACGGCTTGTAACCGGTATATGTATATATGTGCGCAGACTGAAGTACGGCGTTGTTACATTGTCATCTATAAAAGGAGAAAACGAAACATCAGTGGACTGCAAAAGGAAGCGATCGAAAAATTGTGGAGAAAAAGGAAACGAAAGCGATTATTCGATTTTGAGTTGCGCGAGACAGTGATCCAGGAGGAGAGAGAAGATTCTCGAGAATCCGACAAATCTGTTACGCAACGAACGGTTTTACTTTTAGCGCTGTCTTCAAACAAGCCATATAATGGTTTCCTCTCGTTTAACCGTATCTTATCAAGATTCGTGGAATTTCGCGCAAAAACGATGCCTTTCGTCGATTCTTTGCTCTTCGGAAAATCCAGCATTACACTGTGCAAGTGTGTGTGTCTAGAAAGCATGTAGCGAAAGGAGGTGTAACGACGTTGCATAAGCGCGAAAAAACCATTGTAGAGTATTAATCCTCCGACAATAATTACCAGAGGCCCACACCACCGGGCTAATACATCCTTCGTTATACCAAAGCGAACAGTTCGCTTCGTGTGAAACGGGGGGCCAACGATGGACACGCTCGTTTTCGTGCTTTCTAAAATCTTACTCACTCCCCGATGTTCCTTCGATTACAAGGCATTATTACAATTTTCAAAGCGAGCGCCTCCCGTGTGTACTCACGAGGAACGAAGGAAGCGAGCAACGCGAGCGGCGCCTCGTACAACACCATCGTCGCACACGGCCATTTTATTTCAGGAACTATAAAACGAAACGCTTCTCGCACGACACATCCTTCGGTGCTCTTAGAAGAAAGGAAGAAAGACAGAATACCGCTGGACCACGGTTATCGAGAAAACACGACGAAACGCACACGGTGTGCTCGATCGACGAGGAAATTTACGGACTCAGAGACCGGGGCGGCGTGAGGTTCAGCTGAACGCAGAAGCTGCGTCAACCAATCGTAAACCCGTAGAAGAGACGACGACGACGACGACGACGACGACGACGGCGAAGAAGAAGAAGAAGAAGAAGAAGAAGAGGAGAATACGTGATACAGAGAAGGGAAAGAAGAGAGTCGAAACTGGAGGCAAAGGCCGTGAACGAGTTCCGCGGCACACCAAGTCGTTTCCCCTTTGTCGTGCACGTAGAGAAGAGTGCTTTTCGTGAAATTCGTCCAAGAGACTTCTCTGTTGCAGGAGAGACGGAAAGAGAGACGTGACTTTAGCCATAAGCCGTAGGTAGGCCGCGCGGAGCATGGACAAGCGAGTCGAGTTGAGAGGCGCGGACGGGCGGTCAGAGACCCCGCAGGGCCGGCGCAAACAGTACAGCATTACCCACTCGCTCGTTCTATCGCCAACCTGGACCCAACAATGCTCAATAATCGTCCCTGTGATCGCGCCACCTTTTAACCGCCAACCTGGAAAAATCCTCCGCTCTTTTTCCTCCACCCCCTTCTCGCCATTTTTTCTCACCGCCACTCGCTCAAATAACGCGCTCCAGAGCAAACCTTCCATCCTTCTTTTTTCCTCACTCTGTCTCTTTCTCTCCGGCTCCCTCTGTTATCCTGAGATAAGGACAATCCAAGGATAGGGAAGTAAGAAATAGGATTCTCTTTATTTTAGGTTAGGTTAGACTACCTCGCTTGTGCTGACCAGTGAATTGTATCGAGAAGAAACTGGACATAAACGACGGGATTCGACAACGATTTCGATTAATTTCACTTTTCATCGAACGAGAGGGAGTTTTTTTTCCGCTCCTTTTTTTTTTCTGCCGTATATACGTGTGTATCTACACGAACGAGGCGAGCGCGCGCGCGCGCGTGTGTGTATGCATCGCGCCGCGGGACTTTCTCTGTAATTCGCGGCATAGCCTTTACGTCTCCTCGTTGGGAATTATGATTTCCGCGATTTGTTATAAACACGGCTGGAACGTGACGCTACGTAGTCTCCGTAAAGGCTCCGTCGTCGTTTTTACGTTAACTAAATCTGTAACCTGGCGACCAGTGTTCTTAATTTCGTCGCCACTTTCTCCCACCTTCGGTCTCTCCACGTTCAGTCTCTCTTTCATTTTTTTCCTTCTTCCGTGGCCATTAAAATTTTTAATAAAGTTCACCGCGTTTACGGAAGAAAGTGGCGGCGAGTAAACAGAAAGAAAAAGGAAGGAATTCGGAACGCACGTGTGTCGTCGTGCGAAAGAGGATAGCGAAGACGATATGTGTTGCAAGCATAATGCAAGAAGTCCTTCCGATATTCGTTGTTGTTATTCTTCTTCGGTGTCACAAACACAATCGCAGCTCCTTCTATGTAGGTCGTCGACGAACTTTGTTACGGAACGTCGGAGCAAACAAGAGAGAAAAAAAGAGAGAAAAAATGTACTTGGTAACACGGCGTATAAGGTGGACTGAAAGGCAGGATCCGCGTCGGTTGAATTTCGAGGCGGATAGATGGTGCGAAAGATATCCGAAGGAAAAGTTAAATATTGACTGGCGCGGCAAGGTTTAGCTTCAACGTAGAATCTCACGCGTCTATTTTAGTTCCAAGTAAAGGAATAGCTGTTCGTTCCCGAACGTGTTTCGCTAGGAACATAAACAATGTACCAAGAATACTGGCCGCATAGAATCCGAGACGTAATGCGTTTCGATGGACCCCGGGAACTTATCCGCAGAAAACGTTCCGGAAAACTTGGCCGAAAAAGAATCAGGTCGTAGTCGGTCGTTCACGACCCAACAGAGACACTTTTTCCACCAAACTTTCGACCATGTCCTAGTCCGTACAGAAATTCTACGGTCAACGATCCCTCTCTGCCCCGATTTCTCCAATTTCGCTTAAAAAACAACTTCTTCTCGTGTTTCTAGTTTATTCATCGACGATCTTCCAGATAAACAGCTCAACGATCGAATAAACCAACGTCCCTTATGTTACTCGCGTAGAGTACGTCGCAGATTAAATATAAATTCAACACCTAACCTCAAATGTACCATTGAGAGGTACTTCAACCCCGTAGTAAGCGTAACGTTAACCTTTCCAGTGCTACGCAATACGCATCTTATAGTACACACTATCGATGCCTTTCAAAACGTAAACATTGTTAATACGTAAAGCTACGATAGAATATTTCGTTCGACACGTAGTACACGGACTGAGGGCACTGTAGGACAGTCGATACACGCGCGCTCTTCACAACAAACGTTCCACCTCTCCCCGTCTTCTTCGCCATTCCGCAAAACATAACAATTCTCACTCACCGATCGAGGACGCGCCCGTGACATCTGGATTCACCAGGCTTGCTTCTTCCTCCTCCTCCAACCCGCGGACCTATGCACGGGACCGGCGTCTAGCTGTTCCGATGTTCACTTCAAGTCACCAACTGACAAACCACCCACACACTAGCACCGTCCCCGGTCGCGATTCTGCTTGGTGAAAAAGTCGCTGGCGTTGCGTCGTTGTCGAAGCCGTCGTGAATCCACAGGGCGAGAAGAGTCCCAACGAGAATAGGCGTAGCGTACGGGTAAAGAAGGCGGAAATGGAGGGAAGAAGGAACAGTTGGAGAAACCAGAACCGATGTCCCTTTCGCGATGTCAACCGGGGGTGCACGTCCACCAGTTCGGTTCCGGCGGTTTAGCCGGCACGTGGTCGCGTACGAAACACTTTCAGGCTGGCCGTCGACAGAGAGAGAGAGGCCACGCGTCTCGTGTGCTTGTAATCGCGCGTTCGACTGAGCGGCCGAGTACTCCCGAACTGGCTGGCTCTCGCTCGTGCCGCCTCTTCCTGCTCGCGCTCGTCTATTCCCCTCTCGCTCTCTCGCTCGCTCGCGCGTTCGGGCGCGCGCCTTCTTCGATTCGCCGCGTTTCTCCTTCTCTTACTCGTTACTTCCCCCACTAGATGCCTCTTCGTCGCTCGCGCTTTCTCGATACTCCTTCTCCGTTATCACTACGACTCGCTGTCCTTTTCCCACGTATCGGCCACAACTCTGTTTTCTCGCGCGGGTAAATACGCTACGCGGTTGTGCACGATGAACTTACGTTTTTTTCTTCGGCAAGTCTTGCGAATATTTTCGAGATTTAATTGTTGAAATTTGCGAAACGCGGTTTCGATCGCGAACGATAAGCAGGGGACGTCTACTCGTTGATCGCGAAGAATTTCTAGAGAACTTACACGTTACGTAAGCGTGTAATTCTGGTTGTTTCGATAGTTCGAAATTGCTCGATCAGTGTCGTCGCGCTTCCTCTTTACTCCTCCACGCTTCATTTCAATACTTTCCCTGCTTTCTTTCGCGAGGCGAGTGTATTACGCCACACACTCGTGGCTGCGCTTAGGCGTTTTCACTATCGTGCTGTGAAATTTAGCGAATTTTACGTTTCACGCCACTTTTCTTCGACGTCTTTCTCTGCGGAAGAAAATGCCGCGGGACGGTGATCGTGGAAAGAGAGAAGCGCCTCTCGTTCATCTTCGTTCACCGACACTCTCATTTTCTTCGCTATCTCGGCTCACCACGCTGAAACACAGGATTTATTATCTGTTACGTCGTGTAATGTCTTTTGAGGCAGGTTAGGGTGCTTAACTCAACATTAGCCGTCGAGGTCTACCCCCTACGGCGGCCGCTCTTCTGCATTCTGCCGGTGAAATCAGTTGACGCGAGCTCGCGCGCGCGATCAACCTCAGCGTAGCAGTAAATCACTAACCGAAGCATTAACTGTTGCAACTGTCCGGGAGAGAACGTTTTATTGCGTATTCGCGTCGAACGCGCGACGATTAAGTTCAGACACACGGAGAGAGAAAGAAGGCCGGGGTCCCGGTGTGTAAGAAGGCACGAAGCGAAGAAGGAGGAGGAGGAGGTGAGGAAAAGATGCGGAGGGAGGAGGAAGGAGGGCACGTGGGGACGTAGCGCGGCGTTAGATCCTCTCTCTGGTTGGAAAAAGGGTGGACAACCGATATCGACCCTCAAGGTCGTATGGAAGTTTTAAAGCGTGGCCAGCATGTGGGCCAGTGGGTCAAGTCGACATTAGTGCGCCGCGAAGTAGATCGCGCGTGTCGAAATTGTTTCGCGCCTCGTTCACCGTCATCCATCGCGTTCACGCCGCGTCGATTAACCTCCGATAACGCGGAGACGCGGAGCGGCAGCGTGGATTTCGAGACCAACGGTGATATCGGGAACGATAAGACGAGACGTCGCGGAAGTTGCGATTAGAGTTTTCGTTGCACACAGATCATTATCGATTTTGCTCCAACTGCATGACGAATTTTACGATACGAGAGAACGATCTTACACGCACACAGACGATCGATTTCTTCGTCAGCTAGTTTATAAATTCAGCACACGGAGTTAGTTACCGTGTAGTTGTTCTCTTTTTTTTCTTTCGTTAATTTCTCTTTCTTCTCCCACCTCCACCGCTTTTGTCTTTTATCGTTTAGCTTGGGAACGATAAAGATTGATAGAGGCAATCTACAGATGTGCCGCGGCAGAATCACGAAGCGGTGGGATAATCCCCATAGACGATTCCATCTACCTGAATGTTAAGATTTATGCGTCTAATATGACCGGTATTAATTCATAAATCCGGAGGGGTATTACCATCTACGAAACTCGCGATTCATAAATCCCGAGATTTATGCGCGCAATACTCTAAGCACGAGAGATGGAAACGCTCGGTTCTCGCTCATTCTGCCCCGTTCCAACCGCTCGCGAGCGGTGTGTGCAGTTAAATTAACCTTGAAGCGATTCAATTGCTCGAATAAAATTGCAAATCTTTGCTACTCGCTTTTAAACGTTGCCCCGTTATTAAATATTCCCTGTTCTACCGCGGCCGGTGCGCCTCGAGTCACCACCGCGATTTTAATTCCCGCGGCCTCCTCTTCTTCTAACAGATCTCTGACTGAACTCCTATATAAATCTGGCCAGTTGTTCCGTTCGATTGAAATTTTTCACTCGCTCGCTCGGTTCCCTAACGGACCTACACGCGTAAGTATATAAAAAAGAAGAATGAAAAAAAAAAGAAGAAATTGTTGCACTTCCATTGCACACCGTCTCTGTGTGACATCACAGAGGCGAAGATCTTCGACCGAGGAGGAGATGGAGGTCGTTGCTAGAGGAGGAGGTGGTTGGAGAAAGAGAAAGAGGAGGTGGAGGAGGCACACGGGTTCGCTTTTGCCTGAGCGTACCCGTTCGTTCACCCTAGCGGGGGCACCAACCTGGCTTTACTTCAGTTACACGCCAAGAGAGCCGGCGCTGTATATAGGTATATAATACATTCTCGCGTGTACTTACACCTAGTATAGGTAGGTATACGGAGTGTACAGAGAGTGTCCCGGTCGAGCATGATGCGGTTCCACGGCCCTTTACGAGCGAGGCGGGGTACCGACTTGCCCCGTTCTCCAAAGAGAAAGATGGAAACGCCGCGAGAGAAAGGGACAAGGGGCGAGCCCTTGTGTTCGATCGCTTTCGACCAGGCCACGGATCGTGCTTTTCGAGAAATTTTATATTACCCCGGATCTGTATGATACGACGTTACGGGCCAGACTACTACGGATTAAATTCACTCGACGAATGGGAAATTTTCAAATGGTTCTCTACCGTTAATCCGATTCGTCTTTTTGTATTTTAAGACGGTTACGAAATTGAAGCATTTTTTTTCTTTTCCTTTCGTTCCGATTAAGTTTTCGATGATGCACGATTTGCGTTGCTCGACTACTTGTCGCAAGGGGTTCTTGACCTAACACGTGGTGACTACGAAACGCTGACTATTCATAATAATGACGGGTTTTTTACGATAGGATCACTGGAATAGCTGATTTCGCTGTGTTTCGATAACACGATGGTATTTAAGGATTGTAAAACCGTGTTATATTACATCTTCAAAGATCGTACGATTCTTTATTTATTTTTTCGGATAGATAAATAAGTGAGGTTATATTTCATTGCTGATCGTTAAGTGGTATACGTGTAGAGCGTGATATTACGCGGGAAAATGAAATAGAGGTTAGAATTGAACAAGAACGACTGTATTTTAATTAAGTGTAACGACCAGTATGTGTGCTGACCATTCTGATGGATACTGGATCTGTCACTGTATCTGTCGGACTGGATGTTCGTTGTTGTTGCGAGTAGCTCACTTCCATATCAATTTCGTCTAATTCTTCTTCCTCTTCTTCATGGGTATCTGATTCCTCTTCTTCTTCTCCTTCGCCCTCCTCCTCTTCCTCCTCTTCCTCCTCTTCATCTGATCCTCTGAACTGTACACGATCACAATTACGTTATATATGTTAAATTTTATTTTCACGTCGCGACTAACAAAAACGTAATAACGCAGAAAACTGATTTATCATACGTTTCGTTGTCCCGTTATGAAAGATTTTTTTACGCCGTACTTGTTGAACGATCCAACAGTCGGTAATGACGTTACGCAGGAATTAACGAACGCCACGTATGGTAAGCAATTTAGCGACTTGAAAAAAATATCTCAACTTATTCTTATTCACACGTTTAACCGAAACAACGTAATCAAATACGAGAGTCAATGTTGTAAAACGTTTAGATAACTAAGCAAATCGGTATATATACGACGTAAAACAAAAGTGAGGTTAACTTACGTCACTGACTGTTTTTCCAATTGGAATATGCTCATAACCTTGTACTCGAACGTGTTCTCTCTAAACAAAAAGTAAAAATAACAAATAAATTTATGTATAACTAATTTAGTATTTATAGGCGAAGTTTGTTAACTTATATGTGGCATACCTACCCATGCTTGATGTTCTACTTCAAGTGCAGCTACCTCGCTTTCATCGTCGCAAGGTCTATCGGCGTTGAACCACAGAGGATCAGTTGCTCTGGGTTGTAAATTTGGCCACAATGGCATAATCGACATGTTGAAATGCGAAATATTTCTCACTGTTTATCGAACGTGTCAAACTTTCATCTGTCAAATTGCGCGTATACAAATCGTATAGGCATGCGTGGAAGCCATGCGCTTGAAATTTGGCGCTTGCTGTTCCACGTTTAAATGTTGTTATATATTTAAAGAAATAATGTATTCGTTCGTATAACAATATTACGATAAATAATTTTATAATTTTTAAACATAATTTTTTTATATAATCTTTCAAATACATGTGTACGTTTACTCGTTCTAATGCTGTCGCTTTTTAACGCAATCGTTGTATATTTTAAACGTAATGTTTTTATGGCGCGTACTTGCCGCGCCATCTGTTGCAATAGGATAGGAATTACGTAGTCTCTGTTCTAGTGTCACGTGTTTAACCCGCGGAAAACCATTAAGCCGTGTCTTCGTTATTTTACATCTACGGCCATGGAGGAAACCGTGAAAGTTGTGTGCAGTTTATTAATGGATCTCTGAGAGGTTGTTTGACCGTTCACGCAGAGAAATCTGCGAAAGTGCCTGTTAATCTCATTGTAATTTACATTCAATCATTCTCACAAGAAAAAATCATTTTTCGTGATATAACCTCGACCATTTAACAAAGGTGAGTCCAAGATGTGTTAACATTTTGCCTGTTAAATTAAGACAAACTGATGTAATTCTTATACAAGATCTATCACTTTTCAACGTTCAATTAAACAGTTTTTATTTCTACATACAATCATTTTGGATTCTCGTGGCATTAATTTATAACGAGCGACCTACATTGACAGCTATATTCATGTTACTAGAATACAAGAAGAAAGTATCATGTAATCAAACATTCGTATATTTTAACGGTAATGTATTTTCTAAATGCGTTCTATAATCTGTCAACAGTATATTGATTCACGGTTCTTATTTTTTAACAAGTACATCGTGTTTTTCTTTTTGTGAATCGAACCAGTTCGATTTCTTTCCTTTAACGTTATATGTAAACGACATATGTTATGAATGTATCGCGAAATTTTCCGGTCCCTGTGAATCTGTTCCCATTTAACTTCATGCCATTTGTGTTTTTCTGGTGGTTACTATCTCAGCGTAAATATTTCCCTTTGTCAAGTGAAAAGATAACACGAGTCGATAAATGTCACACGAACGGTACAATTTTTGTCCACAAATCTCAGCCAACCAGTGTTTCATGCGTTAGTTAATCGCAATTATCTGTCATCGATCCAATTGAAACCAATATCATACGCTCCCTGTTCCCTTCAATTTTACATTAGTCAATGCAGTCAAATATACATACATTAAGCGTAATATTACAATTCACAGGATGTCTGACAGAACATGTGATTAATGTGTAATGAGGGTGTACGGTGTCATCAGTATTCTCTGTCACGATTTTAACGAGCGCAGCGTATTGCAGCGTTCTGAAGGAGGAGTTTAATCGATAATCGAAACATCCTCTTGCGGGAAAATTATAACGCGTATTCCTTTCTATGGAATCTTGGTATTTCGATATAAGAATGCCAGGGAAGCGCCATATAGTCGACAAATGCATTGGCGTAGCATTTCACGGATCGTTCTTATCTCGTTTATTGAGAATTGTTCTTGATGAAAGTATTAAAGTCGTTAAAAATAATTCCCTGCCCACTTTCTGTTTCACTTTCCCGATGGTTTCCCTGTTTTTAACCACGCTGCTCATCCTTAACATTAATTTTAATCGCGTATGGTTTCCGCGGTGAAATTGTTAACCGCAAATTATACTGGCTTGCGTTATCATGAAATCCTCATTGAAAAACGAGGGGGAATTCATGTCACGTTCTACATAATTCGACTTGCAAGATTGCCTTTTTTAATGTACTATTTCCGTGTTCTTTTTTTGTTTCTATTACCGATCGAGACAGAGACAGCTGCTTGTCTAATCTGTTCAAGGATATCGAAATATAAGGTATAATTACCCGATACATACTAAAATGACACACTTAAGTGGAACAAAGACTAACATTTTCGTTAAATCATCGTACAAAAAAATAACGACACGTAGTGAATGCACTTTTTCAGTGACAGAAGTTAGAAAAACACGTTCATAAGTATCTTCTTGTGGTCTATGTACTATTTGCGAATGGATAGATAAATTGAGTCTTAATCAATTGATAAAACATCAAAATGGCTAATGTGTAAAGATAACGAGTGAAAACATACATCAGAGGAATCAACGTTGTGATTTTTTTAAATCAGCAACAACGTGTATAAAAATATCTCTTTTTTTTTTTGCTTTCTTTTCTGTTCTTTCTTTTAACCTTTTTAAATTTACCTCGCGAACCCGTCCAACCAAGAATAACGTTTCTCCTATCGATAAATACGTCGGTAAAATTACACAAATAACAGATTACCATAACACAATTTCCCACTCGATGAAATTTAATCTTGATGCGCAAATAATAATTGTGACATTTCTTCCTTACGTAAATGTTCGAAAATGAAAAGTGAAGAGCCGCGCGTGAAATATTTATTCTCTGGTACAATAACCGCCTATAAACGACGTATATAAAACACGTATGTGCATTCGTTCCGATAAAATATTTATTTAACGAAGATCTGTTGCTGGTGCAGTATCACGGAACAATGAATTCTGGCGTATTTTTTTGCGGATTATCATTTGCTTTTGCAAAACATATCACGTTTCCCTTTCAGCAAGAAATATACTTTTATCATAGTATCATATTTCAAAGCATTCGTGTTCCAGTGCAAGCTGTTAGCATCTAATGCGAAGTATATTTTTTTGTAATCAGTCATCTGAGAATTGCAGCACCTGTAACGACAGAAAACTCATTATTCCCCTACTTTTACATGTAAATATTGCTCATCGATAGAACAATTGTAAGTTTTTTTTTTTTTTAATCTGTTTTCTCTGAATTTTATTTGTAAAATTTTATCAAGAATAAACTTACAACAAACAAATACTTTCATTTGTTTCTTTTTATATATTACGTAGGAATGCATCAGAAAAATATCGTCGAACAGTTCTCCTACGGTTCTTTCACTTTAGGAAGGTGCATGTTACAGTTGGTACAGTAAATCCCATGATCACCTAGTACAGCCACCTAGAACGGAATGTTAGTTGTTAGCTTCACATCAGGCCGCTGAATCTATCCCGAAGAAATCCGCTTTAGAAAGTACGTCGACTTCGTGTTTTTTTTTCATTCGGTCTCTTTGTTCTGTTCACGTTGCCCGATTGCCAGTCATGAACTCGTTTCTTCTTGTACTTCTGTTCCAAACTCGTTCACGGCTTGCCTGGCAGACTGCCGAAGGGGAACGAACGATTTTACGAAGATCACGATATTAATTAAAGAAAAAGCTGGCATTGAGACGTTCAAAAAGTTTAATCGTTCATTCATGGAACGATCGTGGTAACGGTTTTTCCGATTTTCATCGAATTTTTTGCAACGGAAACGATTACGTAACGTTGCTGAGTAAAACATTTCACTGATTTTCTAGAAACGAGAATTTAACGGTTCGAGGCATCGATTTTTCTTGATTATGCAGTTACAGTTCGATCGTACCTATAAATATCAAATTCAGCGAGTTCAGTGTGTATCGATTACACCGCGCGAATGCGGCAAACATTCATGGTGCAAAGTCAATGAGGCGAGCACTCGGCGAGCAACAGGTGTCCCTTAACCGTTGAATATTATTCCATCGCTGAATCAGTTTATGACGATGAAAAAAAGTTCATGTACCGTTGAATATTCGTCAAGCTGGTTTTTCTATCGTGTTTACGGTACGACATGTCCACCCCTTCTCTGACTAGTTTATTACCGTGCCAATGATGATGCGATAGTCATCGGTAGTTGCTGCGTCGTATACATATAAACGAAGAGATAGAATTTGAGAGGTGCTTGGCCTCTGTTCTCAGTAATAGTTGCTTTGACCTTGGTACAAACGACGCGTTACCTTTTTTTTTCCCCCAATCAACAGTAAAAAAAACGACGATTGCTCGCCGTTATAGTAGTTTCCTTTATAACGGGAACAGTAGTAATTATCGTATGACGTAGGAAGCAATTACAGCTTTCCATCATTAAGGCGTTCGGTATTCGAAAGTGTATCGCATTTGTGAAACGAAATATCGATGATATTAGAACGGTATTGTCAATGGTACACTCTTCGCTGCTGCTGTAGAAACTTCGTGTACTACAAAGTTCCGTTGGTAACACTTTTAATCACGTCTCTTCTTTATAGATGTCTCACGACCATATGACACATATGATAAATGCATCAGATGGCCACTCGGCTCATGATGCCCACGCATTCCATCAAAGTATGGATCACTCAAATATGGACCCAAGTATGTCTAGTTCTATGGATCATTCTAACATGCATCACGAGAGTATGAACCACGAGGGTCACCCTGTTGCATCCACCGCAGAAGCGTGTGCTAACATGGGGATGCATGGTATGTCGGCGGTACGTATCATCTACAAGTGAAAAACAACAGTGTTGATTTTATGAACTAACAATGGCATTTATAGATGACATTCCATGGAGGATATTGTGAAAATGTATTGTTCGAATCTTGGAAAATCTCGTCGGTCAGTGGCCTCGTAGGGTCGATAATCGGTATCATGATTATGGCCGCACTTTACGAGGGGTTGAAGTATTATCGGGAATACCTGTTTTGGAAGATGTACAATTCCCTTCAATACAGAAGCGTCACGATGCCACCAGAAAAAAACGTCGTGGCGGAAGATAATCGAGTCGTACAGTAAGTTTAGTTTCTTCATGTTCCTAGTCGAATATAGTGTAGAAATTTAGTTTGGATTTGAACATACAAGGAGTTGCTATTCACTCTATCCAATTTGATTTGATTTTTTTTAGTATGGACGGAGTAGTAATTCACAAACAGCCGTAAGTAAATGAGGAATGAATTTCTTGGTTTGCTGTGTTCTTTTAATTTTTTATTTTCTTCTGTGTTAAATTGCATCTTCTTTTTTTTTTCTTTTCTTCCTTTTAATTCTACTTTTCGGCAATATACACGTTACTAATTTCCTCTGTATTTAGATCTTATGTAGTTTGGCAACTCTTTCCTCTTATGTTCTTATATTAAATACTGCTTAGCATGATACATTTGATAGTGTTATAAATATTGTTTTTTTTTTGTTTTTCTAACGAAAAATTAATCCATTTTCGTGTAAATTTGTGCAGGCCTACAATGTTATCATGGATGCATACGTTTCAAACATTGTTACACATTGTGCAAATCGTGCTGTCATATTTCCTCATGCTGATCTTCATGACTTACAATGTCTGGTTATGTTTTGCTGTAGTTTTTGGTGCGGCAATCGGTTACTTTTTATTTGGATGGAAAAAATCTGTTGTTGTAGATGTTACAGAACATTGTCATTAGTTGTTTACGTATTTGCAATACATTGTGTTTTTACGACAAAAATGTACATAATTGTACATTGCCAAAAGGTTCATTCTAATCAGAGGAACTTCCAATAATTATATGTAATATATCGAATGTCTGTAGCGAGTGATAGTGTTACGTCTGAACGAGACATGTTTGGATCGAGTGCTTGAAATTAGAGTGCGAAATGAGCGCGCGTCAGCTAAGACTTTGAGCAGTCTTAGCGGGATATAATCCTGAGTTAGAATAATTAGCTAGTATTTGAGTTAATAAAGAAAAATTATTATCGTATCAAAACTTGCACTTTTTACTCTTATAGGAAATATAATTATCCTAAATTCGTATTTACAAAAGTACATAACGAAAAGTTTTCAACTTCAAATTTATTTGTACGCATATAAAATTTAATTTTCAGTTATTCATTCGGATAGCGGGACTTAATTATTACTGAATAAAAAACCATCTATAAAATGCAAATTTGTATACAAAAATACTGGAAGATTGAATCTTTCCCTCAAATGACTATAAGTACACTTAATTTGTAAATATTGTTAAGAGTTTTAAATGGGAAAGGTACCGTAAGATGCATGCACACTTTTCTCCAAACTTTTTTACGACTTTAATTCTTTATTGCAGTATATTTTATTGATATTCATTATTGAATTGACATTGATGTTTGAAAAAAAGTGTGCAGCGGTGTCTTGAACATTGCATACGTGACTATGTATTGTTATAATATAACGTCATCGATAATTGTATTATTAAAAGATGAATCTAGAAACTGTTGTTATTTGTAAAATATAAGAAAAAATTTCACATGAAATATAAGAAAAACACTTTATCAATATATTTTATTATTTATAAACAAGCACAGAGTACCTTTATTTTTTCTTTTTGTTGCAAAATCGATTTCTCAAGATTATAAAATTCGTAAAGTGTAGATATAAATTAATATCTAGGGCATACTATAAAAATTTTGACTGCCATATTAATAAATATGAGACAATAAATAAAGCATTGTACAACAAATGCAACATATATTGTACAGAGATGATTTTTATAAAATTATTCACGAAACTCACGTAGGACCGATGATGTAAAACATATTTAATTAATACAAAAACGATCTTATATATTATAGCAGTTGGTGAGACGTTTTCACCTTGATATGATTAAATTTTATATGTAGTTTTGCACCTAAATCAACAGATTATTCAATAAGATGCCAGAAATTTATATATCCCACATGTAGCTATACAAAAAGCACCAGCATGCATGACACTTTTATAATTAACGCGAGCCTTGTCGTTGGAAATAATCTTTAAATTACAATAATGTTATACACTATTTATTTCTGGTATGTAAAACATTACTAAAGTGTTAAGTAGCTTTTAAGTAAGTTACAGTGCTTTAGAAATGCGTTCATACGTTTTATCCGTACAAGGTTGTACAAAAAGCTTTACTTGATGTGTTTATAATACTATTCATTTTGTAGGAAAATCTTTAAACACCGACTGCAGAGCATTCCAAGAGCAGCAGAGTATGTTTTATAGTGTACATATTTCAAAATCATATATATGTATTTGTAAAGATAATTCAAAGGATTTCGTGATAAATATATATTACCACCACTGCCCTTAGTTTGTGCTGCAAAGATAAGGCAAATTTAGATTACAAAGCTAAATTACAATTTATATCTATTTCTTATTTATAAAGCAGTTGATGATAATGATTATTACTATTATTATTTTATCACAAGCCAATGGTGTACGAAACACTTAAAATACTGTCTGTAGCTCGAGAGCTGCATGAAGCGTGATACGAGTAGGACGTTTAATTTGACCTTACACTTTACAGTTGTATTCTGGAAATATCAACCATAAAATATTATTTTCTTCCGCGTATATGTAACTTTAAGTTACGTAGTTTAACGGAACTGAAAAGTACTTGTAAAAATCAATATAATCCGATGATTTTATATTTAAAATAAATATGTAAATGTTTTCATTGGCAACAGAAGAAACATTTAGTACTATTAAAAACTGAACATAATAGAGAAAAAACTACTTTTAATATTAAAGTTCACCTTATTATGAAGAAAGTATTGCAGACAGGCAAGAAATCTCTTCAAATAATTTTGTTAGACCTAGAAGAAAAAGTGTGTTACCAGTAATTTCATTATCAATTCAATGTTCAAACATTTTGAGTATTTGTGATTGTGTTGCCAATGGTCACAAATTATATTTAAATTGTCCAAACAAAGATAAGCATTGTTTAGGTCAAAGAAAACAGAATAAAATTCTTAAACTTATGTAATATAATGTTCTTATAAGTCCTAAATACAGTATTCATCACTTTTAAGTGTTGGTAGAATTTGCAACATAGTATACTCCTTTCAAGTATAAACAAATTTGATGTGTCCATTCCAAGAATGCCAGTATGCATCACAAAAATTATTTCTTTACCTCATTGCTACACATTTCAATTGGTTGATTGTATTTGTGAGTCTTGAGGAATATGTTTCATGCATTATGTTGTGAAAACATAAAAAAATATTTAAAATCTTGTATCTGTAACCTACTCAGCACCAGACACAGGCATACAACAACTTGAACGATGAGGAGATTGTTGTTTAGAAAGGTCAACTGTATCCTCTACTAATGGTCTTTCTAGTCCAGCTTCAAGTTGTGCCCAAGCAGCAACAGCTGCACCAAATGCTGCTTCAACATTGGTTGCATCCTTTGCAGATGTTTCTACTAGTGGAGGATCTCCATTTTCTGCACACCAAGCTTGAGCTTCTTCTGTAGAAACTTGCTTATCAGAATCTGGAACATCCACCTGCAAAAATTGTGTTCATGAGCCATTATGTTTCTTCTTTCATCAGCCTTATTCTTGCTTACTTTATTTCCAACAACTATAAATGGAAATGTTGATCCTTCTTGAACATCAGCATAATAAAGGAATTCAGATCTCCAAAGTGCTAAATTTTTAAAGCTTGTCCTATCATCCACTGCATAAGTTAATAGGCAAATGTCAGAGCCTCTATAAAATGGAGTTCTAAGAGTCTTGAATCTCTCTTGTCCAGCTGTATCCCATATTTGTAATGTATATGCCTCTCCATTAATTTCAATATCCTTGTTTAAAAATTCCACTCCAATTGTATGAAAACTATGTTCATCAAAGTGATTTGATACAAATCTGTTCATTAGACAAGATTTGCCAACACCACCATCACCCAGTATCACCACTTTTAACAGTGTAGATCTTTGAGAATTACGATTTTGTAGATTACCACCTCTAAGTGTTCCTACTGTAGTTGAATTGTTTCCTGACATCTTTTTATTTTTATACTTTAGCAGAATAACGACGAAACTGTATGTTCAAAAATATGATATATATATTTGTATTTTTCACATATCACTGCCTTCGATACCGGGTAATTAAATTCTTCACTCGCCGAACATCGATCGCATTTCTGATCTCTTGTCAATGTAGGAATCAGCTGATTTCGATACGAAATTATTCAATTCACTTTTCTTATATTAGATACATATTTTATGTCAACGATATATTCTCACTCACAATTCGTAACTTTGTATAATTCTTGCACGTTAAACAATTGTATTGTTAAAACACTTTAGCATCGTAATTTTCGTTTTACGATAAAGCATAACCTTCTCATTTTATAATAGAATTTTAACGTCAATTTAAATATGCTTCATGTTTGACGGATGGAATTGTATTTGATGATTTTGTAGAAGCCATGTACTCTATCTTCTTCGATTTTAACTTAATTATTCGAGCGAAGTTGCAATACCTTGAAAAGATGCCCTTTGGTACTGAGTCATAGCCATCACCGAGTAAAATTGCAATTTCTTCGAACAGATATATATTGTATGTTCACTCCAAGGCATTTGGCAATGGTAAGAAACATGAACGATCTTTCAATGTTTTTCAACAGCTAAAAAGTATTACTATTTCTGAACATTTTTGTTGTGCGCAAAGCATTTGACACTTTGCAGACGACAAAAGAAACGCCCATGTTGGATGTTGAACGTGCAGGACGAATATGGCTACCAGAAATTATAAATAATGTTAATCCCGTGTCATCGAGATGATATTATAGCGCATGCATTAACCAGCTAATAATAATTTACCTAACAACTAACAATGGTGAAAGCAATAACGCTAACATGTGTATTATTACACTTTGCTCGTAATATACGTGCTTATATATACGTATCGTTTAAACTGTATTAATATACACATGACAATTAACATGTTTAAAGTTATAAAATACTGTATTAAAAACATAAAATTTTTTAACATTTTTCGATATTTTTCAACTCTAATCGATCTAATGAAAATTATTTCAACGATTGTAATATTGCGTCACAAGTGATAGTGCGATATCATAGTTCGATACGTTAATATCTACTTGCGCTATTAAAATAATTGAAACACCGGTTGCTCAAATTGGAGATTAAAATTATTGTATTTAATTATAACTATGTACAGCTACCTAGTTATTACTTCTGTGTAATTTGAATTGCATTTTCAACAGAACCAGAAGGTGGTGCTACAGTGCTTAAAAGATTCTTTTTTATACACTCAGATGTCGTACCTGTTTGACGATGTACAGTAGTGTTCAGCGGGACTGAAATTTTTAGCCCAAATAAACGTTGGAAAAAGACTGTAAGGAATATGCCGCAAACAATAAAATTAAATTTAATATCAAAATTCTCTTATATTAAGGAAGATTCGAAATTGTAAGAATATGCGCATATCTTCGTAATTATATAAACGTCATACATTAGATAAGATTATCTTTTATAATTGCCAATTACATGTAATAAATAATCGGAACGAGTGCACTTTTTATTCATTTGAGGCAATACGTATTTCAGGTGAAATATATTATAGAAAATGGCAAATCCTCCTCCAAATGTTGGCCAATCTTATTTCTGGGGATCAGGAGTTTCTCAGCCACAAAATATGGGATATTATTCTGTTCCACCCCCAAATTTTCCACCTCCAAATTTTAGACAACCACCACCATCATATAATATGCCTGTTTCTACTCTATCTGAAAACAAAGCAGAGAATTTTTTGCCACCATCGTATCATTCTATACCTACATGCTATCAAAATGAAGTGTCAAACTCTTATCATGATGTTTCTTATCAGAATCAAACAGAGTTACAGTGTAATAATCAAAATTATGGATTATCTAATTATTCTCAACCAGCAACTAGCAACTTTAATTCAAATTGGGATGATAGAAGTGAATATCATAACAGTAGTAGCACAGAATGGAATTCTAACATTTATTCATCTGATTGGAACAAATCACAAAGTAATAAAGGTTCTTGGTATGAGAGCAATAAAGTACAAGAAGATGACAGAAAGCCAATGTATAAAAAATATAATGATTCTCCAAAAAATAGGAGATCTGAGTGGAGATATAGGGACAAAGAATCTTCTAATAGTCATACAGTTAGTAGAAAACGTTCAAGAAGTCCTGAGAGCAGATCAAGAGAGAGTAGATTAAGCAGATCACCATATAGATCAAGATATGACTCTCAAAAAGATAGATATTCTAAATACCATAAAAATAGATCAACATCTAGAGAACATGTACACAGTGAAGAAGATTCTGAAAGGAGATCATTATACAAAAGAAATACTTCCTATGTATCACGCTCTCAAAGATCATATACAAGTTGTAGAAGCAGGAAAAGATCAAGATCTCAAGAATCTTATTCATCTAGAGTTACTAGTCCAAGTAACAATTCCTCCTCCAAGAGGGATCCAACTGAAAGAGAATTACTCTTAGAAAAATATAGGTAGTAAATATTTTCTAAAATTATATACCTGTACATCAATATAATTTTCTCTATCTTATAACACAATCTAGGCAGGATTATTGTGCAACAAGCAAAGATATGGAAAGAAAAATGGATGAATTGTCTGCTATGGGTCCTGAAGGTATTATGGAAAATGCAAGAAAAGTTTGGACACGTACAGCACCAGCAGATTTGTATTATACTAGAGATGAAAATAATCCGAAAATAATGAGGGGTACAGCTAAATTACACGAATTATGTGAATTATTCAAGAAAATATTATTAGACAGAGCTGCAGGTGCAAGAGCTTTGCAGGTATACTTCTTCTGAAGTGATACATATAATAGAAATTTTTAGGAGATAAAGGACGAATTCTTAATTTTTTATTGCATAGCCTCCTTATGAACCACCTCCAAGAAAAACTAGAGCTCGTTTATGTAGACACAAGTCTGAAGCTTGTAGCAGTTCCTCTTCTGACAGTGATAGCTCAATGGATGAAGATGATAGAACAATGGAAGAACTAATGGCAAAAAAGCAACATCCACAAAGACTACATCCTGAAATGTGGTTTAATGATCCTGGAGAAGTAAATACTTTTTAGACATTAGAGAATATCGTTCAAGTAATATTTGATTAGAATGTTCAATGTTACAGATGAATGATGGTCCATTATGTAGGTGTAGTGCAAAATCGAGAAGATCCGGTATTAGGCACGGAATCTATGCCGGAGAGGGTGCAATAAATAAGTGTGATTTAAATTCGAACAATGCCGATAAATTGTATCATTATCGAATAACAATTAGTCCGCCGACAAATTTTCTTACTAAAACACCAACTATTATTAAACACGACGAACATGAATTTATATTTGAAGGATTTTCTATGCTTTCACATTTTCCCCTTGTAAAGTTGCCAACTTGTAAAGTAATAAGATTTAATATAGAGTATACAATCCTTTATATAGATGAAAAATTGCCAGAAAACTTTACCATTCGGGAATTAGATTATTTTCGTAAGTTCTGTTTCATCGTATTTAACGTTCAATCATTTTCATACATATATTCTGTATTCGTAAAAAATTATTCTTTTTCAGAATATTACTTGTTTAAGGAAGTATTGGAACTTGTAGACTTTGATCTACAAGCCGCGCAAAATAAATTTGGTTGTGGACAATTTCACTTTATGCCAAGATTCGTACGTGATTTAGCTGACAATGGACAGGAGATTTTATCTATGAACGAGGTTTTGAATTATTTAATAAAAAGTAGTAAATTGTTAATAGATCCAAATGATCTACCTAGGTTGGTGGAAATGCCCCAATGTAAGTGGCAAAATTTTGCCGATGAAGTGAAAGGCATGATTGTCACATATCCGGGGAAAAAGCCATGTAGCGTTCGTGTTGATCAATTGGATAGAAACCAAACTGATCCACCGCCTGGAATAATTACTTACCCCGAAATTGTACATTTTGGAATTAGACCGCCACAACTTAGTTATGCAGGGAATGCAGAGTAAATATTTTTTCTTCACGAATTGTTTTTTTTTTTCTTTTTTAATGAAAAGTAATGTGCTTATTATTTTTATTTATTCCAGTTATCAAAAAGCATGGAGGGATTATGTAAAATTTCGTCACTTATTAGCCAATATGCCAAAACCATCGTTTGAAGATAAGAGAAAATTAGAAGCGAAGGAGAACAAGCTTCAAGAATTAAGAACGCAAAGTAAAATGAAACGCGATGTTACAGTGGATGTTACTTCTGAAGGATTTTATAGAACTGGCATAATGTGTGATATAGTACAACACGCCATGTTAATTCCAGTACTTGTTTGCCATTTGAGATTTCATAAATCTTTAGATAACTTAGAGTGTACTCTAGGCTACGAATTTAAAAATAGGTATCTTCTTCAATTAGCGCTGACGCATCCTAGTTACCGTGAAAACTTTGGCACAAATCCGGATCATGCAAGGAATTCTTTGACGAATTGTGGGATAAGACAACCTGAGTATGGCGATCGTCGAATTCATTACATGAATACCCGGAAACGTGGTATTAATACATTAATCAATATAATGTCAAGATTTGGTGCAAGGACCGAAACAGAATCTTCAATAGCGCACAATGAAAGATTGGAATTCTTGGGAGATGCTGTAGTCGAGTTTCTTACATCGATTCATTTATTTCATATGTTCCCTGATTTAGAAGAAGGTGGCTTGGCCACTTACAGAGCAGCAATCGTTCAGAATCAGCATCTCGCTGTGTTAGCGAAAAAATTGAATTTAGAAGAGTACATGCTCTATGCACACGGAAGTGATCTGTGTCATGATTTAGAATTGAGACACGCAATGGCGAATTGTTTTGAGGCATTAATGGGTTCGTTGTTCCTCGATGGAGGTATAGAGGTTGCTGACAGAGTTTTCGGGGAAACTTTATTTAAGGACGAGGGAGATCTTTCTAAAGTTTGGGTAAATTATCCAAAACATCCTTTGCAAGAACAGGAACCAACAGGTGACAGACAATGGATACTAAGTTTTGAGCTATTGCAAGTAAGCATATGCATAAGAAGTATTTTATGAAGTAAGTTTATTTAATAATGTAATATTTATATATTTCTTTCTATGTTATGTAGAAATTAACAAAATTTGAGGAATCCATTGGTATAGAATTTACTCACATTCGACTTTTGGCTAGAGCGTTTACCGATCGCAGTATAGGATACACAAATTTAACATTGGGTTCTAATCAACGTTTAGAATTTTTAGGAGATACCGTGTTGCAACTTATAGTTTCCGAATATTTGTACAAATATTTTCCAGAACATCATGAAGGACATTTGTCTGTAAGTAGTATCGTAATTTTTTTTTTCATAAACATGAAAAAATACGATTTTATATTTTACAGTTATTACGAAGTTCTCTCGTAAATAATAAAACACAGGCTGTCGTGTGTGATGATTTGGGGATGACTCAGTATGCACTTTACGGTAATCCAAAAGCCGAATTAAAAACAAAGGATAGAGCAGATTTACTGGAAGCGTTTTTAGGAGCGCTTTATGTTGATAAGGGCTTGGAATATTGTCGTGTTTTCTGCGACGTATGTTTTTTCCCACGCTTACAAGATTTTATTATGAATCAAGATTGGAATGATCCGAAAAGTAAATTGCAACAGTGTTGTTTAACTTTAAGAACAATGGATGGTGGAGAGCCTGATATTCCTGTGTACAAGTAAGTTGGAATTATCCAAAATCGAGTACGTTTGTATACATTTGTACAAAGTAAACAACTCAAATCTTTTTTTTTTCAGAGTGATCGAGTGTAAAGGACCAACAAATACAAGAGTCTATACTGTTGCTGTGTATTTCCAAGGAAAACGATTAGCAAAGGCGTCAGGTCATAGTATTCAGGAAGCAGAAATGAACTCAGCTAAAGAAGCTTTAGAAAAATCTCAAGGTATAAGATGACAGGCTTTAAACGAAATACGAAAATTTTATCTTTATTGTTTTATTAAATTGTTTACAGATTTATTCCCGCAACTGGATCACCAAAAACGAGTAATCGCGAAAAGTATGAAAATGCAACAATGGCCAAATAAGCATAAAACAAGAGGTAGATCAATGAAACCTACAGATAGACACGATGATTCTGATTCCAGTCAACGTTCTAAAAGAAGCCGAAGTGAAGCATAATAGACGAATATTAATTTTTAACCATATTTTCTACTGAATGTATAATAATAAATATTGTAATAGTGGGTAAAATAAGTGGTATTATAACATAACAAATAGTATATTTATTACATTCACTCATAAATAGTAGGTCTTACTTTAGTATCACCATCATATTCTACTAATGCAGGGTTTTCCTGACGTAATACTTTTGGATTTTGATCAATAATAGCTCGACACATCTGCATGTTGTCCATGATGTGTTCCAGAGTCCAATGTTTTGTTAATAATGCATGCTTTTTATTAAAAAGACCATCTTGTATACATTGTATTTGAACACAAGTAGCATTAGTACGAAGAGCCATACCTAAATCATGAACTATTGTTTTCAAATACATATCATATTCCTGTGTACAAACAATTTCTGTAAAATTAGAAAATAAAGTTGTGGAATATTACTTTTTATTCATTTTTCATTCATTTAAACATGTTTTTAGCAAGATATTTTTACCTAATGCAAAGTGTGGAGGTGAAAAGTCCACACATTTAATTGTATATAACAAAGGAATACTACGATCTGTTGGTCGAAGTGGACCTTGCAATGCCAATTCATATGCAGCTTGACTTTGTATGTCTACTCCACATAAACTGTAAATGCATACAAATGCATGTATCATTATATAGTGTTGATACATAGTAATTTTTAAATATGTATTATTCCTCTACATACTCAAACATTTTCCTTTGATGAGAAGATTGCATGGAAGTACATATTTTATCAATGTGACCACGTTTTACATGGGTATATTTAGATTTTTCTACTATTTTTCCAGTATGAAAATAATTATCTGTTGCTTGACCTAATAATCCTGCTACTCTATAAAACCTTACACACTTGGATTCTTTCAGCATATGTACAATTCTGTTACCTTTATTAAGTCCACAAACTATAATACCAGACACATCTTCATGCATATTTTTTGTAGCAGCCAATCTAAAGTCATTTGGTTGATAACGAGGCCCTACTACTAATGGATGATCTGCAAAACTATCTCGAACGTGAACTTTTAAATTTATGTCCGTTTGACCTTCTATAACTACATATTTGAGTGGTGGTCGAGTTTTCATATCATTTAAATCTGAAAGCATTAAAAAATACGATCAAATTCTATTACTAAAGCATTTTACGATATACAAAGAGCACATTATAACCTCTGCACAAATTTTGAATTATTGTATCCCTCATTCGATTGAAACGTAAATGAGCAGGTTTATAAATAAGAAATACACTATTTAATGCTTTAAATACTGGTCTAGCCTCGGCTACATATTTAAATACTCTTTGCACTGACATTTTATCTTTTAGTGTTTTAAGTTCGTCTTATTAACTTTCATAAAATACGCTATTAGATACTGGATATTGACATATAAATATTAAAGTTGATGTACAAGTACCAAATTAATTGTTTTATTTTTTCAGTTTTGATTTCACGTTATTATTTTACATTTAGAACTGAAATGTATCATTACACATGGGATATATGGGAACTGAATTTCGGTAAACATTCTTTAAGCATTAAAATACAAGGAGGACACCTAGCGTACGATTTTACAGATGGCTGCGTGTTTCAAGAATTTTGGAAGTGGAGCATTGAGCACCCGGCGTTTAATTTTTAAAGGTATTTATGGAAGATTACGTAAAAATAGTTTTTCCTGTATATTCTGATGCAATAATTAACGAACAGTTAACGTGCTACTCTCAACTATCCTCTTAATATATACGGATCAGGGGAATGAAGATAGTAAAGCACTTTGTCCAGTGATAGGTTATGGTAAAAGAACACTTGTATTTTTCAGGGTTACACTCTAAACAACTTGTCACGATGTCTGAAACGTTGAATAAGGTGTCTGATGTGGACATCGATGGTCATGGCAGATTTAAGTACATTTTAATCAACGTGCACGACGAAGCTAATAGTGTCAACAAATCGATCGTCAGAGGTTATGCCAGATCGCAGTGGCATGGTGAGTAGTCACACATTTCGATCAATCTGTAATTATGAAATTGTTTCTGTGAAGAAATAAGTATTGCATTGTGAAAAAAAAAGACATCAATCATACGGGTATCTTACAGAAAATTTTTATTTAATTGTAAATTAGTTAGAAGGTTGATAATATTAGGCTAGAATATTACATATAATCCTTGTACAGTGATATTCAAGGAGTTTACTATTTACAATGATAAAGATACAGTCTGTACATCTTTACATACATACACATGTGTACATGTACAATAGAATACATAAGTTAGGCATTGATTATCATTAAGAATGCCTGTGGATCAACTTATTCTACTAAGGTACAATGACATCTGTAGTATTTGTTCAATTACATAGAACATTTATCGTTAAAATAAATAAAACTCAAGCCCGACGATACGAGACACCTTTTTTCTCCTAAAAAAATAGATTTCGAGATCCTCGAATTTGTTGATTGATTTCTCTATGATTGATTCGATCAAGTGCGTGGATGGGTGCATTTTACAATGTGTCGTTGAATGCGATGTTTAAATACACGTGTAATCAAAAAGGGCAGTACGACTTTCATTTTAGGAATAACACGAGTAGGAACTGCACGAATCGTAGTGTTACCTCGATGGCGAAAATCGTCTCTGAATCTTACTTTTTTTTTTTTTCTTCTCATTTTTCACCCTTTTTTCATTTTCATACAGAATAAAGTTTTTATTTCTTTTTTTTTCCCACGATACACGTAAATGTCAATGAAAGTAGATAAAACCGTACATCGATCTGATTCTCGGAATTTCTCGAAAAATTCACAATGTCCATAGGACACTACGCCCCAGAGTTTCCTCGATCATTTGTTAGTTCGTTAAATGTATTTTTAAAGGACAGAAAGAAAACATCATTGTCGAACAGTTTCCAAACTTCCCCCTCTCTCTTTTCGCGTTACTAAGAGGCTCTCCTGAAACAACACCAAGCTCTCTGTATACTGAAGCCTAGTTTGCAGTTCTTGTGGTTCGAACTTTTCACGTTTCGCGCGCCACTGTTGTTCCTAGTCGACGATCGCGGTGTCGCCTCGGTCGTTTGCACCTGCTCTCAGGTGCTGTCACTCTCCTCGTAATGCTCTATCAGATCCACATCAAGGTCCCTCGATTCTTTCAATTTCTCCTTGATCGGCTCCAATTTGCTTCCTTTGTATTTGTGCCCGTTATCTTCCTGCTTCTCGTGGTTATCCGTGCTCTCCTCGCATGTTTTCCCTGAAACTTTCGCCTCTCTGATGGGCGATGGAAAACCTACGAAATCTGGATCCGTATTACTGTACATCAACGTGAATGGTAACTTGAGAGAGACGTCGCCACCCATCGCTGAAATTAATAGCTTCACCTGGAAAATACATATATATTTCGTACGATTAAAGGTAATTCTAACCTCAATTTTTATTAAAAATATTTTTTCGAATCTTGTCGATACGAAACAATTTAATAATACAAATCGAGTCTCTGTAACTGCTTCACTCGTATATCTCCTCGGATAAAAGGGAATTTCTCGATGAAACGCTTAGAGATTCTTTACCTTCACGTAGTAAGAAACGTATATGGCAAAAACGTTCCTGTCCTCTGGACCGTTTCCAGGACACATGACCGTGGAGGCCAACGTGGCCCCAGCTTTCGTGTAACTATCCTGCAAAGCGATCCAATTCTTTGTGGATCGTTTGATAGGTCTGAGCATGTAGTTTTTCTCCAGTGAACCTCCCGGTCCTATAGGGCAACCCTCTTGCGACGACAAAAGGGCCACGACGTTCTTGAATTTACCGTTACTGAACATGCACACGTCCACGTGCTGCACGATGAAAACCTGCGGGAAAATTCCATTTAAAAAAAGCTTCGCGATAAAACGGATTTATCCGTCGTGGCGAAGTTTATCGTCCCTTTGTCACACAGTGTTTGCAAGTTCGCGCTATTTTCAAGAGGATCTCTCGCTACCGTGGAAACTGCCCATGTGTAGTTTCGGAGAAATTCCCGAGTAAATCGTGCGACAGAGAATTTCCAGGGAGAATTGTCGTTGATTTTTTTTTTTCTAATTTTTGTAGCGACCCTCCTACACTCTACCACCAGAGGGACAGACTAACTACAGGTTCTCGCTAGTCTTCATAAAGGCTCCTATTTGTATATATACACCTTCTGACCTGAGTCCTTCCAGTCCCTCCTAGAAGTCCACTAGGAAGCCCAGGACGAAACGCCCTACCTTTCCTTTTCCGTCTATCTTCCACCAACTTTCCTACTTAAAATTAGCTTCATTTTTAAAAAATCCTACGTATTCCAGTAAAATGTTTCGCGTTGTTCGCGAGCAGAAAGAAAGGATTAATTAGAATTTAGCAGGGAAAGGGAGAGGAGGCATTTGCCAGTCGAAGGACAAACACGATTACTCGTTTTAAGCCGAGTTGTAGCTTGTCGGTCTGTTTGCTGAACTGTCGGGACGAAGTTAACGCGGACGTGTCGCCGAAGTTGTACGCGACCGCGCCGTATCGAGACCGTTCGTTCTCGTTTTCAAACAACGTTCGCCACGCTCGCTAATGAACTGTGGCGCAAAGGCAATTGACACGGACGCGATCGCTTTATGCACCCTCAAGTCCTTCTGTCCCTGCAGGAAATTCAACCCATCCTACGTGTTCTTTGCGTTCTCCCGCCCTTTTGATCCGCGTGTTTTAAAAAGAAATTCATTGATCGCCTCGAATTACAACGCTCTTTTACGCCTCACCTTCGCCGCTTTTTGTGTAATTAAAACATGCGAGCGATACCATCGACGAGGTGACGAGAAGGCGAGAATAACAGCGGACGAAAGAATATTTTTTTTAAATTAAAATTTAGTCGATCCTTCGAGGAATTTTTTTTTAAATTTCATTACCGGCGAATATGAGTTTTATTATTTCGACTATCTGGTTCTTTCAACTGAATTTTCCTTCGAAAGACTATGCGGCAACGTTAAGAATACCATTCAAATCGCTGTGCTACGCAATTGAGATTTTTGCCCGCGAAATTTAAATTGACCAGGTGAAAAAAAGAAGAGAAAGAGAATATATCGCTGTGTTCTACAGTTCGGGAATATAGAATTGTCGCTGTATCTCCGCGTTTTCCAGGAAATTGTGCATCTTTCTTTCTCGCATCTTTGACTACTTTTTTCGTCGGTGTGACACGCGCGAAAATGTGAACACCTCTATATTAGGGTGTCACAGTCAAGCCATGGAATTTCCTGTGCTCACCCGAAATGTGATACACACGCTAGATTACACGCGCATGTCCCACGAGAATGAAATTTTGCCCGGCTTAACGCCCTCCGGGCTGCGTGTGCCACTGTGTACCGGACATTAGTGCCCCGTGTGACGTTGTTCAAACGGGCGTAATAAAAGCGATTACGCTGTTTCGAAGGGACTCCCATGTGCTTGCAAACTACGGACAAATTTTCTTTTTGTCTGACAAAGTTGCCCTTTGCACGACGTTCCTACTATACAAATTAATTGTCTCGCTTGTATCGAGTCGTGGGAAGAAGTAGTACAGGTCACCGAGTGATCAGACACGCGCGTCTCTGCTCGATCTATTCTACTGTGCTTCGTACCACTTGTCAACATTCCGTGTTTCCCAACGAAATCTCTCTCGTTTCTCGGAGTTTTTAACCCCTTGAACCGAAATGACGAGTCCAGCTCGTCGTGAACTTTCTTGAGCAAACTAACAATGACGAGCTGCACTCGCCAGAAATTATTCAGAGTTGAAGCTGTTTATATGAGAAGTATATGTAAGTCATAGCGAGTCTTTTGCTTTGATACATTTGTGGCGACTAAATTTGGGAGGTGAAAAAATGGGAGAATATAGAAAATCTAGAAGAAGAGAAATCTAGAAATATAGAAGAGAGAAGGAAAGTACTTAACACTATGCCGTCCCGTGGCACCACATTGGTGCCTTACGAAAATTATCGGACAAATGCCGGTGACATCACGTTGGTGTCTTATGGGAAGCTATCGCACAGACGCCAGTATCGCTTGTGTTCTGTCCAAGTATTAGAAGAAGAGAAATCTAGAAATATAGAAGAGAGAAGGAAAGTACTACCTTAACACTATGCCGTCCGGTGGCACCACATTGGTGCCCTACGAAAATTATCGGACAAATGCCGATGACACCACGTTGGTGTCTTATGGGAAGCTATAGCACAGACGCCAGTATCGCTTGTGTTCTGTTCAAGTAACAATAAGTTACAGGTTGCAATACGATCATATTAGCAAGTTTTGTGTTTTTACAAGAAATTTTTTTTTTTTCTCCCGAAAATCTCGAAAAACCCCCGGCGACAGGCGAAAAGATCCGAACCAGTCCTGCCAAACAAAAGAATCCGGATTACGCGTGCGGACGGCATAGTGTTATTAGGAAGTCGGAACAATGGATGGTAAAAACGAGTGTTGAAAACGCCGTTCGTCTATGCGTTTACCGAGGGTACGCGTCTCTAACCGTCTCGGCTAATCCAATGGTCCGCGGGATCCTTCAGGTCCGTTTTACAACTGGTGAACGCGTAAACTAGAGAAAAGAAAACGTTCGGTACGGAACACCTCTAATGGTAAATGTAACGTCGCTTCTTAGTCGCTTCAAAGAGTGCAGAGGGTTAAAGACGTAGTGAACGTTGTTGAAAATTCGAAAAACCGCGAACGTTCTTTTTCACGATCGAAACGAATGAATTACTTTTCCCCCGACGATCCAACCCGTTCTTCCCTGAAATTTTAATCCCCCGACAGCCTCTCCCTGACCTTATTAAAAGCAGCCGCCGTCAGGAATACAAACGACACACATGGGATGCCAGCGATTAATTTATTAAACGTGACCGTGGATTAAATCACTCGTAACCGGTTATTAAAATGAGGGGAAAAAGAAAAGAAACGAATCAGACGAGCAAGGACGACGTAGAAGTGAATTTCGCACAAATTGATCCTCGAGTAAGCGATTCTGTTCGTTCTCGTTAGCATTTCAAGCTTTCCGATCGCGTTATCTCCGCAACAGTTCATACATTATACAGTCTGTTTCGCCGGGGTAGACTTACCTTGATCCTCCTCACCGTTTTGCTGCTGTTGTTATTGACGCTGACGTGCACGGCGATCGAATCGCCGTGCGCGTACATCGCGCGATCCAGTCTCGCTTCCAAACCGACTCGACCATCGCTCAATAAGAACGGCTTTTCCACTGCCGCGTGTGGCCCTCCGTTCTCTGAAACAGCCAATCGAACAGTCCTGCCGTATCCTGTGCGACACTTAATCTCCGCTGCCTTCGAGAGCAGACTGGACACTGTTGCGTAGCTTTCGTTCAGTATTTTTGACGATTTAATTGTTAATATTATTGGTGGAACACGTTTCTTTCACAGGGAGAATACATTTTTATATCGTGGGAATGATAGAAGTTGTGCCAGAGAGATGGACGTGTGACAGGATTTTTCGTGAGAATGTTTAGGTTAGATGAAGAGTGTTTGGAACGAGGGCCCAAAGATTTAGGTAGATGTGTGTGAATGCGTTTTGAGTGAAAGAGCTGGAGAAATGGAGAATGGGAGAAAACTAGGGAGAAGGAAGAGTCACAGAGCGAAGAGTTAGTGTTAACCTTTCGACAGTTTATCCCGCAAGAGACTCTTACGTAAGATACTTAAATATCTAAGTGTTTAACTCAAGAGAGACTTTCAGGAAGAAAGTTATAAAGGGATCAGATACTATTGTCATAACTATCACGTAGGGTTATGTATCCCGTGTTTTAAAAATGATCACACTTTCGCTGTTGATCAAAAAAGATTACGTTCGGCAATAAAATTGCATATTTTTCTGCGTTTGAAGACACTTCGAGATACCATTAAACTTGTTCGACGATATGTACATTGATTAATATATACTCCTTGTGTGGTATATTTTAGAACAAGGAATACGTGCAGTTGGTTCAATTTAAGAGTAACCTCGTTTCGCGCACGGGATGTGCCTAAGGCAGAGCTAGAACGTCCAAACCCCCCACTTAAACGCCTACGTTTTTCTCCGTCGTACCCTCTGCTACGCTATCTGCTATGCGCAGAACGGACGAAAATCGGTCCGAGAGCGAGGTTATTCTTATTTTGAACGGACTGTACTCCTTTGTCGTTGTCTGTACAGTACAAGTGCCGGGGATCTTTTTCGGCGTACGAGCTAAACAGCGAAAGGGTTAAAAAGATACGTGTAAAATCTAAATTTTTTTGACCGTAGTTCATAATTTTATTAAACCGTCGAAGGGTGAAAGTGCTAGAGCTAGATCAGTCTTAATCAAATTCAGTCCCCAACCCAACGTTCTTCTACACTTTGGACAAAAAGCTCACCTTCGTCCTCCGTGATCTCGTACTTGGCGAACGTGACTCTGCTCTTGCAGGCCTGGCTCCTCGAGCTCAAAGACGGACTTGCCGACACGGGAACACTGTAAACTCCTGTTGCCGGTACCGGTGGCTTCGTGGTCCGCTGGATCACGCGTATGCCCATCATCACCGTCGTTTTCCGCACCAGCTTGTCGTCTGCCCTGTCAGCTAAATTTCACCATAGCGTGTCCAATTCTCGGCGTAAAGCGACCGGGTTATTCGCGAAATATCTTGGCCAGCTTCGAGGGGAATAATCGGACGGAAATATGAAATTCAAAGTGACTACCCTCTGTCGCGTAATGAAATTTTCGAAACGCAGAGATGCGATTTAATTTAGCCAAGCGGGGCAACGTGTAACACGCTGTCAACGCTCGTAAGTCGAGCTTCAGCGCTACGTCCGCGCGAAATACGCAATCAACGAGTGCCGTTTCGCCTCGTTGAATCAATCCTGCGAATCGACGTCGAAATACGCTCGACAAACAATAGTTCACCGTGCATACCGATGGATTTTCACCCAATATTTTTTCCCTATTTCCACTTTTATCCCATAAATCTTTTTTACGTTTGTTTCGTTCGCTAGAATTTCTGTCGACGAGTTCCATCCGATCTTCCACTCGAAAAATATGACGTAGCTTAATGTAAATTAGTCGAACATCGGTTTACTCACCGACGTAAGCTCTGACGTCGTAGCTGGTGCCGATTGGCGAACCGTTGTACTCTTTCGCTGGCACTAATTGCACCGAAGGGGGTGCTAGCGGTGTGATTTCCATGGTGAACGCGTGAGCGTTTGGACCTAGCCTTCTTATCAGCGCTTCCTGTAACAACGAACAGATTATTTCTCCGATAAAAGTAATATTCCGATATAAGCGTTAACGCAAAGTCTCGAAAATTTGAATCCTTTGGTTAAGCTGTTGCGAAAATGGACGAGATTAGAACGATCGAACTTGGACATTTATCGACGAATGATCGTGAACGGAAAAGCCAGTTTCCACGAGTTCTAGAATTGCCTTTCGACCATAAGCTCGAGGATTTTACACCTGTGCAACAACGCTCGAAGCAGCCCCATTTGGAGAGATTCGACGGCTTACGGCCACGCGATACGGTTGATCGCTCCATTACACGATGATTGATTAATCCGTAGAAATTTCTACCGCTTGCCAGATCGATGAAGGATTTACAGATAACTTGGCTTATCTTTGGTAGATGTTAATTAATAGAGATTTGGTGGAACGCGTGGGCTCGAGGATTTGCCGGATTTCATCGTCGAATACCTAATCAGGAATAGAGAGAACGAATTTTCGACGTAGAGATATCGTGTCTCTCGAGAAAAAACTTCTTTCCAACAGAAGAGTCTGAAGAATTCCTTCTTCTGGA